>NC_133616.1:59801488-60127599 GCF_964106895.1 Numenius arquata | reverse complement strand
GAAATGACAGTTGTCTGCCCAGAAGGGCAGTGACACTTTTGAAATGTTTCAGTAGGAAGCAGATACAAATTAATTTTAGACTTTACTCATACAGTTTAGATCAGGCTTTAAAGGTGGTATTATTGTTTCAAGGCAGTCTATATACCTATATTTTTCATTATTAGTTAAATTTGTCATCTCTAATATCGCCTGAAGTTCTCCTTCAGGCACATTCTTCCTCTAATGAGTACGGTGTACATATATACAATTTTTGGAGACATACTCTGGGACAAAGGAGCAAGGAAGTATTGGATTTCAGTGCAGTAGTGATACGAATTTAACAAATTCTCAGCCTACTCCATTAACAGAGCAAACACATTGTGGTATTGGAAGTAAAGAGTATTCAAGCACAATAATTATACTATCAGTACGCAACTGTTCTATAAAATTATACTTTCTTTTCCTTTAATCAGAAGTATCTACTCATGTTGCAAAATTTTTACAAGTTCTTTTCCCCTGCTTGATGTAGCCATTTAAATGCCATGAAAACTACTACTTATGTCATGCTTGTTCTATTATTTAAAGGCAATTCATCACACCATAGCCCTCTGAATCAAATTAATAAGCACTATTTCTTATAATTCTCTTGATCTCTTGATTCTAGAAAATTGCTTTTAATTTGATGCTTGTTTTTATCCTTTTACATATGATGCTAAATTACGTTCTTTAGCTTTCAGCTTCTCTGGTTATAAAGGTTCATTACACTTCTTAATCATTGTCTTTATAATCAGGTGTTGGAGATTAATTTCCTCAGTTGCTGAAATTACTACAGTGTTTTAAACTAACTGGTGGCAAAATTAAGGACTAGATCGTGAGGATGGGCTAGACCTGTCTGGGTATTTTAAGAAATGTGCTCATTTTTTTCCAAAAAGTAATACTCTAAGTGCCCAGAAACAGGTGCAATTATGCTGCTTTTCAAACTGTGTTCTTTGTATAAAATTAATTCCTAAAAGAAATATGAAAGTTTACAACAAGAATTTTCTTTAAATTTAGATGAGACATAGAATAGTGAGTTTTAGGGGCGTGTTTTTATCTCACTAATAATTACTGGAAGTTTATCTGAAAGGGACACTTAAGAAACCATGACCTTCAGGCCACTTGTGCTAAGTTGGAAAAAAACAGGAAGAATGGTATTCAGCAAAAGGGCATAATTTTACACTTGCAAAAAATAGGTGACTATATAGCTGTGTTGTATGATTGCTCTAGAAGTATCCACAGATGTATCCACACACATCCTTACACAAACCCTGGGAGAAAGGCAATAGGAGAAGAGAGAAATCCCTTCACGTACTTCTAGATCCTGATGAGAGATTCTTTCTTGACTCCAAAGCTAGGATGTCAGCTTGCAAGCTGTTTCCACATCCACACTAAAAAGTGTTTGCCTGCTAACTTAATGTGACTATTTAATGAGGCTGTGAAGGTCAAAGGTACTCAATTTATGTTCAAATGCAGTCTTAATATGTGTTTGATGTATGGAATTAGGCAGGTGAGTATCGTTAGAGGAATCAGCTTTTTAGAAATGAACCAGGTTATGGCTACATTTGAGATGTTGTGAATTGCCCATCAGAAAGAAAAGCTACCTCCAAGTGCCTATAAGGTTAGGAATTTAACAAATGATGTGTTTCCCATTCAGTATCTTTCCCAAAATAGTAAATGCAATATGAAACTGCAAGTATGGTTTTCTATCTCCTTTTGTCCCCGCTACATTCAAAGAAACCAGCTGAGTATTCTTAACTCCCTCAGTGATTTTGCTTTCTTCTGCTGAGAGCCTGAAGTTGAGGGGAAAGATCTGTGTATCTCCATAATCAGCTTCTTTCCTGCAGTAATCAGCAAAAGTTTGTTATGCCCAGGATGTAATCACAACTTCCCTTGTTTTCAGTCCACACATTGTGTGGTAATTGCTTGAGGCACTGTCTTGTAGAGAACCATTGCAATCTATTTTTATCATGATTTTCCTCATATGTATGGGTAATCAGTTTCATTTTCCACACCATAGTTTGCTTCTTTGTCCCATCCAATCTGCTGTAGTTTCAGTCCTTTTCTTCTCTCCCCAGAATTTTTTTTCTGTTACCTCACACTGAACATCACACCCTTGCTCAGTGAACTCCTTCAAAAATCAATTTAAATGATACATCTGGAAAAAGATTTTATAATCCAGATTAAAGAAAATCTGTTCATTTTTGCACTTTTTTTTTTTTCCATACTGCTTTCCCAAATCATATAGCAAGAGATACCTGATGCTGTGTAGCAGTATAACTAAATTCCAGGACACTGTACAAACTCTCTCTTGCCAAATTTATGTACTATAAGGATACAGACTCTAAAGTAGTCCATCTTTCCCAGAATTGCCACCTGGATTTTGGATATAAATCTGGATTACTGCTTTACTGTGCTATAGTGAGTTCTCAGGCTTCCTTCTAGAGGTTTTTTTGGTGTGTGTCCATTAGAGAAGATCAGCTAATTTACAGAGAAGTCACAGTGTATCATCTCTCTTTCCATTCTTCCTTTTAAGCCACTTAAATTAGCTGCAAAGAAAAATTTCCTTTCCCTTCACCACTTTTTGTATGAAACACCTTTCTTGGTTTTGTTTCAGTATGACTTGGGAATTTTAAATAATATTTTTGTCTTTTTTTTTTCCAACAAGTGCCCCATGGACAACTGTATGTGAGATGACAAATTTGGAAAGAGGATTTTTCCGCTATATTTTCTAAAAATTTTTTTTTCCTTTTTTTGACAGGTCTTATTATTTTTATTATTTTTTGGAATTGAATGATGTGAAAGCTACAAACAGCTAGGAACAACCATTTGGTTTTGAGAGCATTAGAAAGCTTTTTTCTAAAATCTTTGGCAGGCCATTTTAAAAATATTTATTAATTTAGACCATTTGTCTAAAGCACTTGTTAAGTGTCAGAAAATTCATTTGGTACATGAAGAAATCCCTAAAACTTTGAAGATGTGTATTCTATATAAAAACCACAAGTTTAGGCATATATCTCAATTAAATTTTAAGTTCAGGAATATTTTGTTGTTACTTTTGATCTGGGCCCAGCCCATTTATTTGAAGAAGTAGCAGAAGAAATCTGCGCAGTTGGATCCAACAATGGAATCTAAAACAAGGTGAACTTTCTCCTCAGTGAATTTTCATTGAAACCAATTGGATGAATACAAAGCCATGAGACCTGATGGGATGGACCCATGAGTGTGCAGGAAGTGAGGAAGTGATATCACTGCGAGGCCACACTCAATGAAGGAAGCCCTCAAAGGCCAGCGGGCCAGACCTTATGGGACATGAATTGGGGCTCAGAAGCCCTGCAAGAGCACAGGCCCAGGCACCATGTCACCCCACTCAAGGAAAAGAGGTCCTGCAAGAGGAGAAAACCAAGTGCAGTAGCGCTGAAATGAGGGGAAAGAGGGCCCTGCAAGACGAGACAATCCAATTCAGTGGCACTCACATCAGCGCAAAGAGGCCCTGCGGGACCATAGGGCCAGCTGCTGTGGCACTTAAATCAGGGCAAAAGGCCACTGCAAGAGCACAGGGCCAGGTGCCATGGCACTTTGCTCTGGGGAAATGGGCCCTGTAAGAGCAGGGCAAAGGGCCATTGCAAGAGCACAGGGCCGAGCGAGACCCACAGCACTGTGCTCTGGGGAGAGATGTGCTCAGAGAGCACAGCTCCAGGCCCCATGATAGTCAAAGCAGGGCAACAAGGTTGCGACAGGGCAGAGGGAGGAGGCCTCTTAGTGCTCTTCTAAGAACAAAGAGACAAAACAGTGGCCATAGCCCCAGGAAAAGGGGCAGAAGGCAGGACAGGTGCAATGCCACCTGCACTGTTAGCAACACTGAGACTTTTTCTGTAGCTTTCATGCCTTTATTTTCTTTGTCTGATTGTTAGATCTAGACTACTAAGGAGGGCCTTCTGATCTTCTTGGGAGCCAGAAGACAGCCCAGCCCTGGTTTCAGCAACTCCTGGGTTGTTCTTCTAATGTTGCTGATGGTATGGTCTCTTGTTGGGTGGTGAAGAGGCCTCAGGGCTGCCAGCTCTCCTCTTTGGGGCTCGCTGTGACTCCCCATGGGAGCGTTCCCTGCCCTGGCTGGAAGAGGGATGACCTGGTGCAGTCTCCTGTGGGTCTTCCTGGGGCTCTTCTTGCTCCCTTGGGGTTGGAACAGGGGCAAAGGTGGGGGTGCCAGCATCCTCACCAAGGGCAGCTGTGGAGGTACTGGAGACGTCTTCCACATTGTATCTGGCAGGGCTACTGGAGGGGGCTGGGCTGGGTGCCGGAGACCCTCCTCGGGAGGCATTGGGGCTGAGGGCAGCAGCAGGGCTGCTCTCCCACCCCCTAGCAGTGTGGGCATCCTCCAGGCTCAGCAGACGGTGAGCTTCCCCGTTGCAGAGTCGCACAACGGCGTCGATGAGATCACTCACAAATGTTGCCGTGTGGTTATGAAGAAAAAGCCCCAGCAGCCTACCCAGGACAACTTCGTCCAGTCCAACGAGGACCAGGCTGGACATGATGGTGTCCTCCAACATGGTAGCCTGCAGATGGTCATCCTCAAATATCAGCCCCAGCACTTGGTGCAGCCAGGGCAGCAGGGGTTCAAGGAGAGCTGGGTGGTCCCAGAAAAGGGTTGCCCAGGTGTCAGCATTGAGGCTGCCCACTGGAGCCCTGGGCACCTCTCCAGCAGCCCGTGGTGGGGATGCTGCAGGGCTGTGGGGGACCTGGAGGTCAATGACTGATGATGCTGTAGGTGGTCCGACGACATATTCTTCAAAGTTGTCATCCGCCCTCACTGAGTGCACGATGGACCTCACCCTCGTCTTGCAGAGTGGGCACTCAGGCTTGCTGTCAGCCCACCGCCGGATGCAGGTGAAACAGAAACGGTGGCAGCATGGCATGACGTAGCTGGCCTCGTCCCAGCTGTCCAGGCATATGGGACAGCGGTTGTCCAGCTCTGTGGCCATGCTTTCCATCTGCTGCAGTGGGCTGGGGAGAGCTGGCGATTACAAGCTGCTACCTCTCACGGGTGCTTGCAGCAGCAGATGTCGTGCTAGAAAAGGAAGAGAGGCCATGGTCGTTGGCTGGCCTGGGCAGGTGTGGAAGAAATCTTGGGTCCCTCAAGAAGGAAGCCCCCCCTGCTCCCCAGGGTGAGGTTTCCCCTCCCAGCTCACCTCTGCTGCTGTGAGTGCGCCTCCTGGGTGCCCCGGCTGCCTGAACCTGGCAGGGCCGGGGAAAACTATGATGGCTCTGGGAACAGGCACTGGGAGTCAACAACTCTCAGGCCACAACACCAGCGCCAACCGAAAGCTTTGCTCAAGGCTCCAAACCTTCATGTACTCAGTCAGCTGGAGTCAGGGCACGAGCCGTCTGAGTGAGATTCGCTGCCTGGATATAAGCAGCGAGGGACGTATGGTCACAGTCCATCCCTTGGTAACGTCAGAACCCTTCGCTCAGGGAAGTCACAGTCCATTCCTCGGGGACATCACAATGGGCTGTCCTTGTCCACAGTGCTTGCCCCTGCAGTGCTGCGGACCCAGCCCATGTATCTGGGCCTACCACAATGCACTGCCCACTCCATCCGTCCCCCCATCTCTTGTCCTGTGCTCAGCATCGGTGTTTCACGCCAGTCACTGAGATTTTGGCTGCATCTTCCCAGGTTCCCGTCAGGTTTCTGTGGCCGTGGTACACATTTCCAGGCACATACAGGAAGAGGGTTCATTTGGTAACATCCCATGCCTCCCTTGGAGGCTGCAGGACAAAGTGCCCCAGGCTCTCCGCACACTCCAACACTGCTGCCCAGTCCTCTGGGCTCTCCTCGTTCCTTCCACAGCACACCAAAAAACCGGCAGATGGTCTTCCACCTAAGGGCAACCCAAGCTATGTGAAGAGGCCTCCAAAGGTTGTGTCTCTTGTCCTCTGCTTCACCTCAGGTAATTCTGTCCAGACTAGGTGGAAATACACATTTAGCCGCTTATAAATATGTGCATACGCCACCATGCATGTGAATGGGTGAAATCAATTTTACTTTGAAATAAAAATTTTCCTCCCTTCCTTGCTTTGAACTTCACAATGTTTTTGAGATTTGTTGCTACTGTTTGCAGCAGAGTTTTTTAGCTGCAATGCCATGAATAGCCCAGGAAAAGCTCACAAGCTCTGTGTAGAGACCAATGATGCAATTTGATCTAAACAATTAAGGGGTAAGACTACTTACTGTACTGCATGGGCCTTCTCCATCCTCACAAAGGATTTTGAGGGGCATGTTGCTATTCATGAGTCTGAAAGAAGAGCATGGACTCTATTTCTATTTCCCCAGGTTCTTTATTTTAGTCTGACATTTTAATGTAAGTTGCCTCATATCATCAAGAAACATAGACAAAAGACTGAATGCATTACATTATCAAAAGCCACCCTCTAATTTGATGGTATATTTATAACTTGATGTGTAACATGGTCACAAAGCAACCAACAAAGACAAGAAAAATGAACAAGCAAGAAAACAAAGGCGAGGCCAAGGAACTACCACATCATTTCAATGACCACTCTTTCCCCCTGCCCTGTGCCTAGTAATCTAACCAAAAAATCCTCATCAAGTGACACATTCTTGCCAAAATCAAAGTAATGACATGAACTGCATGAAACAAGTATTTCAGAACAGATGATACACTAGAAGGGAAATTTTGAGGTCAAAGTGGCTTTTGTGTCCTTATGAGCTGAAAGGAAAAGGTACTTGAACCGCTTTTTTTTTCCTCCTTAATTCACCAAGAGCTCCCCAGAAATGCCATTGCCACTGGAACTGGGCTTACAAGGAGTTCCCAATGGAGTTAGGAATGCCTTTCCCATTCATTCTTAACCCTTCAGTTCTTTGGAAGAGCATGTTTCTCTGCAAGGTGTGGTCTTCCATCTTAAATCATGGTTCCTTGGGCAGCCCTTCAATTTTAACACTTTGATCAAACAAGAGATGTTTCTTTCATTTCTTCTAGAAAATTTGCTCTCTGATGCAAATTAAATTTAATTAATTTCTGCTAACTTGATCTTAAACTCATTTTAAGTTGCAGTGGAAAGGTTTTTTTTTCCATTAAATCTATTTAATGTTTTTATTTCCTTAGTAATTCCTGGTTTCATTTCAAACTTGATTTATTGCTCAACAAAAATCGTTTCAGCTGCAGTACTGCAGGAATCATAATCTTTGATATTCAATGAATTCTTAATGAACAATTTTAAATTATTTTTATTACACTTCCTGGAAGTCTTTAATTCCTAATGCAGGTATCTTCTCTCTGTATTAGTAATGAAAAACAACCACATTTCCCTCTTCCACTGCCAAAATCCTACTACTATAACATTGCTCCAAGAGTTAATCTATAGATTTTTTTATTTACATAGCTAAATAAATGACAGAGTGACTTTCATCCAACAATTGCTTGTGAAATGCTTCCTTTGTCAATTAAAGGTAGATGTTGATAGTTTAAAAAGGATAAGGGTGGGACCATATAAGTAATTGCCATTTTACTGGCAAACCACAGGTAATTTTTTAAGTGGTTTGGACTGACCTCAAATATATTCATTTGCATTTTATCACTAAATCATAAACCACAAAATATTTATTTCCAACTGAATGAAATGAAAGGGGGGAAATAAGGAATGAAATTCATGTTGCTACCAGTGCCTCAGCAATAACAGCAATCACCTTACGTATAAAAAGTTTACCCTGAGGAGACTGATTTTAATCTTCCACAAAAAAAATTCCTTCACAACAAGCTATGGGCATTTCAGTAGACGGATCTTACTAATACTGTGCTATTTTTAATAACTAAGTATTCAATGGAACTGATAACAGAATTCAGGCATACCAGTTCCTCCATGTGTGTCTTACTAGTAGAACAGAGAAGTAGCCTCAGATTTGCTGAATAAATGCAAATTTAAGTACTTCATATATAGATGGTACTGTCATAAATTAGATCATATTTTTCAGATTAGCCAATAATCCAGTTCTGGGGACATTCTTCAGTGTACTGTTATATAGAAGACCTAATTTCTCTTCATCACGTGAGTGAATTCAAACATCTCATGTAAATGTTCTGAAAAGGAGAATTGTCATTATCATCATGATATTAGTTGCAGGAAAAAAAAAAAATCCAGATCAAGCTATTAGCCAAACTAACCTGAAATCACAAATAAAATGGATCCGTAAAATGGATTTTGGAAGAAAAATGGGGCACTGTCTCATAAACTATTTGCTGTTTGATAATTTTCCCTTGCTTTGGCCTTGACGAAACTGAGCACAACTCCTTTGGAATTCAGCTTAGGGAACATTGTTTCACAGCTGAAAAAAAAAGTGTTTCTATATATCAGTCAGGTTAGACTTGAAATAATACCTCTAAGTGTTGGGTATATCCCTGTAACATAATCATTCAATCAGGAAATTTGCATTCCTCAGGAAATTTGTATGTCTGAACCCACAGAGTTATTAAAAGACTGTCTGTGGACATTCAGTATCTGAATGTATAGATTTATCTGGTTTGCAGAGCCTCTGCTGTTTAAAATGAAAAGGTCTACTGAATATAATATCACCCTATGACAGAATTACTTAGTATGGGTCAATGTATTCCCCAGTACTTAAGACATCCTGCGTATAATGTGTATCTGTGCATATATGCTGTCTTAAGTACTATGGTATGAAAAAGGATGATCCCACAGTGATTTGGATTTAGATAATTTTTTATTTCTTTGACTGATTAGCAGGTGACCATGAGTTAAAATGGCATATTTGAAATAATGAAGCAAGTTAGGTGGAGCAGAGAAACAGAACTAGTGAGATTAAAATTATATACATGGAATAATTGCTGAATCAGAGCCTGAGAAGGTGGACAAATTAAACAGAAAAAAAAAAAGGCTAATAAAGTAATAATGCCAGTGGAATTAAAGGGTTAGTCTACATAATGACCTGCAGCTGAAGGAAAATTTCAAGCCTGTTAAAGTTGCAATATACAGTAATCTCTTTCATATGATGTTATCAGCAACTACATGGAAGGAAGAATTTTCCAAATATAACTTTACTACTTGAGTATATTAGCAACCAGGACTTGGCTAATGAACAACAGCAAGTCTCAGCTGTTCTGTAAAAGAGTAGGCCTGTGAGCAGTACTGACAAATGAGAACTTGCTTAGCAACAAATATTTTCTCAACAGTTAATCACTATTTCTGCAGTGGGAAGGAGAAAAAGAAGCAGAGAACTAGAGAAAGGAAAAGTAAATGTGTATGTGTATATGCTCACAGTACATGGCTTTCTAGTGTGCCAAGTGTGAATACGTGCAAGGCAGAATTTTTTTTCTGTAATAATCTGTGTCTGATTACTTTATAATGTCAAAAAGAAATATCAGAAAAAGCTTTGAACAGCTCTTTTACACCTTTCCACATCAGTTGAATTATTTTGTTATTTTATCTTTGATAGTGAAGATTGGAACTCTAGTTCTAATTTTCACCCAGTTGCATGAAAGATGAAGCATATAGTGGTCAGATATGCCTAGACATGCAGGTGTGTAACAGAGTTCATTATTTCATGGCAACTGTATTGGGCTCTTAATAGTAAGTGCAGCTGTCACCTCTGTTTTTAAAAATAAGGCTTTAAATTTGCTGCTGTTCAAATGTTAATTTATTTTTTTTTTTTAATTAATTTGTATGTGTCTTGATTCTTGGTTTTGGGGTTTTGGTGGGGTTTTTTTTGTTTGGTTAGGTGGGGTTTTTTCATTACGTAAATGGAAGTTCAAGTAATTTATACATACACACATACATAATGTTTCTTTTTATGTTCTTACCTTTTGAAAGACTTTTGAATTATAAGAGACCTTTTTTAGACATAAGATCTATCACCTGTGAAAGCCCTAAGAACAAGGACTTCTTGGTAAGTCTGTAAGGACACATTGTACACCCATAGTCATGGTGACTTGTAGCTTTTTGTCACATATATATTGTTCATGATTTATGTAACAGTTCACTGAGTTGGCTTTCTGTAATGAAAAACAGTTTGTTATTGTTTAAAAGCTTCTTTTCAAGGAAGATATCCCCTTATCTCTGTACCCTCGTTTTACATCTGAAGGCACTGATTATTTTTATCTTCCTATCTTATTTATTTTTTCCTTACACCTGTTCTGCAGCAATGGTTTGAGAAATGGGATGAAGTAATGAAGTTATAGTTTGGTTATTTCAGGGTTTCTGTATTATTTTCTACAATTTTTGTAAATAAAAATGTAGCATACATATGTTATAACTTGTAAAAATTATATCTGTTTTAAAATATAATTATGTAGAACAAATCAAGAAGCAAGAGTCTTGACCTTTGTGAAAACTGCATGTTTTTTCACTCAGTTTCTCAAACAAAAGATAACTACATTGAAATAGTCTAGCTTTAAAGTGTTTCAATCTTAGAATTTGTTTTCCTGGAATATTTAATTTGTTTTAGGCGTTGCTAAATCACAGAATCACAGAATGGTAGGGGTTGGAAGAGACCTTCAGAGATCATCTAGTCCAACCCCACTGCCAAAGCAGGTTCACCTAGAGCAGGCTGGACAGGAATGCATCCATGTGGTTTTGAACATCTCCAGAGAAGGAGACTCCACAACCTCTCTGGGCAACCTGTTCCTGATTTAATTTCACTTTGTAGTTAATCCCTAACTTCAGTGATTCAATTAGATGAATAATGAAACTTTCTTTAAATTAAAAGACCAGATATTTGTTATATTTTTAAGTAAATAAGTTCTAAATCTTACAAGCTTTTGAGGGCAGGACATCAGCTCATAGATTTGTAGTGTTGGGCTAGTATTAAGTGCCCTGAATATTTTTCATAATTTATTGCACTTTAGCTTAGAAAAGTCTAATTTCTGTGGATGATTAGTCCTTCCCTTGCGGGCAGGAGATGATCTTTAACTAAAGCATAGTAAATATCTTTAAAATAGCATCCTGAAAATGATAGTTGCTATATTATCATTGTCACTCTTAGGATGCATTTGTCACTTTACACTGATATTTTAGACTGGCAATAATTCAAGAATGTAGGTAATCTTAAAAAATAAAAATGGAATTTGAAATTTTGTAACTGTTGTGATCCTAATAAAACCACCAGCAGATGTTGTGATTAAAATATCTTTTTACAAAGCAGAATAGGAGTTTCTGTATGCTATTTCTTAGTATTGGTCAGTCTGCTAGATTCTTCAGTTCATGTAGGAATAAGTCAAAACCTGTAAGTTTTTTAATACACTGACATGCTAAGGAATATTAAAGTGAAATTATTTTTAAATACTGAAGGCACTTGACAGAATTTTAAGGTCACAACTGGAAATGGGTTAAATTGATGAATTAAGGATTAACTTAAATTAAGTTTACATGAGTTTTCCATAAGTGAGGATTTATTTATGAACTTATATAGTTAATATAATTTAGTAAATATTTATTAAGGTATTATGATTTACCCAAGAGTTTTGCATTTATGCACTGTAGTCTTTTAGTTGTTCTTGGAAGTCGTGTGTGTGTTGACCCTATATCTTCAGAGGGCTCTCCAGAGACATTCCTAGCTCATTTTCCTTGACCATGCTACGTAGCAACATACTTTTAAATCTTTATAGTGTTCCTTATAAAACTTCCTGAGATTAATCAATCAAAACTATTTGATGCCATTGTCAGATTTTACTGTGTTGTCTTTTTATTTCCCCCTACTAAAGACTGTTTTTTGCTGTGGATGTTCTCCTTAAGGATACTGAGAACCTATATTCTGCAGCACTTTCTGGGCAGTATTTACAGAAACCATTACTGTTTTTTTAATATGTAGAAGGACATTGACAAGAATGATAATCAAAAATGGATAGATAAATAAAATGAGAAGGGTCTTGCATGGAGATGTGACTTACACGTCCTAAATGTATTATTTAGTTCACATTCATTAACATTTTTTTATTTATAAAAATGTATTTTCATCTTCAGCAGCAACAAATTTTTGTTTGTACCACACAGCTATGTCCTGCTTGAGTTTTCTAGTTCATTCAGAACTCTGGGTTACCTCAGTAATTCCTATAAACCTGTCCAGGGCTTCGGCATAACTGATAAGAGTGTTCTCCTCCTGATCAGTTGCAGATGTCACTCAAAACTCTGTTACTGGTACCTGTCAGGACTATGGTTAATAGCCTCAAGATAACAGTGAGCTCAAAGGAAACATTACAGTATTTATCACAGAAAAATGCCACCAGAGATAAAACTTCCTATTGGCTGGAGCAGACTTTAATATTATGTGTCTGTTGCCATTTATCTCTGAGAAATTGAAACTGAAAACACTATATTTTCATTGTTTTTCAAAGTGAGAAATCTTCTAGGGGCAAAAACTTAATAGACTTTAAATGACTTCAGGATTTTCTTTTAGCAAATTTATTCATCTGGAGAGTAAACAACCGTCAAAAGAAAGGGCAGGATACTTTCTAAAGGAGACAACCATTTTCAAACCTCAGTATCATTAGAAAACGTGATCACATAGAGGCAATGCAGGTCTTTGTGTAACAGATTGAGCAAAGAGATATGTGAAACTGTGCAGACAGACTCTGGTTTCAAAAAGGATTGCACTGCTGGATTTTTGCTTTTTCTGAACGCAGCTAAGGAGCCATGTGGTGACACTTTAAACTCTCATTCACAGGGGATTGAGCTATGGGACAGTCTAGCTCTGGGAATGTTATCCAGTTTATCAGGTAGATTTAATATCAAAAATAGAAAGCTAACACTCCTAGTCCCTGGCCTGGGATTGGTAAGGCTGTTAGTGGGCTATCTGGCATGGCATAACGCTGTGAGCCAGGAACCATGACTGGTTTGTTAGCATTGGAGCTTGGAGGGTTTAGACTGAAGTCTCAGAGGTACTTAGATTCTTATCAGTATAATGGATGTTCTGGCAGTTAGTCACTGCTTAGGAACTCTGGAAACACTCCTCAACAGCTGCTGACCAGACAAATTGTGAAAAGACCCAAGGAGTTTGCGAGTTTAGGATGCTAGAAGCTGAAAGTCCTGAATTTCCAGCTTCCTGACAGCTTACCAGGATGGGTGCCTAAGCACCTTGCCAGGTGGGCTGCCAAAAAACTTGTCACATTTCAAAATCACATTCCCTCCAAAAAACCCATTTCTACATTGGTAAAGCAGCGGTCCTCTCTAGAATGATGTTCGTACTTGGAGCTGTAGGCGTCAGTCTCCTGGAGGTACTGGTTGACAGGATGAAATACTAGAACATGAGATGACTGCTAGGTTGGACATACCTTTCCTAGAGTAATTGGCCTTGTTTTAGGTACAGTATATTGCTTGTTGTTATGACAACTACGTCCCTGAAGAGTTCCATTCACAGCGTGGCAAATTTAGAGATTCTTAAGCAGCTCAGTGACATGAAGCTGATAAACAGCCAAAACAGAATTAAGAGCTATTTGGTTGTATGTAACACAACACAGCTGGAATGTCACCTTTTGGCAGTTTGGATATACATTGTTATTATTTATTACTGACAAGTCATTCTTTTTTTAACAGAAGACACAGCAAGGTTAGGTTTATTATACTTGAACTAAAATTTGAACCTTGTAATACCTTGGAAGAAAATGGGATTCTAATTCTACTTTTCTAGGAGTAAAGGTTTCCTTCTATTATCTTATCTCCGGGGAGTTTGAAGGTCTTTCTTCTATAGCTCTTTCCTGTGAAACCTTCAGAGATAAGCGATGACATTAATATAACATAAAGAAGAAAAGTAATTAAGAATAGTACTGTGATGCCTGGGAAAGCATGGCTCACCGCTGCATTTGTCCTCTTCTGACTTATGAAGATCAGCCCTTTTGAAGAATTTCAGTGCAGACATTAAGGGTCGGTTTACCTTTCAGGTAGCTGTGTACCTCTTTCCAAAACTCCTTTAAAGTTAATTAATATCGTAAGTCCAAATGCTAGACATAACTTTCTTAATCCTGTTAATAATCCTGTTTTGTTCATTTCACGTTTTTGGATATTATAATAAGCCATTTTAATTTTCTAACTAAAATTAACATTTCTTTGCAGAACAAAGAAGGCTTTTCCTCCAGTTCACACAGATGTCTTAAAAACATTTCAAAGTTTATATCAATATCCACTGCTTTTTCATTTAAAGTTACACAGAAATTGTTAACTCCATCCTGACCTAGTTAGCATTTTCAAATTGTTTCAGTAGGCATTGGCGTATTGTTACTTGGTATGCTCATTCTCCCTAAAAACAGAACTTTCCATCTTTGTGCTTCAGCTGAAAAGCTATTCGAGGACTGGAGAGAGTAGTTAGTAGGTCTTGCCATATATTCACATTGTGACTGAAATTTTCATCGGATGCTTTCCTGTACAACAAATATACTGTCTTTATGCAACTGATCTGTGTTTTCAGGTGTCGATGGAGCTACTACATTGTATGATTCTATTTTAAAGGAGTATCATCTTGAAACAAATCACCAAATCCTCCTTTGCATATTGTGAAGTTTGTCATAGTTTTGTTACCTAGGTATTTTCTGAGGTGAACCCATTGACATTTGTGTTTGACTTTGTGCGTTACCTTTTCTGTGACACCCAGATGAACTTGTTTTAAGTCTAGTTCATATGTACTTGCAATACATTCCAACTACACCTTAAAATGTAGCAGATCTACAGTTACAATTTGTTTGTCAGGAATAAAAATGCTCCCTTGACACCATGACACTGGTTCACTACCAGTAGTGCAAAAAAGGGGAAATACTCTCATCTATGTGCAGAAGTTTAGAGCATTTGTGTGTTTATTTTTTTGGATGTAGTGATCTTAGTTGTGTAATTTCTTCAGACTTATCTATGTTTCTAATTTTATTCTTTATCTTTAGCCGTCAAGAGTTTTCATCTTCATAGCAGAGTTCTTCTTAAGTGCTTATTGAAATGACTTTTCTTTCCATCCTCTTTAAGATGTAAAATCTGTGAAAATTCCATTCTGTTGCCTTTACTCGTAGCCCTGGATCTGACTCATGCTAATATCTCCTAAAGTTAGCTTTTAATTTGGGTCAATAGCCTTGACTTTTTGTTTGACACTTTCTGCTCTACCTAAAGAAAGCAAATCTTACAGATGAGCTGATATTTTCAACTGCTAGTGTGACTGCCTTAAGATCTAAGACTGGTTAATTTTATACTTTTATCTCTGTGATCCTTCTATAGCAGCTATTCCCAGACTGACCTGTCTTGACTTCTGTATGCTTATGAGATCTGTAAAGTCTTTGTTCTGTCTCTATTTAATTCTGTCTTGGTATGATTGAAGCTACCTCTTAAGGAGAACTGCTTATTGTGATAATCACCCCTGACTTTTTCCTTTGACTATAAAAAGTCTTCAGATACTGTTTCTGTCTGTCAGTGCACCTTACTGCTTTGGACCAATACTTTTTACTTTTCCGTTGTTTGATTGGCCAGTGCAAGCAGTATAATCCAAGCTTTTTATGTGTTAAAGAGACACTTTCACATTGGAGTTTTGACAACCAGTGAATCAAATGAATCAATCTGCCCTCAGCTTCAGCTTTATATAACAAACTTAGCATCCAACTCATGTTGTAGCTAAACAAGTTTATTCACAATATAGTCTACTTTAATATGCTTTTGCAGTTTTCAGATTTACTGTTACAGGTAACGTTCCTTCCTTGGTGCAAGCATCCGTTTTAACCTCCCAGATGTTTATTCTCAGATCTGTTCTTCAAAAAGTCTTTTCCCTGAGCACAATGTTAGACCACAGGAATAACCTGGTACTACCTCCAACCCTGACTAAATGGGGAAAAGTACAGGAACACAAGCATATAGTGATGTCCTTCCCAAATATACTCTCCCAACCATTGCTGTAGGGATTTTCCAGGCAGAGTTGCCTTTTGCAGATAAGAATCCATGGTAGGTTTCTATTTTATGTACTTTTTCATCTCCCCTTAAATTCACATCAGTTTAGTGTCCACAACACCTTGTGGCAAGCCATGTCACAGATTAATTACAAATTGAGTGAACAATCTCCTTTTGTCTTTGGAATTTCACTGGGTCATTCTCTGCTGGTCCCCTGTAAAAGACAATCTTTCAGAAACTCTCTGCCTCACTGGAATTCAACTATCTTGATAGCTATATTTTTAAAACAACATCAACTGAAGAATAAATACAGTAGACACACCCTATCACAATAGTCAGAGACAAGAGCAGAGTTGTCCATACAGTGAGTCGGAGCTGAAATATAACTTAGGCATCTGGAATTGTCGCAGTTATAGAGAAGTCCAAAGGAGACTTGGTTTTTTCTATTCTCTCAGAACGTCTCCATATCACTTCATTATTGGGAGAATAATAATCTTATAGCCCAGGGATTGGGGTCTGGAGGACCATAATTTTATTTTTTACTCTTTTACTTCTGCTGAGTTGACTACGGATTTCTTATACTTCTTTGGGCTTGCTTCTTTTCCTTCCACATCATATAGTGCATGTATTTCATATAAGTTGAAAGGAAAAAGGTAAATGTTTTGAAGAATTGTTGAACAGTTATAAATGTGACAATTTAACAAGAGAAAATAAAAATCTGTACAGTGAAGTGAAATCCTGAGTGTACAAATGGCTAGAATTTTGTCAAAAAAAGCCCTCTTAGATCTACTGTGACCAGAAGTCTTTTTTGGTGTGTCCACTGGTAAAGACAGGACTTGACAGGTGTACAGTGCAGGAAGGTGGCATTAGATATTGGACTTACTTTTGTTTAACTGAATGTTTCAGGGTTTTTTTATTGGATAACTTCCTGTGAATAGGAGATGTATTCTAAATAATTTAAAACACTGATGTGTGTGAAACTACATGTGCTTGTGTTTGGGGAAGAGGGGTGTGTTTGTGTATATAGATGCATACACACAAGAATAATTATATCTAGAAGGTTCCATTTTAGAATTATAAAACATGATAAGGCATGGATTATGTGGAAAATCTGCTGGATTTTACTGCAGTACAGTTTTAGGGAAGAAAAACACTCTTCCAAGTAGG
The DNA here is from genome assembly GCF_964106895.1 of Numenius arquata. NCBI lineage: Eukaryota > Metazoa > Chordata > Aves > Charadriiformes > Scolopacidae > Numenius > Numenius arquata. Next base: position 60,110,541 of record NC_133616.1, on the reverse strand, counting down.
TGACAATGAAGCCACAACACATAGTCCAAGGGCAATCAAAAAAGACTTCAGGGCCTTGGGATGGCTGGTAAGGGAATCTGGAGCATAGATTATTCTCTCATCTCTCCTTCTAGTTGCGAACAGTGACATTGGAAGAAACAGGCGGTCCCACTTGTGTAGGGGTGGCGTCAGGAAGGCCAAGGCGTGGATGGAGCTGAACTTGACAAGGGATGCAAAGAATAATGGCATCCTGGGGTGCTTCAGGAAGAGTGTGACCAGCAGGGGGAGGTAGGTTATCCTCCCCCTCTACTTTGCCCTGGTGAGGCCCCATCTGGAGTACCGTGTCCAGTTCTGGGCTCCCCAGTTCAAGAAGGACGGGCAACTGCTGGAGAGGGTACAGCAGAGGACTCCAAAGATGATTAGGGGCCTGGAGCATCTCTCTTATGAAGAAAGGCTGCGGGACTTGGGTCTTTTTAGTCTGGAGAAGAGTAGACTAAGGGGGGATCTGATCAATGGCTATAAATACTTAAAAGGTGGGTGTCAAGAGGATGGGACCAGTCTTTTTTCAGTGGTGCCCAGTGACAGGACAAGAGGTAATGGGCATAAATTTGAACATAAGGAGTTCCATCTAAAAATGAGGAGGAACTTTGCTTTGAGGGTGGCAGAGCACTGGAATAGGCTGCCCAGAGACGTGGTGGAGTTTCCGTCACTGGAGGCATTGAAAACCCGCCTGGACATGTTCCTGTGCAACCTGCTCTAGGTTGACGTGCTTTGGCAGGTGGGTTCAACTAGATGATCTCCAGAGGTCCCTTCCAACCCCATATCATTCTGTGATTCTGTAATAATAAGAAGGACTTCTACAGATATGTCAGCCAGAAAAGGAAGGTCAAAGAAAGTGTATCTACCCTGATGAGCAGGACTGGCAAACTGGTAACAACAGACAAAGAGAAAGCTGAAGTACTCAAGAACTTTTTGCCTCAGTCTTCACTGGCAACCACTTTCCCACACCTCTCAAGTGGATGGACTGCAAGACAGGGACAGGGGGGAGCAAAATACCTCCCACTGTAAGAGAAGATTAGGTTCTCAACCACCCGAGGAACCTGAACATACAGAAGGCTCCGGCACCTGATGAGATGCATCCCAGAGTCCTGAGGGAATTGGCTGATGCAGTTGCCAGGCCACTCTCCATGATATTTGAAAAGTCATGGCAGTCAGGCAAAGCCCCCAGTGACTGGAAAAGGGAAATATTGCACCTATTTCTAAAAAGGGTAGAAAGGAGGACCCTTGGAACTACCGACCTCTCAGCCTCACCTCTGTGCCTGGGAAGGTCCTGTGAAGATGGAACAGATCCTCCTGGATGCTATGCTAGGGCACATGGAGGACAGGGAGGTGATACGAGACAGCCATCACGGCTTCACCATGGACTAGTCTTGCCTGACCAACCTCATGGTAGTTGATGGAGTGACTACATAGGTGGACAAGGGAAGAGCTATGGATGTTGTCTGTCTGGACACCTGTAAGGCCTTTGACATGGTCCCTCATAGCACCCTTCTCTCCAAATTGGAGAGTTATAGATTTGATAGGTGAACTGCTTGGTGGATGAGGAATTGGTTGGATTGTTGCATCTGGAGGTTGTTGGTCAATGTCTCAATGTACAGATGGAGATCAGTGATAATTGGTGTCCCTCAGGGTTCTGTATTGGAACCATTATTGTTTAATATCTTCATCAATGACACAGACAGTGGGATTGAGTGCCCCCTCAGCAAGTTTGCAGATGACGCTAAGCTGAGTAGAGTAGTTGTCACACCCAAGGGACAGGATGCCATCCAGAAGTATATTGGCAGGCTCTAGAAGTGGACCCATGTGAACCTCATGAGGGTCAACAAGGCCAAGTGCACGGTTCTGCAACTGGGTCAGGGCAGCCCCTGGTAACAATACAGATTGAGAGCAGCCCGGCTGAGAAAGACTTGGGAGTACCAGTGGATGGAAAGCTGCACATGAGCCAGCAATGCGTGCTCACAGACCAGAAAGCTAACCGCATCCTGTGCTGCATCAAAAGAAGCGTGGCCAGCAGGTCAAGGGTGGTGATTCTGCCCCTCTACTGCATCTGGTGAGACATCACATGGAGTACTGCATCCAGGTCTGGGGTCCTCAGTACAAGAAGTACAAGAAGACATGGACCTCTTGGAGCGAGTCCAGAGGATGGCCACAAAAATAATCAGAGGAATAAAACACCTCTGCTATGAGGACAGGCTGAAAGAATTGGGGTTGTTCAGCCTGGAGAACAGGAGTCTCCAGGGAGATTTTGTTGTGTCCTTTCAGTACTTAAGGGGGCTTTTAAGAAAGATAGGGACAAGCTTTTTAGCAGGGCCTGTTGTGATAGGGCAAGGGGTAATAGATTTAAACTAAAAGAGGATAGATTCCAACTAGATATAAGGACCAAATTTATCACAATAAGGGTGATGAAACACTGGGACAGGTTGCCCAGAAAGGTGGTAGATGCACTATCCTTGGAAACATTCAAGGTCAGGTTGGACTGGGCTCTGAGCAACCTGATCTAATTGAAGATGTTACTGTGCATTGCAGGAAGGGTTGTACTAGATGACCTTTAAAGGTGCCTTCCAACCCAAAGTATTCTATGATTCTATGATTATACATATCTGTGTTACCTTTATTGCACCACCTAGAAGGACTAAAGCAGACCTTATATTACTCATGAGCACATTTGTTGAAGATGCAATGATGGCCAGTAAAATATCAGTGTTGGTTAGCAACTGCCAAAACACATTCTATCATCTATACAGCAAATCTGAATGACTAATATTTATACAGCTTTATTTCTCTCTGGCTATGATTTATCCAGAGTTATTACTAATTTTTTAGACTAGTTTTGTCCAACTCTAATTCATTTGGCTGTGCAGAAGAAAAGATTGACGTGTGACATTTGAAAAGCTATAAGAAGTTTTATATGAGTGGATAACCTGGTGTTATGTCTTGACTTGCTGAAAAAGCTCCAGTAGCGAAATAAAATTAAATAAAAACATTCATTCCATGTAACAGAGTTTGTGGTAACAGTGACATACAATAATTCAGTGAAAAAGTGGAGAGTTTGTGCTTATTTCATTCTCATGCAGTTTTAATAGAGAAATTGATGATGGATGAGAACCCAGACATACTTCAGATTGCAAGAATACCTGCATCTTTTTACATGCTACTGTGGAGCAGAAACAAAAAAAGTCTCACAAAAATTCTGTGCTGTGGTGGTTTGAGGTAAAACAGAGACAACTTTCTGTTCAGTTTTTACTTCTTAGTTAGGCCTCCTCTAACTCTCTGAAATTAACAGCTTATTGTGTAGAAAACTACTCATTCTCAGAGTGATAAGACCAATGTTTGTACTTCATGCAAAGGACTGGTTTGCAGAGCAGCTCTTGCTTATACTTAATGCTATAACAATGGAGAAGTGTAAAATGGTCCCACCTGCAGGGAGGAGCGGACAGGACAGGTGACCCAAAACTGACCAACAGGGGGATTGCATCCCATCTGCCCCACGCTCAGTATAAAAACTGAGAGATCAAAGGGTCAGCCCTCTCTCTTCAATGGCTGGTGTCTGAAGAGAACCCTGTCTGTTCACCTGCCTTTGATCCTGATCAGTGTGTTCCTGACACCAGAGATGGAATCCAGTTCCCATGCATTGCTGGGACTTCCCCAGTGCCTGCTGGTGACGTCATCCTGGGAGCTTGATACAGTTTTGTATGTATCGTATCTATTTCATTATTGCCTTTTGATTTTATTATTAATATTTCATTAAAGTAGTTTAGTTCCTTCTAAATTTGTAAAGCTCTATCTCTCCTCCTCTTCTCTGTGTAGCGAGAAGTGGGGGGAGAGAATCTCTCACCCGTAATTGGTAAATTCAGCCTAAACCATGACATGTGCTTTTGAAATTCCCCCAAGAATGCTAGAGCATACAGTTACTCCTTTTTATATTTTTTTTTTCTAATGCTTTGTCCATAGCATCAGCATCCTTCCTGTGAGTGACATGGATGATGTATTTGGCTTAAAACCTCCTTTCTTCCTTCATATGGACTATCACAGTGCCTGACTTTACTTTCCCCAGGAATGCTATTGAACTTGATTGTTAGTCATGAATTCCGCTGGTAGAGCCATCATAGTGCAGCTTTCATTTCCTCCTACTTTGCTTACTACTTTGTCTACCGAGTCTCCTGTTTTCCGAGCAAGTCATTCATACTGCCATGAGTCTAAGTGGTTTTTCCCTTCTCCAGGTTTCTGTGAGCCCTCCAAGCTGCATTTAATTTTCAGAGCATTTCTGACAATGAGAAATGTGTTTATTTCTTCTCTTGGTTCTGCTTACAGTGTCCCCTCCTGTTGTAAGACATGCCAAGCCTGTTTTCTAGAATACACTGTTTCCATGGTTATCTCGTTTTTTAAAACCTCTAATTTATCAACTTTCTTGACATTTTCTCCATTAGGAAAAAACTTGCTTCCATTATTATCAAAATAAGTTAGTAATAATCCTACACTTAGACCATGATTTCTACCTCCAGCTTTGAAGCCCAGCTAAGACTATTCATATGCAATTTTAAAAGTGGGTCTAGAACAGTCAGTTCTGTTAAAAAAAAAAAAAAAGACTGGTTTGATGCTGAACTTAATTAAATTCACAACACATTCCTCCTTCCTTACATTTTACAGTCCAGAGTGTCTCTTGAGTTCAGTTTATTCCCTCATGGTCCTTGATTCAGCCTTCCATTCCAGTCATCTTTACAATCAGAGAAGCAGTTCCCTCCTCAGTCCTAAAAAGTGTCTCTACAAATATGTAAGTGCACAGATGAACCATGCACAATTTGATAAAGCTTGGAATAATAAGAAAAACATCAGGAAAGTGCAGTTCAGAGATAAAAGGGACAGCATTTAATTCCTTATATTTTTGATGTTTGTATCTCCTGTCTATATCAACAGTATGGAGTATAGATAATCTCATTTGGAGTTTTTCTTTGAATCCCTTCAGCTGACAAGTACTCTGTATTAAAATGACAGAGATAACAGAAGTATTGTTCTAGTCTGTTATTTTAGCAGAGGGACTATAAAACAGTAAGAGCTCCCTCTGTACTGTCTAAACACAGTTCTCAGAAGCTTAGTTTTTAATTTGAACTCACATTATGAACACAATGAAGCAGGCTGAATGTTATTGCTGTTACATATTAGTAACCATTTTGTTTTATAGTATAATACGTGTAGCAGAGAGCTCTAATTATGTGCTTACTAGAGTGGCCAAAAGGTACCATGGTAGTTAAAATCAGGCAAGGCAATTTAAACCTTCATGGGAGTTGTCAGCTGGCTGACGACAATATGGCTGTTACATGTGACTTTTTTGTCATGTTTTTTGGAGGGTTGTACTTTTGTGGAGTTTGTATCTCAAAGCTTGGAATTTTAGCTGTAATTTTTGATTTACTGACTTACAGCTTGCTTTTGTAATCTACACTGTAGAGAGTATCACTCTGATAGTTTGTCTTCAGGTACTCAGCAGAACAGAATTTTTACTTTTTCCTCTTATCTAGTCCAGACTTATCTAGACTAGTTGGAATAATTTGTTTTGACCTAAAAGGAATTAATCAATAATATGTGTCTGGTTTAAAAGGACAAAATTGCTGGGTGGCTCATTATTGACTACTTCCTCCAGTAAAACAAATTTTTTCAAGGATGATGAGGCAGTGCAATAGCATTTTATCTTTTTATCCAGTTTTTCAGTACCAATTATTTTACTCTATGCACAATTCATTAGTGACTTTGTCATTTAATCCCCATTGACAGAAGTTGAATAGGCATTTTACAAGGTGGAAGACTGTGGACCTTCATTTATTGTCTGTTACTTCTCAGATTAGTCAGTGTAAACCATGAAAAGTGCCAGTTGAAACCTTCAGAAACACAGCCTTTATATAAGAAACTTGTTAATACCACATAGACAAAGAGGAAGCTGGCAGGATTAATTACATTACTCTTATCAGGTAGCCCTCATTTTCACTCTATTTCAACAATAATATAGATGGCTTTATATAAGCTAGTACAAAAAATGAAGGAAGATAGATATTAAAAAATATTCTTAAACTTATAAATCCTAATTATTACTCTGTTAATTTTGTAATTCCTTCCCTATCATGGAGAAAGGCTAATGTGAAACAGCTGGGTCTCTGATCACAAAGCTTCATATATTGTAAAACAGGAAGGAAATTTCACACAACCTTACTCCTGACTGCTTTCCTTATGTTGGATATATGAATGGCTTTCGAAACAGGATAACATAGGATACAGTACAGAACATGAGCTTCTGCTGGGAAAAACTTTACTTCAGAAATAGGATGTATATCTTTATTTGGATGTCTGTATATCGATTACAAGCTTGCTAATGTATTAAATGTATTAAAGCAGCAACATTAAATGCAAAAGTCAGCCCATGAAGAAGGAATCATGACTGTAACAAATCAGCTCTGGAGAGGTTCTTTGTTGTTCTTGGCAGTAGGTGATTTCCAGGCGTATCAGTAATACAAAGTGCTATGAGGATTCTTCATCATAGGAGGAGAAAGCACTTGCTGTTAACAATTTAGTATAAATAAACTTTCAACCACAATCTAATTTAATAAATACATGAATGTTTTACCATATGCTGATAGATATATGCATAGGCTCATTACTGAATAACCTTAGCTTACAGCTTCCAAGCACTGCAGCAGAAGTTGCTGGTGATGCTGGTTTTCCCCCCAGCATCTTCTGAAGTGTTTCTAATCACTCCTTGGGTAAAACCCTTTAAACTAGTGTAGGAACAGATATTTTCATGACAACTACTAAAAATATTTAGCTTTACTTTTTTAAAAAAGTTTGATCATATATTTATAGTTACATAAGTTCCACAGTTAAGATACTGTGAGGAGGATGTTCAGTTGCATGTGTAGTAATCCCTTCTGGTATATGATCTTAACCACCCTTTCTTGTTTTCTAAGTATAGAAATATTTGCATCTCTTATTTCTTCCTCCTTGCCTGGAAGAGACAAAAGTTTCAAGCTTATAACAAAAATAAATGGCAGGGATGTTTCTCCAGGTGTCAAAAATGGGGCCCCCTGTGATGCTTTAGAACTCATGTTTTACTGTAGAATCTTAATTGCATGTTTTAGGACATTATTGTTCAAAGGAATGTTACTTTACCTACAGTATACATTTTCCTTAACTTCAATGCAGTAGGGGTTGAACAGAAAAGAAATGTGTTCCTGTTGAACATATGTGACAAGTTTACTACATTTGTTTGTATGTTTACAGATTAATACTTTTAGGTTTTATTATGTTCTTTGTTTAACACTTGTTAAAGTGTTAAAAATGTTATTGTAATACTGACATTTTCATGCCACCTGACTAAAAATCACTGGAGGGAGAAAGGAAAAATGTATTTTTATGGTAATTACTTAACACAACCTAGGTATGAAGTTTCACTTTCAGCAGCTGAAGACAATTATGGTGCAAGATTGATGCTCAGAAATGGAAAAATTGTGGTTCACATTTTTTATTTGAGACACTGGGAGTTCTGCACGTTCCTATGTATGTGCAAACTGTTAAAGCAAAACACAAAGTGGTTCACTGAGTTGTGTTGTACCATTTATGAATATATAGTATGTTATTTGAATCGGCTTTATAGTACTTGTGCACTAAGTCTAGGTGTGCCTTTGCCTCTGTTCTATGTCTTTGATCGCCTCAGATCAAAATTATTTCCCTTTCTTGATATCAAGGACAATAATTTTCTGTTGGCTGTGTCATGTATATTTTGAGAACAACAAAATAAAACTCTTGCTATACTTTAAATTCTAATGGTTGAAAGAAAATAGTACAGACTTTATGCTGTTAGAAATGAGGATGGCAGTTCAAACAGCAATGAATATTGAAAGCACATTTTTTCTGAAATTTATGTTGACTTCCCATTGTCTTTTTCTTATTTATATAGATATTTACCTCATATTACCATTATTATCCTCTTATACGTGTGTAAATATATATTATGTTTACTTACTGTTTTGATCTCCATATTGATCTTCTAATAAAGTTTTCATAATTCTAGCAGCCTATGAGCTCACATTCATACTGTATGAATGAAAAAAAACCCTGCTGATGTTCAAGTAGATCACCTATATCAAAGGAATTTGCTACAGTCCCCCACCTCCCAAGAAAAGCTGAGGTTTTTGTCTCCAGTGGCAGCAATGAGAGAATCAGGATGACTGATCTTCAGAATTGCTGTTTGAATTTCTTCAGAATTCAGACATCGTTGTGAAAGAAAACAATGTGTAACCAGTAGTCAGACTACAAAAAAACTAAATGTTTTCATAAATAGCCTTTTGCCTGAGAGTTCAAATCCCTTTCCAAACTCTTATTTTTCATTTTACAGATGAGTAAACCTGCTCATCTGCAGATTCAATAATTTACTTGATCTGAAACTAGTTGCCGAGTTACAGAACTAGGAAAAAAACCACTTTTGTTCTTAGTGACTTTAAGTTCTAGGGCTATCTTACCAGGTGATGTAGATTGATCCAGCAACGGAAAGGAAGCTTCATAAAATCTAAAATCTGCAACATAGATTTAGCCACTGCTCTGTACGTGTTTCATGGATGAAATTGCCACTTACAGTAAATTGGAGACTGGTATATGGCCAGATTTTAGGCTAAGAAATAAAAGAAAGAGAATGAGTAAAGAAAAAAAAAAAAAAGGAAAAAAGAAAATATTATATGCTGTGTTGGGCCCCTTTAAAAAAAAAAAAAAAGGATCTGAATTTATCATTCCTGGAACCTCTGACCATGTTTTTACAGTGTTATTCTGCTTTTGCAATAGAAGGTGAAACAACCTTATGCACTACTTCAATATTTTATATTTAAATAACTTTAGCCACCATACTTAATTTTCTAGTTAACATACACCTGGGTTAAGTCTTGCAATGTAGCACCTATTCTCTCTGTAAAATTTCCTACGGGAACAAAATGGAACAACAAAGGCCTTTATTTCAAATGAAATGTATGCAAAAGCTGAGAGCACCTTTTGGTATCATGTATGTTTTTTTCATAACCAATAATATTCCTCAGTCATTGTATTTCACCCAAATTTATAAGCATCTTTTTAAGATTTGCCTTTCAATCCCATTATCTTTCTCAACATTACAATAATTTTTCCTTTAAAAATTACATGTTTTAAAGGAAAAATATAGTATTTTATAATTATAGTATAATATATATAATATATATTATAATATAAATTATAGTATATAGTAAATATAGTATAATATATATATTATAATATATATCCTCAATATAGTATCCAGCTGACGAAAAAGGAGAGCTCTGGAATTTATTTTGTTTGTAAACCCTGATAGTTTGAAGAGACTATAAGGAATTTTTTTTTCATAACAAATAAATCAGTTTATCAGTTTTATTGAAGAAAAAATAAGGAACATGAGTAATAAAGATTCAATAATTAACTTTTGTAGGTTTTAATTTTTCATGATATGAAGTAATGTGCTTATATATACATTATACGTAAGGTAAGCCTTCCAATGGCCTTTCTGTGGTACTCTCCTAAATTGGATGAAAATATTTTTGTATTATTTTTATTACACACAACCACTGAAAAAGGTAGAAAATAATATCTGCATGATGATTATTACATCAAAATATATCACAGTCTTGAGGATAGGTGCTTATATAGATTCTACTGTCATCACTGTTCCTTTGTCATTTAGAGTCAAATTATCAAATTAGAACAGTGCACATTCGTTTGTGACATTTCAATGATCAAGCTACTATAAAATTGAAAACTACATTGGGCTGTATCAAAATATAATGAGTTATGTGAGAAACTACATTAATTTATGAAATTAATTTCTATTATTAGAGAGTTTTCAAAACTGCTGATATGAAGTCAAGCAGCTCATTAATATTATACATCTCAGAGGTTAATATAAAACTTAGGCTAAAGGGCAAATTACAGTGCAACAGTTGGAATTTAGGGTCCTTCTCCAGTAAACTCTGCATACTTTTTTGTTAGAAGTGTCTATAAACAGAGAAAATGCATGTAGTTATTTAAAATCCTTGCCTGGTTAACATTGTATATAACTTTCACAGAACCATGGAATTGTCAGAGTTGGAAGGGACCTCTAGAGATCATCTAGTCCAACTCCCCCGCTAAAGCAGGATTACCCAGACCACATTACTCGGGACTGCATCCAGGCGGGTCTTGAAAATCTCCAGAGAAGGGGGCTCCACGACCTCCCTGGGCAGCCTGGTCCAGTGCTCTGTCACCCTCACCATGAAGAAGTTTTTCCTCATATTTAAATGGAACTTCCTATGTTCCAGCTTGTGCCCATTGCCCCTCGTCTTATCGCTGGAAACCACTGAAAAGAGTCAGTTTTTCCTGTTTGAAGACATAATTCTAAATTATGAAAATGTTTTATTGTTTACTGCACTGTTAAGGAGGGCTGCTAGGGAACTGAGCTAGATTAGAGAGACTTTCTGTGTTTGGGCATCTACTTTGTCATGTGAATTGGAGAGAGCAGGAACTTGAACTTGACTATTTAAAAGGTTCATGTCAGCAGTTGGATCTCTCCCCAGCTTTGTATAAATAAGATAGTCAGCTGATAGAACCATTATCTGAGGATTTGTTAGAATATTTCCAGCAACACCTTTCACTGAAGACTACTTTCTTAGCCTCAGTAACATCAGCTTGATGTGATGCACATCCTGAGAGCTTTCCATGGACAATGATTCATTGAATTGAAGAAGCCCATTTCTAGCATAAAATATTTTAAACTGACTGGTCAATTGGTTACCTAGGATGTTGCTTCTCTCACATTGACAATCAGACCACTAGTCACTGTATAAATGAGAATAGGGGAGTTATTACTCACCCTGGCCACTGGATTTGAGTTCAGAGATACATACATTTAATTATTATTTTTATATATAATATATATAATTTTGTTTATATTTGCATTTTATATTTATTTATTTATTTTATTGTTTATATTTTAAATATTTTTTTTCATTTTTGTTCTAATGTTTTAGTAATTTCATGGTGAATTTCACAGACATGAGAATAGCATTCCTGTGTAATCAAAAACACCAGATGACAAACTGCACTGGCATTTCTGAGAGGATATTTGTCTACTGTTTGAAAAAAGACAACTATAAGTAGACTAATCCAAATGAGATGCTACAAAACTGATCTCTGTTGTGTGCCTGATGGACATTGCTACTATTGAGACATCTAAGGATGTTGTTACCTTCTGTTCTTGCTTCTGATTTTAAACACTGGTTTCTTTTGAATCCAGCATTTTGTGGAGAGGTTTGAGTCCCCAATTTTCACCTCATCTTATCTACAGTACTTTTAGATCAGTATCTGAATTATGTAATTAGTGCAGGAGCACAGTCCTTTTCATCCTTATTCTTCTAAGAATGTTCCACATCAGCACCTTTTGATTTAGAGGTAGCTTCTTATTTGCAGGTGAAAAGTACTCAGGCAGATAGTTTTCAATGAATAAACAATTAGTTTTACCACCGGGGAGGGGGGGGAAAGGGGGGGCGGGTGGACTGGGGTGGGGGAGTGTGGGCTACCGTTGTCTTCAAGGTAGCTATCTACATTGTTTAATTATTTCAAATTTTTCCTCCCTGCTATGTATCTTTATGTTAAATGGCCATTTAGACATCTTCTTTGAACATTTATCTGGGTTGGTCTGTGCCTTCCCGATTAATCATATGGGCTCCCTGGATTGCCCTTGCCATCTGCTGCTGATACCGGGAGACACTGATCTGCCTCCGGTAAAGGAGTCTGCTCTCCACTGACTCAGGAATTTCGTTTCTCCAGTAGCCAGAAAGACACTTAGAGCTTACCAGAGAAAACTCTAAAACACGTCATGAACAAGAGGTTCTCAAAAATGAACTTGCAGTTTCTAGATTCATCACTCAGGAGAAACAGGAGTGCACATTGTTATCCAGATTTCTTCCACTCATATCTGTCTATGCTGATATTATTCTAATGTTCAAGATGCATCTATACCACCTAACACTTATCTTGTGGCATCCTCTAGACTTCATATAGTGTCAGGCATAAATGTGTGTGCATATTTTCAGGTTCAGAACATCTAAAATTTTTTCTGATTCAGCCCATTGCAATGGGGTTTACACATTCTGAAACAAGAGGTATTCCAGTTTCTAGGGGGTATTCTAGTCTGGATATGACGGGAAAGTGTGTTACAGAGCCTGAGGATTCAAAACCTTACTACAGTGTTGGTAGCAGTGGTGCAGTCAGTTTCGTACTCCCAGTATAGAGTCCCCATGTTCCCTGAACGATGTCTGGATATTGCCCCAGTGAGTACTACCAGTCAGAGACAAAACCAGCATGACAGAACATGGAATGCAGTATGGATGATCAGTGCTGCAGTGTTAGCGGTGTTTCACTGGCTTTATTCTATTTAGCTATACAGACATCAGTACAGGCATCCCTTAAAAGATCAGTGTGTGACTCAGGGAGATCAGGACATGACATTGATAAAATTTAGGATAAGTATTTCGTAATAAAATTGGAAACAAAGAAACAGAATGGGAATAAAACAAAAAAACCCTATTAAATCCATCATTATTAAAATTAACCAAAACTTTAGTTCTGCAAAACTCAGGAGCTTTTCTTAGGTTTGCATCTACCAATCACTGATGTTAAGGGGACCATTTTAGTGTTAATTCACTGTCTCAAATACCTTGTAAAATTGGCTGCTTGGTTTCTAGTTGGTTATAACCTGCTTTATTGAGTAACAATTGAATATAATTAAATGGGAGGAACCTTGAATGCTGTTTTCTGTTATTCCCTGTGTTATTATCATCGTATATTGATTTTATATACAGCAAAGACTAGAGTGAAGTATTGTTAGCCCTGTCCAGACACAAAAGACAGCAGAAAATCTCTTTGAAGTGCAGGTTTGATATCTCCAAATTGCTGTTATACTTACACTTCCATTGTGTTCTTTAACTAGTTTGCTCGTTCTTGCTTAGACAACTATCTGGCTCTTTCTGCCCAGCTTAGTGTATTGTGTTATACCATATAACATCAGAAACAATTGCAGTAGAAACTTATTAGCCTTACAATTTTCATTTCCTCTGACATTTTATAGGCACCAAATTTGACACAGCAGTATAAAAGAAAAGTGTTTGGATGACTCAATAAACTTCCACCTCTTCTTTTGGGGGATTATTGCATTGGTTTATTCATCTCTGAGTGAGGACCCTTTAGACTACAATGCTAAAAAAGTTTGATGTCAAAACAGTTTGGTGAGTCAGATTTTTTTTTTCCTCTGGACATAGTTTTTCCAGTTTTAAGTACAGCCAAAAGCTGCATTATGTATATCCAGTAGTTCCTCTAGTTAAAATCAGTAATATTCAGGTCTAATCTTCTTCCAGGGAATCTGAAGTAATCATATGTGGATAATACTCTAAATATAATGGAGCTATTTTAAGCACGAGAATCAGGTAATGCTACTATTACATTAATGTGAGATGATGAAGTAGAAACAGATTTTTAAAAGTACTTCTTAATGGAAACAAATTCAGCAGCATATCTTCTATATATTTTTAATCTCTCTTTTCCCCTCCAATGTTGACTGATCATAACCCAGCCCAAACTCACTAAGCTTGTATTAACTGTCTATTCCAAGGACATATTTATGGTTCATGGTCAGAAGTTTTTACCTTGATTCATAAGACAGACTTCATTTTTTTCCAGAATAGAAGAATGAAACAGTTGTAATGTTTTCTTATCCATTACCACAACTGCAAACTCTGTTCATAAAGGGTTTTCTTTATGCCCAGGGTGAGAAGGAAAAAACCAACCCAAAACATTTAGTGATAAGGTTCAGATTTGCCATGAAGGTGGGACTAGAAGGTTAACATAACATGTTCATAGTTATTGATTTCTGGTGGGAATTTTTTATATAAAGAAAAAATATTATTGAAACTGTGAAAACAATCCAGACTCCATGTGCCTAAGAATTCCATGTTTTCAAAACTTTCAGTTTAGGGTTTTGTACTGATGTATTGGCCAGTGTAAGTTCCCCTCCTACACACACTGTGGCTGCAAGCTTCTGTTCAGACCATTATAAGTAGGCAAACAGAACCAGGTTTATAAGCACACTGAGATGGAAGGCTTTTTGCCCAAGCTATAACACAGTTAGAAGCACAGTTTGATGTATACTGGAGAAAGTGGCCTTGTTTAAATACATGTATACATTCAGTAGTTTAAATAGCATCAGTTGGGTGCTTAACTAACTGAAAAAGTAAATATGTGCTTCAAATTTCCTGCAGTGAAAAATGGTGTCCCATATAGTTTATCCTAGAAATTGACTTTCCAAGACATAGGGGCATGTGCGTGACACTCAGTCACTTTTTTTATAGGTGTCTCTGGACTGCTAGTCTTCTTTTGATGACAGATTAGCTTCTTGTATATTGTTCCTTTTTTCCTTCTTCCCTTTCATCTCCCCAAACGTATTTAGTCTGAGTGTATAGTGAAGGTAGGGAAATGTTTTGATCTTAGTTAACTCTGCAGCATTCGAGATGACCAAAGTTTGCTTCTACTGTGTTCATTTTGATTCTAAATATGATCTGACATCCTGAACCAGAGATACTGCTAGAAGAGTCCTACTGAAAATAAACAGAAAGTAATGAAAGTAATTCTATGGTCCATACATTATCATCTTTAGCAGTTAGCTGGTGGGAACATCTAATTTTTCTCACTGCTGGAGAACAAAACTCTATGTGTATCTCCAAACAAAGTATTTCTATTCATCAATGTGCTTCATACTTCATAGCCACGGAGAATTTAAGTTTTGCTTACAGTGAAACAATGGTCCATGAGAACTGGGAGACACAAATGGCATGCTGAATTCCCTGTGTACTCTGTTTCAGTAATGTTACTTGGCAACTTTGTGGCTGATCTCCCAGGCAGTGGCTGATTTTTCCTGGCGATTAATTTAAAACCAGTACCTTACTACTTTTGCTACTACTACTAAATGTGTAGAAAGATATTCTTACTGCTGCAAAAGGGTTACAATTTAATGACAGACAGAGCTGAAGATAAGGCTATAAACAATAGAAAGATTGGGTTGGTAGGGGTGTAGTTTTGTTTTCAGTCCCATAGTTCTTTAACTAGATTATATTCCAAATCTTAGGTTTATTGAAAGATGGCAACCAGTCATTGAAGGATTTTTTAGAGACAGGATTTTTAGAACTGGGATCACTAATCTGTGCATTTCTATGAGATTTTACCTGAGTGAAGACTGATAGGTGTTCTAGCCCTAGGTTTTATGGTGGGAATGAAAGTCACATAAATCTCTCCTCTGTTCTTTAAGAAGTCTTGGATAGCAGATACTTGACACTATTTTACTTTCATGACACAGGAATTCTCAGGCATGAGAATAATCCATCAATTTGAAGAAAAGGACAAGTGAGTAAACTACTCTCCCCAAGTCCTAGAGAGGCTGTTTCACTTGAGAATTGTACTGTATATGCCTTCCTGTTTACCTAAGCCTGTGCAAAGCCATGAGTCTGTGATTTATTTTTATCTATCCCTAGCATCTTCTTATGCCCTATGAAGAAAAAGTAAGTACTATTCAAAAGTTATACTTATCTGGGTAAAAAACCCAAGCAAACATTTCTTTAACCAAAATAAAATGCAAAAGGCCCTTTTACTATGGTCTGGAATATATTCTTATTTTGTCTCAAAGAAATATAAGTCATATAATCATCTTCCCTTCTAATAGGCTAGGGGAAAGATGCAAAATTTGGTTGCCACAGAGACACCAAAAATGGTGGAAAAAAGGCATCATCCTCTGGATATCCTCTGGTAATTTTAGATCTGTGTCTTGGTACTGAAAATGTCTGGGTATTTCTGAAGGCTGTCTTTGATACTGGAAAAATTATTTGGAAAGGTGCTCAACGCCTCTAGAATTGGAACATCAGATCTAATCAATTGTTGATTCTTTCAAAGATCAGATAATCACTCCAAAAAGAGAAAATCTTTTTGTCTTTCCAAAGGCCATAGTTATTTTGATGTTCATTCCCCTTGCAAGAACCCAGGATAATCTCTAGGGCTTTGGTACAGGGCTTGCCAGGATAGTTTTGATAACTAATATATAGGACAAGTCTTTCAAACATTTTTGATAAGTTCCAAAGGATGCGGGTTTATTTTTTTTTTTCTTTTTTAAAATTGTATTTATAGGAGAAATAAAGGGTATACTTTAGTTCTTTTCTATTTGCCGATCTTATGCATTATGTTAGCTTTTTAACATTATGCTTCTGTCATATGCTTCTGTATGCTTCTGTCAGTAAGCATACACACGAAAAAAAGTCCAACAGAACTGCATGGGTTTTCTGTGCTCAGCATGTCTCTTTTAGAAGTCACCTTGCACAAAACCAATATCTCTGATGTTCCTTTTTGTAAAAGCATCAATGCAGATAAAGCTTGGAAATAATAAACAAAAAGCTAGCCAGTAATACTGATAAAAAGAAGAGAATTTAATCTGGATTTTATCTATTATTTGTCTGTGTGTATAATCTACTCACAAAGGAACAGAAGAATGATCCTAAATTTCCTTTTTAATTTTCTCTGTTTTTACTTGATAATCACTTATTGCTTGGGTTTTCTATGCTATTAAGTAGTATCAATATAATTTATTGTAAATATAGGACAGGATAACATAAAGCAAATTATTTTACATTTCATTTATATTATGAATATACTAAGCTTAAAGTAAAAGAAGTCTGACTTATTTTGAAATAGTGTGCTGATCAATTCAACTTGCTGTGTGTAAGAAGCCAAACATACAGATACATACCTTTTTTTCGTTGCTATCTAGTAGGTAAATGTTACACTTAATGCATTTCATACAGGTTTCCCAGCAAATGCATTTTATCTCTGTGCTAAATTTTAAATGTGTACTTGGGATAAACACATCACTTTTACTAATAACACCCTTTTATGGCTCAGTTTGGATGTGATAGAACCGTGCTTTCATAGAGAAGCCATGATTTACAGCATTTTCTTGCATGTATTTTAATGACTGTTTTTAAAATGCTGCAACGTGTTCTGTATTCATGAATTTTTTGCATGGATTTATGTAGATTAGCACTAGTAGAGGAGAAATAAATATGCTTTATTTATTTATTCTTTACATATCACACTGTAAAATTGTTGAAGGCAAGATAGTTCTGTGTTTTGCTAAGGAGAGCAGCTTAGACATCCCTATCTGTAACTTGATTTATCTGGCATTGCTAATAGATACAATCCTATAACAGTAAAATTCATGATGCAAAAATTATAGATTTTACAGTCAGAATACTCTGATGACAAATTAGAAGTTCATGCTTCCTACTTCAAACATTTTGTTCTTCGAGATGATTGTCTTGGTGTTAAAATGTTGAAAGACTTCTATTGTTATATGAGTTTTTAGTGACATCATTGCTACACAACACTGTAACAAAATCAAATGTAATTGAAGTATTTAAAAAGACCTTTGATATATAGGATATTACAGAGAAAGTATCTTTTTTTTTCTTTTTTTTTTTTTTTAAATAAAGCTTTCAGGTCATAAGCAAAAGAGTTTTCAAATATTATCAGTTTAGTCTGTACATACGATAGGCAATACAATCTTAATCAATATCTCAGTTTTCATCTTAACACTGGACAGATTGTCTTGCCAGCCCTTATATTTGGAAGGAAATTATAAGATTTTGCTAATTTATTTTCTGGAGATGATTTTTCCAAATAATAGTTATGTATGTTGTGCTGCATTTTGTGATATCATCAATTACATAATATTTTCATGCATTAATGGTAGTTGCTGAGTAATCTGCCTTCATTTTCCCCCATCTTTCAAATGCTGAATACCTCTAAAGAGAGCATTTAAATGTTCATGCAGTCATTTGTTCTCCACAGATATTAATGGCAGTTGTTTTGGTTAAAACCCCGCTTGGTTCTCTGAAATACTGGAGTAACTTCTTTCCATTAGCTAAGAAAAGCACCCTTAATCACACATCTATTGCTGTTGCTCTAAACACTCACTAGCCACACACCACATAAGCCCCAGGTTTAACCATGATATTTAAAAGGCCTTTCACTTCTTATCCTGTCTTCAAAATCCATGTTCATTCTCATTTTTTCCACTATTGGGTTTTATTTTATTACAGTCACTCTCTGCTTGCAAGTCTAACTCAGTTTTAGACCCAGAACACCTAAACCCACATCACTTGAAAAACAAACATTTTTAGTGAATACCTAACAACAGATGAACACTTCACAGC
This sequence comes from Numenius arquata, assembly GCF_964106895.1. NCBI lineage: Eukaryota > Metazoa > Chordata > Aves > Charadriiformes > Scolopacidae > Numenius > Numenius arquata. The sequence continues at coordinate 60,092,185 of NC_133616.1, read as the reverse complement.
ATTACTGTCTCCAACCATTTATAAACGTATAATTACTTCATTGCTCTCAGGATCAGTGAATGCAAACTTTGGATTACATTGTAAATTTACTTAAATTTGTGGTCCTTGCTTAGTGTTCTTGTGACTTTTTGTTCCTCTATTATGCTGTAGATTACAAATTATCTATCTGTTTACTGTACTTAATACTTTGAATCTCTTCGAGTCACTGCTCTGTGTATGCCCTTAGTAGACTGCTTCACTGATCCACGGGCAAGCGTCTCCTCTTTACTTAACCTCACCTGCGAATTCAGTGCCGTGGATAATAACCAATGTATGACAGAAGCTGAAGTTCTGCTGAGGACCCCACTTCTGATATTCTAAAACAAAGCACTCAGCCATCATCATGCACAAACATTCAAAACCAGCTTTATTTGTGGATGGTTGTATTTGTAAGAATGATTTTACCACAATTCAAGAGGTGTTGTAGTACTTCTGCCACACCTGAGACCCAGTCCCCATTACTGCTCCAAGGGGACTAGTGAGCCTGCAGCAACTGCCTGGGGACTAGGAAGGGGGTGAGGAGAGGATTCGTAGAGGCAAGGGTTGTTTTCCTAAAGTGCTTGTTTGTTTTCCCTTTCAGTGCCAGAATTGGTGATTATTCTATGATTCTCCGATTCATCCAGGGAAGCTGTGGATGCCCCATCCCTGGAGGTGTTCAAGGCCAGGCTGGTTGGGGCTTTGAGCAACCTGGTCAAGTGGGAGGTGTCCCTGCCCATGGCAAGGGGGTTGGAACTAGTGATCTTTAAAGTCCCTTCCATTCCAAATTCTATGCATTTATGATTCTATGATTAGCACTGTGTTAATTGATAAATTCCATTGATTGAAATTGCCCCCAAATCAGTAGACTGTCTTTTGCCCATGGTAGCTGTATGAGCATGTATTTTGTTGTTTGTCCAAGAATTTCTGAGCAGCCTTCTTTGTTTTACAGTTTTTCAGTCTTTTGATAATTGATTGTGAATTTAACACATTGCTAGATATTACAAACACATTAAGGCCTTGGGAAACACACAGCACCGTTGAATACGAGCACATCAGCAGAAAGGAAATGTGAAAGGTTACAGGCAATGTACTTGCCAGCTGGACTTTTCAACAGCTGATACTCTATTGATTGAAATTTCAATCATTCATTATTAGACCTCTGACTATATATTTTAAAAATGCTATAATTTTCTATCTGTCTGTCTGTGCTAGATAAAGATTGGAAAAAAAGCAGTTCCTTAGACAAAATATATGCAACATATCAATAGGTTAAGCAAGCAAAAGATGCAAGCACAGGAAATAGTTCACTTCTTTTCAGTTGAAATGAAAGATTGTCGTGAGTGACATGAGAAGTCTGCTGCAGAGCCAAGAGGTCAAATCTCCTGTTTCCAGTCCACTGGAATTTAAGAGTTGTTTATCCTCAACTGGACTGAAAAATGAGCATTGCATTTAAGTGTCATTTCGGATCCAGGTATTAGGAATTCTTAAATTGTACATGGGTGCAATATTCTAATGCATTACAATGGTGATTTACTGAATAGTAGAGTTCTTCCAGCTACAAGAATAAGAAAATAAAAACTAAAAATAATGCAGAATGCAGTTTTTATTTCATACCTCAAACAGTGGTTGGAGATGATCTAACACAGGAATACCATAATCATAATTTGAAGTGCTGGCTTACGAGGAGGCTGCCAACTATATCATCTCACAAGATGAAATGTTGCACTTCGAAAGAGAAAGTTACTACTGGACAAAAGGGTGGGGGAAAAAAAGAAAAAAAAAGACAGCTGGGGGTTTACTATGACTAATAAAACATGACATGAAGGGACATTAGTTGACAGCTGCCTTCACCACCAGTTACTCTGGCCCAGGACTTGCTCCTGCCTGGCCGGTGACTCGTGCTGCCACAGAAGAGGGCTGGCAGCAGCAGAAGGTCACTAGTACAGTACATACAGGACACTCTCCAGGTTCACAAGCACACCACCTTCGCGGTTTCCCCCAGCACTGACATGGCCCTTCTGCCTACACAGGGTACCCCTGCCCCTGTCCCATCCCCCTTTGCCTGCCCCTGTGTCCCCCACTCGCTGGCTGGTGCAGCTTAAAGTTTGCTGGTTGTTGCACACACATACGGGGGAGGACACAGACACTCGCCCCTCTTTGAGCCACCAGCTCTGAGCCCCTCACTCACCTCACTCACGCCCATCAGCTGGGTTTGGGACACACGCTGTTCCCACCCCACGGCCGGAGGTGAGAGACCCCCACCCGCTCCAGCAGCTCACGCTGCTGGGATCCCCCCACTTGCTCCATTCTCTGACACCACAGGCCAGGGGGGCCCACACCCCTCCTCTGACTCCAGCGGCTGGACCCAAATTCCACTCGTGCACACACACAGGTCCCCCCAGTGTCTGGCACTGAGTCCTCACAGCACACACAGCACAGAGTGAGATTACGCAGAGAGGTAGTTAGAGAAGATTTAATGGGGATTTAGGACAGACTGCAGCAATCTGGTGCAGGGCTCAGCCAGACAAGAGTACTGACCAGCCCTGCTTCACACGCGACCAGACGCTTTGCTGTCTGTTCCTCCTTTCTTCTTCACCTGCCCATTGCCTCATCAGTTTGCACAGTCCCAACTCCCCTCCAACATCCTGGGCCCTCAGGTCTGCATCCTTCACAGTCACAATGTCCTGTTTCGTTGCAGTTTCTTCATAATGCCTCAAATACTGCAGCTGGGCAGATTTGTTTCTGGTTATTTTCATTAACAAAAATTGGTCAGGTTTTATGTTTCTGAGCCTTTCTCTTCCTCCCTTTCCTTATCATCCCAGTTTGGCAAGGCCCTTGGTCAGATATTCTTACTTAAAAATAAACATTCCCACGCTCCACATACCCTCACCAATTAGTGTGGCTGACCAGGTTTGTACTTATCGTTGCCTCCCTTACCACTTGTCTGACAGTTTGTGCCTCTCTGTGTTCTTGTTTATGGCTTCCTCCTTTTAGTAATAGCCCTTTTTGCATTGAAAAAGGTCCTTGACCATATACCGTTAAAGGAGCAGACAGTCTCCTTCCACATACCCTTACATGAACCACTGCAATTGAACCTGTCCTTCATCACAGGACAGATACTGACAGCAGGTTGAATTACAGATTTTTTTAAGACACTAATAATTTTAAGGGTACTAATTAACTTTGCCATTTTTTCCAATGTGCTGAAATTCTTGCTTAAAATATTTCAGAAGTCCCAGGCTCTCAGATCAGTCAAGCAGAAATTTTTGAATGTATGATCATAGGGATGTTTTCAAAGTCAAGCAAGCAGTAAAATTTGAAATTGAACTCTTTATTTACACTTGCATTTTTTATTAGAGCTGTATTTATCCAAATTGAAGAATAAATATTGGAAAGCATAAATTGAATCCACTGCATTATCTTCACTCAAAGTTTAAGTACTCCATCTAAACTTTCACTATTTAGCTGTGGCTTTCAGGGCTCCAAGGGATTTTCAAGTTGAATTTCTGGTGTTTATAGTAATGCTACTGTCTAAAGTTTCGTTGCTAAAGGGTAAACTTCTAGTGTTGTGTACATTAGCTTACTACAACAGCACTCCACTTTTAGAAAAGCACTTTTAATCAGATAGGAGATACTAGAAGTATATCATGATGTCACTGCTCTTGTTATTAAATAGGCATCCACGCAGCTTTTACAACTAGCAAATGATGCAGTGCATAATGCTAGACCTAGAATTGTTCTTGTCTTTAAAAAGATTTACTCCATTTTTATTAGTTCTTTGGGTGAATATCTCTGCTGACTTCTATTTATTTCTGTAAATGGTTGGCCATTTAAAGTTATTCTTGTTTCATAGTTCCTGGTTTCCTTATATGAGCTGGATCTTAACATGGCCCATGTTACCACACTTTAGCCACTTCGGATCAAATCCATTTTATCAATTAATCAGCTGTTGAATCTAACATGGCCGACTTTGCACTGATTCAGATGAGTGGTGATTGCATAGTGCTTCTTGCTTGCTGTCTTTGCTGCTGAATACTGCTTGCATCTGATTCTGCAGTGAATATTTGACAATAGTCCAAGACTTCTGCTAACTTCAATAGTTGTGATTTTATCTTTGTTTTTAGCTAGGTTCCTAGCACTTGCTTGCAGGCAGGAAAATGTTCAAGTAGACAGAGTTCTGACCTGGTAATCAGTCTAATTTCTTATTGAGTTAATATAAATAGTTAAAGCATTTTCAAAGCATTTAAATGGCTGTTCTTTTCCTGTAATTCAAGTTTGCTACTTGAAAATTGTCACCTAAGATATAATCTTGCTAACAGGTAAGTGAGAAGATGATAAAAGCTGAAGATCCAACTAGTGGAACAAACTTCTACCATGTTTGTATGCACAAAAAGACTAATTCTGATGAAGAAAACACCATGAAAAAATGTACAGACTGGAGAAAGGCAGAACTGGATTCAGTTGTGAAAGTAATCAGGAACACAAAAAGACCTTTCTGAGGAGAAAACCCAGGGAATTTTAGCTCATTTGACACTTCAGAAGAAACAGAGGAGTCAGATGAATGGGGGTAATACTGTAGATCCTTTCTCTAAAGAATGCCAAGGGCCATAAAAAAAAAGGAGTGCAATTTTGAAAGAAGACTAAGAAAAATAAGACAGAACTGAAGATTCTATAGAAGAGATATTTTAAAAGAAGAATTGTTCAAAGCTCTGAGAAATCTCATCTCATTTTGTGTGTTTTTGTTTGACAGAGTCTTTAGAAAAGACTTTATATTATATATGTCAAATCTAAACAGCTCCCCTACCCCCAGTACTTGATAGCTGACTTTAAAAAGCCCATTAGAAATGAAATAATCACGCATATTTTTCACATGTGATTGGAACTGTATGTGCTGCCTGGAGATTCATGTTTGCTCAGAGGTGGAATAAGAGAGAGATCTTCTTCCTCTGAATTCAAGCTCCAAGTTAATTCTGAGAAGCAGGGGAGACCTAGAATAAAACTCTGCAAATCAAAAGCTCCCTGTGGTTAAAAGCTTCTGAAAGTGCAGGGCAATACTAAGTCTGGTTCAAAGTTACACTTCACAGTCTGCAAAAAACAGATACTGACAATGAGGAAGGTGTTTGGCTAGTATATCTGACAACTGCTGTTTCTGAAGTGTTTGTTATTCCTAAGAGTTTACAAGAGTTTACAGTAAATTGAGATGAAGACAGAACTAGAATCAGTAGTACTTGTCTTTCAGGAGTAATATGTTTCATGTAACCAAGAAAATTTTAGTATTTAATAGTAAACAAATATTAGTATTTAATAGTAAACAATGAGGTATTGCTATTCTATGGCTAAAGAGTCAGCTTTGTAATTTGGGGGAACCAATTATTAGACTGTTACACTAAAAATAAAAGGGGCTGCTGACTGATCTAGAGTCTACTTAAGAAGTGAGAATTGGTTGAAAAGAAGCAATCATCCATCCAGACTGAATCACCTTGGACAATGGTTGTACAGAAAAAGGAAATCAGTATTTTAAGTGGATCAATTCTATACAATATTGAACAAAGTACACACAGAAAGTGTTTGCAATTCTTTTTACTTTTCCATTTAAGAGCAAGGATCACACTGCTTCAGAATGTGGAACTAGGCAAATAAACTACCTGACAAGTCCATCATCATCATCATCAGTACATACGGTAGTTTTACAAGAGCTAAATACTATTCTGAAAATTCCTAATGCGTCTGGTTTTTTAAGTTTTTCTTCCAAGGACATTTATATGTAATTTCCTTCTGTGTCCTGCTTAGGTACACCCAGAATTCTAGCCTTTAGTGTTAACTTCCAGGTGTATATGTGAGACGTCCACACAGGTTCTGTCCTATAATGGCCTTGACAACATGAGTCTTTGCCATTGACTCCACTGTTCCTCATACTTGCTGCCTTTTTGCTCAAGTTGAGGCTCTGGGCTAAAAATGTGTGAAAATAATTTCAGATGACCTCTGAAAAGGAAAGTTGATCCTTTAATTTCAGCCCTTTGAGAGAGATTATGATGATATTGTGACCTTAAGAGGGGAAGAGTGCATTACAAAGATAAATAACCTTACATAAATCTTTGACACATCCTAATACCAAAATATTACTAGTAATATTTCACTGTTTGTTAGTCACAGATTGGAGAGGAGACGTATCCTGTTTCAGCCATCTAATAGATGAGTGGCTGGTACAAGATGTATTTGGGTTTTTTCCAAAGCTGGTGAGAGAACAGAATATCACCTTCAGAAAGGAGTTTATTCTGTTTATTTAAACAACAGTCTTTGGCATCCCTAGAGGATGACTCATCCCTATTTATTGCTGATGTGGTTTTAAAGACTAGTTTAAGATTGGACAGACAATTTAAGGATGATTAAATTGTCACTAGAAGACCTATCCATGATCTAAAAAAAATCTAAACAGATTATAGGCCAAAGGCCTAATAAAAAGGTCAAAACAGGTAATAAAAAAAACAGTGTATGTGTATGAGAAGATGTCCTAGTATAACAGTACTGAGTCACACACAGAATTTTAAGTGCAGAAAGAAGTAAGAAGAGCTGGAGATGTATAAGAAAACCAATACTCCTGTATTAATGAAATTAAGAGCCAATATATTTAAAGTAAAAAGAATAGTATTTCCCTGTTAAGTTGAAATCGATGTGTTGAATTCTCCATTGTGGAATATTATATTGACGAATCACTTTGTAAATGTCGGCAACTAAGAAGAATAACTTCAGCTCTATTCGGCAAGGATAAAAGGTTTTTATATCCTAATTCTTCAATATATAAAATATCATCAGATTTTTTTTTTTGTCTATATGATTGTCCTGGGTCTGGCGGGGATAGGGTTAATTCTGCCCAGGATCTAGCAGGGGCACAGGTATTCCACCCTATGTGAGTCATGCCCAGGGGGTAGCCAGAGCTAGCTGGGGAAGGGGAGGGACAGGAAAGGAGCATCCTGGGTCTGGGTCAGCAAGTGGTGGTATCCTAATCGTGGTTGTATATTCCTCTCTCAGTGTTATTTTTGTTGCTTGTTTCCCTTTGCTGTTCTGTTAAATTGCCTTTGTCTCAACCCACAAGTTTTGCCTTTTTCTTCCCATTCTCCCCTCATGGCCGTGGTGGGGCCTCCGGTCTGCCACCTGGTTCTTTGTTGCCGTCTGAGGCCAAACCATGACAATGATGCCATTTCAGTTACGAATGCTAATGAGACTTTATGCCTTCCTATGGAGGCATACATAATGGCTCAAAAGCAGCTAATTATTCTTCACAGTATTATGGTAGTTTCTATGGTCTAGCTACATTAAAAATTGTTTTAAAGGTTTGCAGAAAATATGTAATGAAAAATTTAACATATTTACTCAGTTCATGATTTGTAGAACTTCTCCCAACTGATACAGACACATATATTTTTGTGTCTGTATGTTTGCAAAATCACATACAAGTTCATTAGAATTAGTTCAAATGCCTCTGCTTAGGACCCTGTTGCTTAAATCAGTAGGCAAATTTAAAAATATATTATAAATGTATATATAAATATATATATAAAATTATATATATAAACTATTATATATATAATTTATAGATAAAATTATATATAAAAATTATATATAAAAAAAATAATGCTTATGGAAGTCTGAGGAAAGTGAAATGGAAAAGTTCTTCCTACCCTCACAAACATACCCATACACATATTTTGGTTCATTAGATTAGTCATTTAGAATAAGGACTGATAGTATTTAGAACAAACAAATTTTGACCAACCTATTTTTATATGGCTGGTTGCCTCTTGGGCCAAGTGACACTGCTGCAAAAAACCCTCTGTTGTTTATTCTGGTAGTTTGTTTAAAAAATCCAGAGTTTACCATAAGAATGACCATCAAAAATCGTAACATCATTCTCATCCGAAAAATATAGAGCAGTATTCTTGCACATCCCATCCCAAGGTATTGGAGAACATTAACACAGTTTGACATTAGCCCAAAGGGAGTCACAGGTGCTCTGTGCCTCTGAAAAGCCAGGTTAAAGTGGTTTTATTTTATAGTCCTGTGGCTCACTTAGCAACTATTTCTCATGGAATGTGTTTTGCTGCAAATCATGTATCTGAAGTGAGAGTAAGAAAGAAGAATGTACCTCTACACTTTCCCCAAAACTATTGTTCGCTGGAGAAAGAAAATGAAGAAATTACATGATCTGCCCACTGCTTGTGAATACAGTACAAATTAGATTAACTCAGATTTGATCAATCCAAACATGTGCTAAAGCATGTGAGGTCTTTAGGAAGTCACTGGTCCTGCAATCTGGTGAGATAAATGAGACTTGGGACCTTTAGATTAGATTCTGTTGTGAAAGAGGCTGGAAGAATGCCCTGGGATGCACAATACCTAGCAGAAGGTTTCATAACACTGAATAATTCAGATAAACATCTAGCACACATCCAAAACTTTAGTACTAAAGAAATATTAAGTAAATTCTGATGCTGAAGAAAATGGGAAATATTCTCATTTATTTCAGTTTTACCCAATGTTCTACCAGAAAGGTATGTGCTTTTCTAATTATTTTTGCTACCATGAAGCTGCTGTGCAATCAAGTTAATAATGGATTTTGTTGTTGTGAAGGGTTCTGGGTTTCTGAGTGGCCTGTATAAGAACGACACAATAATTTCTTAAAAAGAAAAATAGGATCAGATTATTATTCCGGTTCCAAATTCTGCTTAGAAGAGAAAAAGAACAGCCAGACAAAAATTACTTGTGGCTCTGAGGGACATACATAATGACTATTGTACAGGCCTGCAGTCTCCTACGTGAATACAAGTTCTCATGTGGCCATTTCACGGTTGTTACTGCAACAGCTTCCCAGAAGAGTTTACCTAAGGTAAACACTTTGTGCTGTGGTTGTTTTTTTGTTGTTTGTTTGTCTGTTTGTTTGTTTGTTTTTTTCTGGAGATGACAGGTTGTTGTATACAGCAATTATGATATAAACAGATACTGAAGAATGAGCAAGGTTTATTCCAAAAAGCTGAATTACCATCAGCCAGTTCCATTTCTGTCTTCATTTTGGCACTATGTAAAGAAGGGAAGTGTCCTGCCACAGCACTGATCTTCTAGAAATAAGACATCGTAACTTCTTTTAGTATTGAGGTCTGGCAAATACCAGAAGAATTAACGCTTTTTGAAAGTTTTAAACTTAAAATAAAAACAAATCTGTTCCCTTAAACTTCGCACCATTTTTCACTGAAAAATCAATTAGATGATTACTTTTTTTGGTACAAGACTAACAAAATAGTTTATATTGCACATTTAAACTTTATAGCCATTATGATGTTATTACTGCAAAATGCTTTATGGATAAAGATTCTCTATGTAAAGGTAAAAAGTAGAGGACTTAAGGCTAATATGAGGAGAAAATGTTCATCTTCAGGAGAGAACAAAAAGTGAGGTGTTAGAGAAATGATGCAACCTTTCTTTTACCTACATATCTTTATAAATCCAGTAACAAAAGATTTTTTTCCCATTGAATCAAAACTTTGGTATATCTATTAGATTTCTATCCCTGTTTTTTAGGTAGGATAAACCAGAAAGGTTTTTATTATGTATGCATATTTCCCTTCATGTGCAAAGATGATCAAAGACATTTTTTGAAAATGTTGCTTGTAAATAATGCTGACTTGCAGTAAGTGAATCAATATCTTTTCCTTGGGAAGCTGAATTGCTAGCTTAGGAAAAACAAGCTCAGATTTTCACTTTGCATCTTCAATATTTGTGAAAATGTATTTTGAAATGAACAACAACCCTCTGGGCCTCCACTGAAATACACTCCATGCTTGGTACCTGCAAGACTTATTGTTAGAAATACAATGTAGAATACTCCTGTTGTCCTTCACCTGGAGAAAACATTAGGAAGCTCTTAATCCACATTCATAACTGAAGATGAGACCTTTAAAATGGGCTTTTTTTCCTTGCCACATTAAAGAATAGTACATGCCATCAGAATGAGCCGCAGCACTGCATGGGATGAACGGTGTGAAGCTCATTAATTTTAAACCTGTCATACATAACTTTCCTATAAACACTTAATGATATATCAAGAGCACTTTTTTCTTTTTTTAAATGCATCAAACCCCTAATATTAAGAAATATTCTTTCCGTTCCCAAGTTTATAGAGCTGTTTGTGAGTCAAGAGCCTGTCGATAAGGATATATTTGCAGAACAGGGGACTTCACCACCTGTGTTCTCAGCCTGTATATTACAGAAGTTGAAGAATGGTGCTGGAAGGGTGACTGCAGGGCCTGGGTGAGATGTCCAAGGAATTTGTAGAAGGTTATTCAGTGAGAGCAGGTGTGCTGAATCTGGCTGGGTTGGTGTTAATTTTCTTCATATCAGCTTGTAGTTTGCTGTGTTTTGGATTTGTGATCAAAACAGAGTTGTTAACACACAATTGTTTTAGCTATTCCTGAACAGTGCTTGAACAGCATCAAGGACTTCCCTGTTTCTCATGGAGACCTCACCAGTGAGTAGGCTGAGTCTGACCAAGAACCTGGGGGGGACACAAGTGGGACAGCTGACCCAAGCTGACCCCAGAAATATTCCATACTATGTAAGGTCTTGCTCAGCAGTAAAACAGGGGGTGAGGAGTTGTTGCAAAGTAACCCTTGCCTGATGACTGGCTGGGCATTGGGCTGCTGGTGGCCAGTGATTGTTTTTTCATCATGTGGTTTTGGTTTTTTTCTTTTTTTTTTTTTTTCTCTTTCATATATTAAACTGTATCTTGATCCAGAAGTTCCCTCACTTTTGCACTTGTGGTTCTCTTCCCCATCATGCTGGGGCAGAATGAGTGAGTGACTGAGTAGGGACTCACTAGCTATTCTAGCTCTCATTCTACTTTGTTCTCTTTTAGCTCAAGGATTATATCTGCCTTTCTGCAAAGTAGCTCTGTTTCAGGCAAAAAGCTGGAAAGCCCGTTCTTTTTGCACATTAGAGGACTTCTCTGCAATTGGAATGAAAGGTTTGAGCTTACTTCATGTTCAAGTGAACCTAGAAATCAATTTTTAACTTCTGAGGTGAGAGCTTTATTTGTTATTATAAAATAGCTTTTGCTATAGCTTCTTTCATCCATGGTTTGACCTGAACTCTTGTGTTATCTGAGTTTATTAGATATCTTTACAGTAATCTAAGCAGGGAATTAGATGGAATTTCGGTGCTTAGCTGTGAATTGCAGCAGCTGTGAGGCTGTACTGAGGATGTGCAAAAGACCAAGGTCCAACACTTGCATTTTAAACCCAAGGGCTGCCTTGATTTAGGTGACCAGAATAGTTCTCAGGGCCTGACTTTTGCTTTTTAACCACCAGCAGTGGGCAGTGTGAGGTCACCAGTCACAGCCTAAGACCATTTAGTCCGTCTGAATAATGATGAAATGCCTACAATTTAATTTTATTTGGCACTTTCTTTATATGAGTGTTCCAAAAGATATCTTCATCTCATTCACCTGTGAGAAAACTAACCAGATATCTTACGAAGTCAGGGTCCTGAAACTTCTTTTTGATTCCCAGACTATGAGTGGTGCCAGCTTCTAGCTAGCTAGCACAGCTTGCTTGTACCACAGCAAGTGTTTTCCTTTTGAATAAACAGCTAGTGTCTGGGAATTTGTGCTGAGTCGGGTATAGCTATACATAAATCCTCTGACTGTGCTGACTGACCTCTGGCCTCTGTTATAACAGGACGTTGTAAGCTTCTGTAGTCTTTCTAAAACTCCATTTTTTATCAGGTTCATTTCTAAACAATTTTATGTTGCATTGATCTGAGTTTTTTTTTTCTAAGCTGCTACTCTCTGCAAGTTTTTTGTCTCTAAATATGGACAACCCTATCTTAGGTGAGGAGGTGGACTCTCCCAAGCTTCCTGTTATTTGTATAGCTTTCAAAGTTTGAGAGGAATAGTCTCAATAATACCCCTGAGTTTCAGCTAGTGGCAGTTATCAGGTAGGTTTCTGTCAGTCTACCCTTCTACAGAAGTCTCTTACTAATAACAGCTATGTAGTATCTAGTTAGAAGCAAAAAAACCTCAAAACATTTGATAATTTAATTTCTAAAGATCCTTTCCACTGATCCTACATTTTTTTCATTTAATTGTAAAGTGTTCTTTTCTCAGTGTGTGAATGTTTACATTCTCATGAAAAAGTCAATTGTAAAATTCCAGCATGGCTCTGACTTTGTTTATGCAGAAAGGTCCATCCAGATTTGATGGTAATTTGTATGAATGACACTTAAGAATATATTATGGTATTATTTTGAGTTCAGCTAAGTAAAAAAAAGGATATAAACTTCCTCAGATGGACTTGGAAAACATGTTTTTTATTCTTCAGGGCCCTCAGTAGCTATTTTAAAGAAGAATTTCCGATTCAGGAAGACCTAATTTAGAAACAGTCCTTTTCTAGAATGTAAGGTGTTAACAGGAAAAAATTTTAGTTAAGCAAATATTATTGCTCATGTTCGTATTGCTCTTGCCAGTTTTAATGCAAGTTAAAATGCCCCTATGATGTGTCTCATAAGTTAACAGATTTGACTTACATGTGAAGCTGTAACCCCACAACATAAATTTGCTATAAGCATATGTTTTTTCTTACTATTCCAAATATTTGGTATAAGACTGGTATTGTTTTATCTTCTTCTATGTGCTCCTAGGAAATGAATAAATTTTATGTTTCCTAGGAAATTTATATCTAACATTCAAACAACTGATAGATAAAGAGCTATTAAACATTTGGATGTATGAAATGGAGTCCTTTGCTTACGTTACTACAAAGACTATTGTTTCTTGAGGTTTCCTATCCTAGACCATAAGACACTACAAAGAAAGTTGTTCCTATTTCTATTATAAAGATATTTTACTTTTACATATTCTCAGCAGACTGGATAGGTTTCATATAAATATTCCATCTGAATTGTTTGATTCAAAGCCTGTGACTTGTTGATTTAGTTTTACTGTAGAAGGTCATGATAAAGACTTCTCAGACTGGAACTTAGGACTGAATTTTTCAAAGTTTTATGCTGGCTGTACCTGTATGCCCTTAGCATTTTTAGCATCATACATCTATTGCAAGTCCCACAATTTTAATGAGAGTTTTTCTAAAATTCCAAATCCCTGAGACACTTCCTTAAGTAATAATGTAAGCTTTCATTTTAATAAAAATGTTTATAGACATTGTGGTTTTACAAACTGGAAAACACAAAATTAAGACTTCCAAGTGAATTTGTTAGGTTTTTTTTAATCAGACCATACATTTACACCATGAATAAAGCACACAAGTACTTAAAATTGTTACTCCCAAGCTTGAAAATTGTAGCTTCAGTTCACAGACTGTTATCTTGTTTTCCTTCAGTTCACAGAATCTTAGTGGTTGGAAGGGACCTTTGAGATCATCGAGTCCAACCACATTAAAAAAAAAACAAACAAACAAAAAAAAAAAAAAAAAACAAAACACAAAAACACACAAACAAACAAAAAAACACAACACAAAACCAAACAAACAACAACACCCCCCCAAAAAAAAAAAAAAAAAAAAAAAAAAAAAAAAAAAGCAAGCAAGCAGCATCCATCAACTAAACCCCACACACAACACCCCACCACAAACCAACAATCCCGGGCACTAGAGCATGCCCTGAAGAGCCACGTCTACACGTTTCTTAAATACCTCCAGGGATGGTGACTCCACCACCTCCCTGGGCAGGCTGTTCCAGTGCTTGACCACTCTCTCAGTAAAGTAATTCTTCCTAATATCTAATCTAAACCTCCCCTGCCGCAACTTCAGACCATTTCCTCTGGTCCTGTCGTTATTCCCTTGGGAGAAGAGGCCAACCCCCGCCTCTCTACAGTTTCCTTTCAGGTAGTTGTAGAGGGCAATGAAGTCTCCCCTCAGCCTCCTCTTCTCCAAACTAAACATGCCCAGTTCCCTCAGCCTCTCCTCATAGGACTTGTTCTCCAGACCCCTCACCAGCTTGGTGGCTCTCCTCTGGACACGCTCCAGCACTTCAATGTCTTTCCTGTAGTGAGGGGCCCAAAACTGAACACAGTACTCGAGGTGAGGCCTCACCAGGGCCAAGTACAGAGGCACGATGACTTCCCTGCTCCTGCTGGCCACGCTATTCCTGATACAGGCCAGGATGCCGTTGGCCTTCTTGGCTGCCTGGGCACACTGCTGGCTCATGTTAAGCCGGCTGTCCACTAACACTCCCAGGTCCTTTTCTGCCAGGCAGCTTTCCAGCCACTCTTCCCCAAGCCTGTAGCATTGCCTGGGGTTGTTGTGGCCGAAATGCAGAACCCGGCACTTGGCCTTATTAAACCTCATCCCATTGGCCTTGGCCCATTGGTCCAACCTGTCCAGGTCCCTCTGTAGAGCCTGCCGACCCTCAAGCAGATCAACACTCCCACCTAGTTTGGTGTCATCCGCAAACTTACTGAGGGTGCACTCAATCCCCTTATCTAGATCATCAATGAAGATATTGAACAAGACTGGCCCCAAAACTGAGCCCTGAGGGACACCACTGGTGACCGGCCGCCAACCAGATTTTGCTCCATTAATCACAACTCGCTGAGCACGGCCATCCAGCCAGTTTTTTATCCAGCGGAGGGTACACTTGTCTATGCCATGATTCTCCAGTTTCTCCAGGAGAATGCCGTGAGGGACGGTGTCAAAGGCCTTACCAAAGTCCAGGTAGACAACGTCCACAGCCTTCCCCTCATCGAGAAAGCGGGTCACATGGTCATAGAAAGAGATCAAGTTGGTCAGGCAGGACCTCCCTCTCATAAACCCATGCTGGCTGGCCCTGATCCCTTGGCTGCCCTGCACATGCCTTGAGAGCTCACTCAGGATGATCCTCTCCATGATCTTTCCCGGTACCGAGGTCAGGCTGACAGGCCTGTAGTTTCCAGGATCCTCCTTCCGGCCCTTCTTGTAGATGGGCGTCACATTGGCCACCCTCCAGTCATCTGGCACCTCTCCTGTTGACCAGGATTGTTGATAAATAATGGAGAGAGGCTTGGTAAGCTCTCTTGCCAGCTCCCTGAGAACCTTTGGGTGAATGCCATCCGGCCCCATAGACTTATGCGTGTCCAGGTGCATAAGCAAATCATTAACTACTTCCTCTTGGATTACAGGGGAGTTGTTCTGTTCTCCATTCTTATCTTCCAGCCCAAGAAGCTGAACTCCCTGGGGGTAGCTGGTCTGACTATTAAAGACAGAGGTAAAGAAGGCATTAAGTATCTCAGCCTTCTCCTCATCCTTGGTTGCAAGGTTTCCCCCCGCATCCAGTAAGGGATGGACATTCTCTGTCACTCTCTTTTTGTTGATGTATTTATAGAAACTTTTTTTGTTGTCCCTTATATTAATGGCCAGGTTGAGTTCTAGCTGGGCTTTTGCCTTCCTGATTTTTTCTCTGTATGACCTAACACAATCTCTGTACTCCTCCCGAGTTGCCTGTCCCCTCTTCCAAAGGTGGTAAACCTTCCTTTTTTCCTTAAGTCCCATCAAGAGCTCTTTGTTCATCCAGGCCGGCCATTTTCCCCGCCCTTTAATTTTGCGCTTCATGGGGACAGCCTGCTCCTGGGCCTTTAGGATTTCTCTCTTGAAGAGCGTCCAGCCTTCCTGGGCTCCTTTGTCTCTCAGGACTACCTCCCACGGGACTCTCCCAACCAGGGTTCTGAACAGGTTAAAGTCTGCCCACCGGAAGTCCAAGATGGAGGTTTTGTTAATCCCCTTCCTTACCTCACTATGAATGGAAAACTTAACCATTTCATGATCACTAAGCCCAAGACTGTCTCCGACCTCCACGTCCCCAACTAGCCCTTCTTTATTTGTGAACAGTAGGTCTAGCAAGGCACCTCCCCTGGTAGGCTTACCTACCATTTGTGTCAGGAAGTTATCCTCCATACACTCGAGGAACCTCCTAGCCTGCCTGCTCTCTGCTGTGTTATATTTCCAGCAGATGTCTGGTAAGTTGAAGTCCCCAACTAGAACAAGGGCTGGCGTTTGCGAGACTGCAGCCAGCCGCTTATAGAATACCTCATCAGCCTGCTCATCCTGGTTGGGTGGTCTATAGCAGACTCCCAGCACAAAATCACCTTTGTTAGCCTTCCCTTTCACCCTTACCCATAAACACTCCACTTCTTCATCACTGGAGTCTATCTCTATAGAGTCAAACAACTCCCTAATGTACAGAGCCACACCCCCCCCCCTCCTTCCTTGCCTATTCCTTCTGAAGAGCTTATAGCCACTTATTGCAGCATTCCAGTCATGACCATCGTCCCACCACGTTTCCGTGATGGCAACTATGTCATAGTTGTCCTGCCGCACCATGGCTTCCAGCTCATCCTGTTTGTTGCCCATGCTACGTGCATTAGCGTAGATGCACTTGACCTGGGCTACTGATTTCACCCCCATCTTTGGCCCTTGACACTCAGGTTCATTACCAGCAGGCTTGGTTTTATCCCCATCCCCCTTAACTTTCGGCTTAAAGCTCTGTCCGTGAGCTTTGTTAACTCTTAGCCTAGTACCCTTTTCCCCTTCTAGGAAAGGGTTTTCCCATTGTTCTCTAGCAGTAATTTCTAAACGTCTATCACCTTTCTCTGATGAAATGTCAGAGTGTGAGTCCTCACTAATGTGGCCTCCTTCAAACCGTGGCATGCTTTCCTCAGGCTTAATCTTGACAGGCCCAGTTATCTCCCCTTCCCCCCTCATATCTAGTTTAAAGACCGGTCAATGAGCCCTGCTAACTCCTGCCCCAAAATTCTTTTCCCCCTCTGGGACAGCTGTGTCTCACCTGACAATGGCATGCCAGGTGTCTCATATAGCCACCTATGTTCCACCTATGCCACCTATGAAGCCACCTACATATAGCTTCTTTGGACAAATCATACAACAAAATGGTTTAGCTTCCTTGTGGCTGCAAATCACTTCTCCTTCCAGCATCCCCTAGCCAAGTCTCTATTACTGACCAAAGAGCTAAGGTTCTTTTTTTTTTGCCACCAGATTTTCCTTACGTTAGAGTAGATTTTTTTCCCAAAAGGCCTTTCTCTTGACCATCAATACAGCTTGTGTCCTCTAGTCACATCAAAAGATGTATTCTGATCTAATCTAATAATTTTTATTCTCTAATCTTAATTCTAATCTAATAATTTTTATTCTCTCAAAAAATTACTCTAGCTAGCTCATATGCTGTTTCCATTAATATTTCTTGTTTCTCTTTTTGTGATTTCTGATATTCTGCAGTGTATTTTCTTGCTGTGGTTTATTTATTGATTTTGAAGTTTTACTGGAAATTCATCAATATCCTGTAATTTTGAAATTACATTTGGCATTACATTTGGTGAAATTCTTCTCCAAGTTTCAGTATTATTTCACAGTGACTTTATTGCCTGCTATAGTAAATAGTTGAACACAGGAATACTTGTGTTTTCCTCTTTCTTAGGTTATTCACTGCACTACTTTTTTAACTTGGAGAGCATACAAAATAGTTGATATAAGTAGGAGACAAATTTTGAACCATAGTCTCAAAGCCACTGCTCAGTAAAAATTTCAGCCTATGGATGTTTGTGTTATTATCTTTTCTTCTGACTTAAACTTGAATTGTATACTCTGTGTGTTCGGGTTTGTAATAGCTCATCCCAAAAAGAACATCAAGGATTTATTAAAAAAAATCTTTTCATATTCAAACTTAAAATGCAAGTTTGCTAATTTTTTGTTTGGTTTTTTTTTTTTTTTTGTTTCTAAAGAAGGACCAGATTATTCACCGGATTAAAGAAATCATTTGCTCTGAAGCCTTTGATAATAGTACAACTGAGATCCTATGGTAAGGATCAAAGACCTATGTGGGTGACAATGTGGCCTGTATCTGATACAGGCCATCTGAGGGACAAGGGGATGAGACCTACTACAGACAGCTAGAATTAGTCTCAAATTCACAGGCCCTTGTCTTCATGGGGAACTTCAACCACCACAATACCTGCTGAAGGGTAGCAACAATGTGGTATAAGCAGTCCAGGAAGCTCCTGAAGTGCATCAGTGACAACTTCCTGGCCCAAGTGATACAGAAGTTATGAGAAGTGCTCTGCTGCGCTCGTGCTCATCAACAAGGAGGGGCTCATTTGGGATGTGGAGGTAAAAGGTAGCCATGGCTGCAGTGACCATAAGATGGTGGAGTTAAGATCCTGAGGGCAGAAAGAAGAATAAAAAGCAAGTACATGACACTGGACTTCAGAAGAGCAGACTTTGGCCTCTTCAAAGAGCTGCTTGGAGGAATCCCACAGGATTAGGCCGTAGAGAGAAGATGAGCCTTAAAAAGCTGGTTAATATTCAAGAATCATCTCCTTCAAGCTCAAGAAAGCTCCATCCCAGCAAGTAAGAAGTCAGGCAAAATTGCCAGGAGGCCTGCATGGATGAACAAGGAGCTCCCGAGAAAGCTCAGAAAGGAAGCATACAGAGGGTGGGTAACCTGGGAGGAATACAGATACATTGTCTGGGCATACAGAGGCACAGTTATGGAAGCCAAAGCCCAACTTGAATTGAATCTGATGAGGGAAGCAAAGGCAACAAGAAGGACTTGTCTAAGTGCACAGATGGTAGAAGGCCAGAGAAAATGTGAACACAGTGCTGAATGAGGTAGGAGACCTGGTGACACAGCACATGGAAAAGGCTGAAGTACTCAACGCTGCCTTTGCCTCAGTCTTCACTAGATGATAGACCAGCCTTCAGGCATCTCAGGTGCAAGAGAAAGGAAGGGGAGAAAGGCTGGAGCAAGTTAGACATACCCTTGGTGGAAGAGTATCAGGTCAGAGAACACTTAAGCAAATTGGATGTACATAAATAAGTCCGTGGGCCCTGATTTGTTGCACCCTGAGTACTGAGGGAGCTGACTGGTGATGTGGAAAGGGCACTTTCAATAATCTTTGAGTGAACATGGTGAAGTCTAGTTAGAGGCTAGCGACTAGCAGTGTATCCCAGGGGTCAATACTGGGTCCAGTCCTGTTTAACATCTTCATGAATATCTTGATGATGAGGCAGAGTGCAGTCTCTGCAAGTTTGTTGATGATACCAAACTGGGAGGAGTGGCTGATATACCAGAGAGTAACGCTGCCATTCAGAAGGACCTCAGCAGGTTGGAAAAATGGGCCCATGAATCTCACAAAGTTCAACAAGGTGAACTGCAATGTCCCGCACATCAGGAGGAACAATCCTAGGCACCAGTATATGCTTGGGGGCCCACCCAGCTGGGAAGCAGCTTTGCAAAAAAGGACCTAGTGGTCACCATGCTAAACATGAACCTATAAAATGTCCTTGCCACAAAGAAGGTGAATTGTATCCTGGGTTGCATTAGGACCATTGGCAGGAGGTCAATGAAGGTGATCTTTCCCCTCAGCACTGGTGAGGCCACATCTGGAGTACTGTGTCCAGTTCCGGGCTCTTCAGTACAGGAGACATGAACATACTGGATAGAGTCCAATGAAGGGCTCCCAGGATGATAAAGGGACTGGAACATCTCTCCTGTGAGGAAAGGCTGAGAGAGCTGGAACTGTTCAGTTTGGAGAACTGCAGGTTCAGGGGGAAAATAATTCACGTGCACAAATACCTGAAGGGCGGGTGTAAAGAAGATGGAGCCAGGATTTTTTTCAGTGGTGCCCAGTGACTGGGCCAGAAGCAGTGGGCGCAGATTGAAACACAGGAACATCAAGAACATCAAGAACATCTGAACTCTCTGAACATCAAGAAACTCTTCTTGACTGTGAAGGTAACGGCACCAGCACAGGCTGCTCAGGGGGGTTGGATAATTTGAACATGGTCTCACAGAAAAAATTTCAAACATAGGTGTCTAAAATTCAATAAATTGAAATAAAGCAAGAGTTTTACCTTTCAGAATCACATAGACTTTAGAGAACTGTTAAAACAGCAGCGTTGTCTTTTTCTCTTTTTTATATTATATTGTTCTTTTTGGATTTCTGCAGAAGTTAGTATATTCAAACTATATGTTGTTGTTTACTAAAGAGGAAAGTTATGTAGCGGTCTGTTTATATTCCAAACCATCACAGTAAAATTTAAGCTGAATAAGATTTTGCTTTCAAGCCAATAACTTATCTGGAGAGGTGAAATTAATAATGTGCATGGATATTTCTGTTCAAGGGAAAATATCGTGCATAAATACTTTAAAAGCAGCATTTATTTAAATTACACTTTCTACACATAGATTTTTTGTTGAGCATCTTCACCTTGGCTGGTTCAGAAAAGTGAAGCTACGGACTCATGAATTTCAGGAGTTTCCCCTGAACTGTCCTCTGCAGAAGAGAGTGTTCCATGTTATGCCGGGTCTTCCTCAAAAATCTTGCCAGGTAGTCCAGTCCCTGAACAGATAAATATTGTACCAAATTCAAGGCCTCTGTTGCCTTGAAGTGAGGGATCTGAAGTTTTTCAGTTAGAGGAGTTTGAAATAACTGTAGATGATTCTACAAAAGGGAGCCCTCATAAGATATTCAGCGCAACTGACATAAATTCAACCTTTTAAAAATTCTATCAAATGAGCAAGACAAATCTATATCATCTAAGCTATATTATTTTTAATGCATGCCACATAGAGATATGTCATAATTCACAAACTAAATGACAGCATATGAATATTTCCTCACAATGGATGAACCTTGTGAGGCAGAACCAA
This sequence comes from Numenius arquata, assembly GCF_964106895.1. Classification (NCBI taxonomy): domain Eukaryota; kingdom Metazoa; phylum Chordata; class Aves; order Charadriiformes; family Scolopacidae; genus Numenius; species Numenius arquata. Next base: position 60,071,464 of record NC_133616.1, on the reverse strand, counting down.
CCGTTTAACTCATCAGGATGCAGTACTTTCAAATGGAGATACTGGTAAAATGTCAGCTGGTACTTGAAAAAGTTTTAAAGCAAAGCACATTCAGAGAATAACGCATGTATGATTTTTCCTCTGTTTTTGTGATGATCCCATCAAGTCTTGTCTTCCAGCTTTACCCAGTTCTTTATTGCTTTAATAAATATTCTAGAGAGTTGAGCATTAACATTCTGTTCTCAGATACAAGGCTTTCATCATACCTCAAGCAACTGGCCTGAAAAAGTGCAAAAAAATGAGAATTTGTAAGCTCATGATAATTAATTTTTGTTCAACCCTGATGTGCTTTTATCAGAAAGTCATCAAAATTTGCATTTATAGATTTGTTTTTTGACATAGAAAAACCCAACACATTTTAGCTGTCACGATGACAGTAATACATATGCTAAATTTCTTTAATGGTATCCTACTTCAGATAAAGGTTGCATTATGGAATGAAAAATACCTAGACCAGAGTAATAACAGATGAATGTCAGAAATTTCAGTTTACCAAAACCTTAGTGCAGCCAAAGTTTGGGTGGATTTTCTTCTCATTTTCTACATAGAGTCAAGATTCACAATAAGTCCTCATCTAATTCATAAAGATGTTGCTGCCAATACTTCTAATCATCTATTAGGTCCTAGGAGGTGAAGAGAGAAAGCTTTATCAGAGCTGGATTTTCTGTATACCTACTACAGGGTGAAATATTAAAGGATAACCATTATTTGAAAGCAGAAAGCTTCAGAGAGTGACATTTTCTAAATATGAGCAGAGTGACAACAGACAAATTATTTAGTGAGTGTCAGCACCTGATATTCACTTCAGTCTTTGGGAAAGATAAAGAAAGTGATCAATAAAGACATTAGGTTACAAAACAGACATGAAGTAGGAACACAGAAGAGGCAATAAGAAAGAATGAGCACAGATAAAGATAATGAAGAGCAATTGCAAGAGGAAGACACTAATTTGGACAAAACCTAAAGATTAAAAATAAAAACGTGTGAAGGCAAGTATTTTAGGAGAATGAAGAAGAAGAAAAAAATTTAAAAAAATGAAACTTATAAACAAAAAAATCAAAAATAATTTAAAACAGGAAGGTGGTGAGATGAGTGAAATACAAATCTAAAAATTTGCCAAAAATTTATCAAATTAATTTTAGAGGGAAAGAAAAAAAGAAGAAAAAGTTTAATTACTTTATTTAGAAATACACTTCCTTCTAACATAATCTGAGAAAAGTTGTATATTTTGATTTGAAATTTCATTTAATTTCATTTTCTTTTTTAAAAAATTGTTATAAATTCAGCATCTCATCTGCTGGGTCAGTCAGTCAACAATGGCTGATAAGGCTGTTGAGATATATATTACTGTCATTAGTTCAGCTTTCTTCAGAGCAGGAATTTATTATGAAGTGTATGTCCATTCTTGTGACTCTAGATGACATTCCATATGCTGGAAATAGCATCTGAAAAGGTGAAAAACGATGACTGCTGTCTCAGAGAGATATTTTTTTACAGCAAGAATTGGGCAAACCTGAATATACCAACAGATCTTGTTACAAAGTCATGCAGGGAAATCTGATGAGAATCAGGCAGACACCATGCTTTATTTGTAAAGACATATGGAAAAATGTGTGTTTGTTTCCTGATGCATTTTTTCCAAGATAAGAAGATAGGGGAGGAGGGACTGACTGGAGACAGTGTCCAGAGTTGTGTTATAGAGATGAACAATAAAAACTTGGAGCTGCATATATGGTATGCTCATGAAGATACATGTGAAAAAATAACAAATGTTAAACGTACTTCCCTTTCAAGGGAGGTGAAGAAAAATGATGAGTGTTGGTCAAGAGACTATGTTAGTAATAAACATGCTGAAGATTCCAAACTTTGGGATAATTCCTCAAGTCTCATACAGTGTTCCCTTAAAAGTCTGTCTCCTGCCAGACAAGTGTTAGCATTAGCTAACTGTTCTACTCTGGTTTTGTTCACCTCCAGTAGCTATCAAGAGGAAGGTGCAGATGAAAAATACTGCCTGGAACAGATGTGAAGTGCAAGCCACAAAAAAATTATTTTATATATTTAAGTTCAATGTTGCTGCAGCTTTTCTTTCTTCTTTTGAAAGGGCTGGTTAGGCTTTATGATGACTCAGACTGTACAGGACCAGATTCTTGTACCATGTAAATAATCTAAATTAATAAATCAATTCATACCAACTAAGGGTCCAGTCCTAGCAGTTGCTTAATAAGGTATTAGTGGTAGGTAAATCAGAGGACAAGGATAATCTTTGGCAAAAGTTTTCCAGAGAACATTCAAAGAAAATAAAAAGTCTGTTCCCTGTTCTGCTTCTATTGGAGTGAAATTTGTGGTTAGCCTTGCACTGACCTTGAGTTTAGAACCGAATCTTCTCTTTTTCACCTGTCTGACCATTACCACTTGTTTCTCAAGTAGCTAATTTATACATGATTATTCTTTAAAAACATGATGGACCAAAACTACTTTAACAAACAAGGAAGAATCAATCTTAACCAATATGCAAGACCAGGTAAAGGAGAGCTAATACTTCCATTCACCTTTTTCAAAAGAATTTAATGGAGTCACATAGTTGGTTTAAGCCCTGGATCCCAGAAAAGGCTCTGATTAACAACACTGGTGAAATACTAAAGCAGGTAAAAATCCACTCCTTAACCGAAGAAAATGGTTAGTGCTGGCTTCCCAGTTAAATATTATTTTCTTTATGAAAGACAGGTAACAACTTCTCTCCAGAAAAATGTCACTTTCAAAACAGTTATTACCCTCCAGAATTACATTGCAAACATACAACAAAATTGTTTATTCTAAATATATATATGTGTGTATATATATACATATATATATATAAATACTATATTTTCTTTTTGTAAGCCAAAGAGCCATTGCAATGGTTTTTTGTCCTTTGGATACAGTAGCTGAAATCTTGACTATTACCAGCTAGCGGTTAATATAATCTCTCCAGATGTGCTTTCTTTCCCTCAGTTTTCCCAGGAGAGAGTGTTATTTTCCACTGCGCAAGGTTTTGTTCTGAGCATGGCATAGTTACGTCTTATAACACATCCATTATAGAAGAAGTTTCATCTTTTTTTAGAAGGAAAAGATATCAAACCTCTCAAATCCAGAGAGATTTTAACTTTTTTTTTTTTAAGTCACTGTTGTATTCAATGTTTAATCTGCACTGCTAGAAGGCTCTGTAAATTATTAAAATTATTGAAATAATTGCTGATTCTTCATTGGTATTAAACACAACTCAATGGGTGATTTATAACATCTAAGGCTGGAAGGCAGTAATATATCATTTAGCCTGACATTTTCAGTAACATCCACCATGGGATTTCAAATACACATCACTTTATTAAATAATGTAATAAAAGCAATGTTGTGCATGAGATGTTTGAGATTATAAATCTTTGCTTTTGATAAATTATAACATTGCTCACCCTCTTTAAATGCCACTTAGTTCTCTTGTGTTGAAAGGGCAAATCAAAACCAATATGCGGATACTGGACGTAAGGTGTACAATATAGGTCATCATTTTCACAGCTGAAGTAGATACAGAACATTTTATCCAAATGTTTCATATGTTCTTGCACAATTGGTTTCAAGTTCTAATGTCTTATGAACATGTGCTTTCCAGAGATGTTCTTGATAGTTTTTTAATTATGGAGAATAATAGAAGGATCCAGAGCTTGAAATTTTACAGCAAACATGTCAATGTAACCATTTAACTAATGGTACTGATTGAAGGATTTGAAAAGTGTTGTGTACACAGCTACTAAGAGAAGAGGTTTGGTTGAATCAATATAGTAAAAATATGATTTTGTTATATTGCCTTGAAAGAACAAACTTTACTTTTTCTACTCGTTTCTCCACTTTGCTTACTAATACCCAGCCAAACCACCATTTCCTTATTTTTTCCTAAATGTTACCTGGAATTTTCTGTAAATGTAGATACAGTCCTCTGGTTTATTATTCAGCAGTGGCCCTTTCCAGTGGAAATTTCAAAGTAAACTCAACTTTCATCTCTCTTTCTTGGAATTTGCTGGGCTGTGAAAGTAACTGTGGTTTGGAAAGAAGAGTTTGTGGAGTATACTTTATTTAGTTTTCCATTATATGTATTCTGATGGATTACCCCATTAGATATGTTAAGTACTGTATTATTGTACAGTGTTCCAGGGAAAGATTAGAAAACAGGGTAACTGAAGACCTGCACACAAGCTATGATAATTAAGTTCAGTGGTAGTAAACAATGCTTCCTACTGTAGTGTGAGCTGGAGAAGTTCCATACAGAAATTCAGTCAGTATTATTTGCTGCAATTTTCACCAAATGACTAAAATGACATATATCATAATATTAAAATAGCAAATAAAGATGCAGAGCAAATACGGTGGGGATGTTAAGTGAATTTATTAGAGATCTAACTGATTAATCAAAAGTACTTACAAGATGTTTTATAATTTCAAAATGTAACTCTGTGTTTTCTACAGCTCCTAAATCCTTTTGAAAGACTGGCAAACTGAAATCATAGAGGAGAGCTTTTGGGTTGATATGAATGAGCTAGCAGTTACTTTGAAAGTGCATACTGACCACAACCATTGTGTGCCAGCAGTATCTGCACTGCAAAAGAAACAGCAGGGGTATATCATCTGTTAGCTATAATAGCCCTCATACTCATGCTTTACCAAAACCCAGGGTCTGAAATGTGAAAGTATATAGATTTGAATATGTATCATGCCTTTCCCTTTCTCCTTCTGCCACAGGAATAGTTTACAACACTCAAAGAGATCCACTACAGACATGAATGAAAAAAAATCCAGTTATTTCCTCTAGTGATCAGAAAGATAAGGATGGTCACAGAAATTTGAAGCAATGCTGGAAAATGGACTGGATCAAGAGCTGGGATCCACAATTTGCCTGGGTATGTCTCAGGTATTTTCTCTGTAGTGAGTCTCACTTCTCATCTTGTCAGTGGTCTGCTTCTGATATAAACCATAGTTCAACACAGAGTTAAAATGACAGACTACAAAATTACTTGCAATGTCTCAGAGCCTCAAGGAAGAAGGATCTTTGCTGGTGGAAACATATCCATTTGCCAAGCCATATATTAAAACATTATTTTAGCCAAGTTTTTGTATCACTCATCCTTCTCAGAGTTAGGTATATTAAACCATCTGGCACTCAGCCAGCAAGTGCTTTAGGCCTTTGCAAGGAGAACGGGTCCCTATATTTCTCTGCACTGAGAGATCTTGCTGATCTTTCATCTGACCGAAGTTTGCTCTACTTTTTCCAGCTCCTAGGACAAGTTTCTCACAGGAAAGCCAAAGATTAATTTCTGTCAGTGAGAAGGAACCATAGCAAATAAGACAGGAATGTTATCTAAAATGAATTAATTAAGTAACTCCCATGAACACTAACTGCCACAATCCCTGCTCTTTATTAAAGCAATTATTGGGTGCCTCATTGTGTGAGAAGGGAAGGATCCTCCCTGCCTCTCCCACCCACCATACCACTTGCTAGGAAGAATGGGAAACAGAGAGGAGTTTTTAAATTTTTAAATCCCCCCTCCTAATCTGTGAAGTTGTGGGTTGGGTCCAAAGAATTTGGACCTACCTAGATATGAGTGTATGGTCTACACTCATAACTAGGGATTATCCTGAAGTTTTGAAATAATTATCAACTCTCCTGACACTGTTGTTACCTCTGCAACCCAACAGTTTCTGCTTCTCCTTTGAATTGTAGAAGCTGCAAAGTGTTGAGTATTAGTCTTCATTTCATAACAGACACTCACACATCACAGAATGAAATAAGAATCCCCTCATTCACTAACTCACCATGCCTCTTCTCTAGAGCCATAAATCATTTCAAGAACAGCAGTTTGTCTCCTAACTACAATGGGGACAGAGGGAACAGGAAACTTCTAGTCATCCTTTGTTGACTATACTTGCAACCTTCAGAGTGGAGAAACAGAAAATAGCAGATCTCTTTAGGAAGTGGATACATGAGTGAGGGTGAGGAAAAGAGAGGGAGGGAGAGAGAATTGGTTTCTAGAGAGAGAATGGAGGGAAGGAAGGGGCGGTGTTTTGGGAAACTTAAAGGAATGGAAACTTCCAGGAAAAGGAAGTGAAAATGTCTTGTGTGGGGAGGCTCTGTCATAGGTTAAGAAAGATGATAGAGAAGCAGCTTATTAAAATGCAAGAACTGGGGAATGGGAAACATTAGAGAAGAGAAAACAGGCTTTACATTGATAGCAGTGAAGCTTGTGAGAACTGCTTCATGGTGTGGGGGCAAAAAGAGCAGCAGGCATTCTGTCAGAAGGTGAAACCGTAACAAGAGTTGGGGGGAGGAAGAATGAGATTTTGTTCTGGTAAGCATCTCTTAGTTAAAGGCATCGGTCTCATGTATGACTTAAGTTAGCAGGAGAAAAGATACAGTCTTTCATAGAGACCTTTCCTGCACTGGGTCACATTATCTACTGCCAGCTGATGAATTTATGAAGTCACCAGATAATACTTCACTGCTGATCATGAGAAAATGTGAATATATGGCAATGTTGGAAATAGGGTGAAACATAAAGCCCCAAAAGAGTTAAATCAAGAAAGCTTCCTATAGGTATGTCAGTGACAAAAGGAAGACTAGGGAAAATGTGGGTCCACTCAGGAAGGAAACGAGACCTGGTCACCCAGGGCACAGACAAGGCTGAGGTATTCAGTAACTTTTTTGCCTCAGCCCTCACTGGTAAGGGCTCTAGCTACACTGCCCAAGTCACAGAAGGTAAAGGCAGGGGCTGGGAGAATGAGAAATAGCCCACTGTAGGAGAAGACCAGTTTTGAGACTGTCTGAGGAACTTGAATTTGCACAAGTCCATGGGACCTGATGAGATGCATCCACAGGTCCTGAGGGAACTAACAGATGAAGTTGCCAAGACACTATCCATCATATTTGAGAAGTCATGGCAGTCTGGTGAAGTTCCCGCTGACTGGAAAAAGAAAAATATAACACCAATTTTTAAAATGGGACAAAAGGAAGACCTGGGGAACTACAGGCCAGTCAGTCTCACCTCTGTGCCTGGCAAGATCATGGAGCAGATCCTCCCAGAAACTCTGCTAAGGCACATGAAACATAGGGAGGTAATAGGTGACAGCCAACATGGCTTCATTAAGATCATAGAATCATAGAATCATAGAATGGCTAGAGTTGGAAAGAACCTTAAAGATCATCTAGTTCCAACCCCCCTGCCATGGGCAGGGACACCTCTCACTAGAGCAGGTTGCTTAAAGCCCCATCCAGCCTGGCCTTGAACACTTCCAGGGATGGGGCATCCACAACTTCCCTGGGCAACCTGTTCCAGTGCCTCACCACCCTCACTGTAAAGAATTTCTTCCTTATATCTAATCTAAATCTCTTCTCTTCCAATTTAAAACCATTGCCCCTTGTCCTGTCACCACTCTTCCTGACAAAGAGTCCCTCTTCAGCTCTTCTGTAGGCTCCCTTCAGGTATTGATAGGCTGTTATAAGGTCTCCCCGGAGCCTTCTCTTCTCCAGGCTGAACAACCCCAGCTCTCTCAGTCTGTCTTCATAGGAGAGGTGCTCCATCCCTCTGATCATCCTTGTGGCCCTCCTCTGGACCCGTTCCAACAGGTCCATGTCCTTTCTGTGTTGAGGACTCCAAAGCTGGACACAGTACTCCAGGAGGGGTCTCACGAGCGCAGAGTAGAGGGGCAGAATCACCTCGCGAGACCTGCTGGCCACACTTCTCCTGATGCAGCCCAGGACACGGTTGGCTCTCTGGGCTGCCAGTGCACACTGCCTGCTCATGTTGAGCTTCTCATCCATAAGCACTCCCAAGTCCTTCTCCTCGGGGCTGCTCTCCAGCCATTCTCCACCCAACTTGTATTTGTGCCTGGGGTTGCCACGTCCCAGGTGCAGGACCCTGCACTTGGCTTGGTTGAACTTCATGCAATTTGCACGAGCCCACCTCTCCAGCCTGTCTAGGTCCCTCTGGATGGCATCCCTTCCCTCCAGCGTGTCAACTGCGCCACCGAGCTTGGTGTCATCAGCAAACTTGCTGAGGGTGCACTCTATCCCACTGTCCATGTCACCGACAAAGATGTTAAACAGTACTGGTCCCAGTACCGACCCCTGCGGAACACCACTCGTTACTGGCCGCCACCTGGACATTGAGCCATTGATTGTAACCCTTTGGATGCGGCCATCCAGCCAGTTCCCTATCCACCGAGTGGTCCATCCATCGAATCCATGAGTTTCCAATTTTGAGACCAGGATGTCGTGTGGGACAGTGTCAAATGCTTTGCATAAGTCCAGGTAAATGACGTCAGTCGCTCTGCCCTTGTCTACCAAGTCTGTGGCAGTATTGTAAAAGGCCACCAAATTTGTCAGGCACGATTTGCCCTTGGTGAAGCCATGTTGGCTGTTTCCAATCACTTCTTTATTCTCCATGTGCCTTAGCAAGGATTTCAGGAGGATCTGCTCCATGATCTTGCCAGGCACAGAGGTGAGACTGACCGGCCTGTAGTTTCCCGGGTCTTCTTTGTTTCCTTTTTTGAATATTGGAGTTATGTTCCCTTTTTTCCAGTCAGTGGGAACTTCACCAGACTGCCACGATTTCTCAAATATGATGGAGAGGGGCTTAGCAACTTCGTCCGCCAGTTCTCTCAGGACCCGTGGATGGATTTCATCAGGTCCCATGGACTTATGCACCTTCAGGTTATTTAAGAGGTCTCGAACCTCGTCTTCTTGTACTGTGGGTGCTTCTTCATTCCCAGAGCCCCTGTTCTTGCCCTCCGTGACTTGGGCAGTGTGGTTAGGGCCCTTGCCAGTGAAGACTGAGGCAAAGAAGTCATTCAGTAGCTCAGCCTTATCCACATCCTGGGTGACCAGGTCTCCCGTTTCCTTCCGGAGGGGACCCACAGCTTCCCTCGTCTTATTTTTATCCCTGATATATCTATAGAAGTTCTTCTTGTTATTTTTCACATCCCTGGCTAGATTTAGTTCTGCCTGGGCTTTCGCTTGCCTGATCAGGTTTCTGGTGACTCGGACAGCTTCTCTGTATTCTTCCCAGTCTACCTTTCCCTGCTTCCACCCTCTATAGGCCTCCTTTTTGGTCCTGAGTTTGTCCAGCAGTTCCTTGTTCATCCACGCCGGCCTACTGGCTATTTTGCCCGATTTCTTCTTTTTTGGGATGCACCTCTCCTGAGCTTGGAGGAGGCAATCCTTAAATACCACCCAGCTTTTTTGGGCCCCTCTCCCTTCCAGTTCTTTTTCCCACGCTACCTTACCAATCAGATCTCTCAGGAGATCAAAGTCTGCTCTTTTGAAGTCCAGGGTAGCCAGCTTGCTGCGCACCCTCCTTGCTGCCTTATGAATCTTGAATTCTATCATCTCATGGTCACTGCAGCCGAGGCTACCCTTGAACTTGACATTCCCGACCAGCCCCTCCTTGTTGGTGAGGACAAGGTCCAGCACTGCTCCTTTCCTCGTTGGTTCCTCTATTATTTGCAGAAGAAAGTTGTCGTCGACACATTCTAAGAACTTCCTGGATTTCCTGTGCTCTGCTGTGTTGTCCTTCCAACAGATGTCGGGGTGGTTGAAGTCCCCCATGAGGACCAGAGCGTGTGAGCGCGATGCTGCCCCTATCTGTTTGTAGAGGGCCACATCCTCGCTGTCACTTTGATCTGGTGGCCTGTAGCAGACTCCTACTGTAACATCACCTGCCCCCGTGCTCCCTTTAATCCTGACCCATAAGCTCTCTGTCTTGTCTTCACCCATCCCCAGGTGAAGCTCCATACATTCCAGCTGGTCCTTGACATAGAGGGCAACACCCCCTCCCCTTCTGCCCAGCCTGTCCTTCCTGAAGAGCTTGTAACCTTCCATTCGAACACTCCAGTCGTAAGAGCCATCCCACCACGTCTCGGTGATGCCAATAATGTCGTAGCCCTGGAGGCGTGCGCACATCTCTAACTCCTCTTGTTTGTTCCCCATGCTGCGTGCATTTGTGTAAAGGCACTTCAGCTGGGTGCCTAAAGGGGCCGACTTATTAGCTGAGATGGCAGGTTGAAGGCTCTCTTTGAGTTTTTTTCTGCTCAACCTACGCTTAACCCCCTCCCCCTTCGATCCTATGATGGATGCCAGAAAAATTTGGTGGTCTTCTACGGTGGTATTGCCACATTGGTGGATAAGGGAAGAGCAACTGACATCATCTACCTGGACTTGTGCAAAACATTTGAGACTGTCCTGCACGACATCCTTGTCACTAAATTGGAGTGACATAGTTTCAATGGATGGACCACTCAGTGGATAAGGAACTGTATGGTTGTACTGAATGAGTTGCAGTCAACAGCTCGATGTCCAAGTGGAAACCAGTGACAAGTGGCATTCCTCAGGTGCCTGTACTGGGACTGGTGCTGTCTAACATCTTTGTTGGTGACATGGACTCATGAGGATTGAGTGCATCCTCAACAAGTTTGCCAAGAACACCAAGCTGTGTGGCGTGGTCGACATGCTGGAGGGAAGGGATGGTATCCAGAGGGACCTGGACAGGCTTGAGAAGTGGGCCTATGCGAATCTCATGAAGTTCAACACGGCCAAGTGCAAGATACTGCACATGGGGCACTTGGGGCAATCCCAAATACAAATACAGGCTGGGTGGAGAATAGATTGAGAGCAACCCTAAGGAGAAGGACTTGAGAGTGTTGGTGGATGAAAAGCTCAACATGAGCCAGCAATATGTTCTCGCAGCCCAGAAAGCCAACTGCATCCAGGGCTGCGCCAAAAGAAGCGTGGCCAGCAGGTTGAGGGTAGTGATTCTGCCCCTCTACTCCACTCTCATGAGACCTCACCTGGAATACTGTGTCCAGCTCTGGAGCCTCCAACATAAGAAGGACGTGGACCTGTTGGAGTGGGTCCAGAGGCGGGCCACAAAAACGATCAGAGGGCTGGAGCACCTCTGCTATGAAGACAGGCTGAGAGAGTTGAGGTTGTTCAGCCTGGAGAAGAGAAGGCTCTGGGGAGACCTTACTTTGGCCTTTCAACATCTGGAGGAATCCTACAAGAAAGCTGAGAGGGACTTTTTACAAAGGCATGTAGTGATAGGATGAGGGATAATGGATTCAAACTGGAAGAGGGGTAGATTTAGATTGGCTATTACGAAGAAATTCTTTACTGTGAGGGTGGTGAGGCACTGGAACAGGTTGCCCAGAGAAGGTGTGGATGTCCCATCCCTGGAAGTGTTAAGACCAGGCTGGATGGGGCCTTGAGCAACCTGCTCTAGTGGGAAGTGTCCCTGCCTATGGCAGGGTCGTTGGAACTAGATGATCTTTAAGCTTCCTTCCAACCTGAACCATTCTGTGATTCTATGATTTCAAGTTTCCAAGGAAGATATCTAAGAAGGAAGTCTGACTGGTCTTCCTTCATCTGGCAATCAGGCAAAGGAATTTTTTGTCACTGTCAATGGAGGCAGAAAGGAAAATATGGTAGGGTTTTCAGTGTTGCAGTCAAAAAGAAGATGAGTTTGACCAAACACGTATTCTGAAGTGAACAATTAAGAATATAAAAGAATATAAAACAGTTAAGACTATAAAAGGAATGAATGCGGATAAGAAAGAAGGGGCTAGTAATTCATGTAAACCAGAAGTGTAAAACAATCGCAGAGGGAAAGAAAAACCTCACGGAAAAAATGGCCAGAATTAAAGGCTGTGAGAAAAGGGGTGGGGGGAGGGGGATGTTATTAAATATATTAGAAAACTAAAAATGCTTTCAGAATATGCCCACTGTAGCTGGAGGACTGAAGTCTAGAAAGAAACAACTAATTGTTTCTTTTGCTAGGATCTTCCAGAGGTTAATGATCTTAGTTTCTGAAAAAGATCTAAATTTTTTTTCTGACATGGATGTATTTGGTTCTGATATCTAGCCATTAGTTCTTGTTAAGAATATATCATTAAGCACCTGAGATTTTCCATCTTTGAAGACACTACAATTTTTTATCATCTGTCAATCTTCTGTTCACTTCATAAGATTAATATATTAAGCCCTTTAAGATTTTTGCTATAAGGCTTTTCCCAACCCACAAAACATTTTTTTAACTCTTTTCTACACCCTTTTTCAATTTTTCAACATTGTTTTTAGAGCATGAACACCAGAACCACCAGATTTCCAGTATATGCTTCATCATGGTAATATACAGAGGTAAAACTTGCTCTGTTTATTTAGCTGCAGAATGCATTAGCCAACCTCACTAGCATGCGCTGAGAGTTGCTTGTCCTCTGTTATCTATAAATCTTTTCTACTTCCTTGGATTTATTCCTTCAGCAATTTTTATAGCCCACCTCTCTTGTCCACAGGGGTGGAATTCATTTTGCCTATCATTGGCAAGCTAATTACCGCAATCTAATCTTGATAAGGTCCAAAGTTTCCTGTAATTTAAACCCCTGTTGAAGGCACCCTATATAGTTTCACGAGAGACAGAGAATGAGAATCCCTGGAAAGGAACTCATCTTACCCATCTGAGTTATCTAATTTAGGATGGAATGAGATGACATATTGAAAAGTCTTGATGTCAGCTGAATACATACAGCCTGTTTATATATGGGATACTAACTAATAAAGTAGAATACCAATATAATAATCAACAGAGCTGTTAAAATATGTTATTTCTCATTATTCAGTTATTGGGAATCATTAGACACAATCATTCACATTTTGAAATTTCTCAGAATAACCTCACAGGAGAATATAACAATCATTAAGACTACAGAGAGGGTAAGGCTCTTACACAAAAAGAGTTGGATTTTTAGCATCTTCCTTCCCCCCTGATATCACTTGAAAATGAGGTAATCTGTTCTGAATGAGACATGCATATGCAAGCCAGTGCGTTTTAATTTTAGAGGGAGCAGTTATGGGTTATGAGGGTGGCTGTAAAATACTAAAAAGAAAGCCTTTGCTAGTATTTAATCAAAAATACAAACTATTATTTCTTGTAGATGGATCCATATGATATTAGACATAAGGTATAACCCAACAGAAGTACTTGCAAGCAAGAATAGTCACTGAGGTTCTAAAAGCTTGAAGTAAAACGTATAATTTAAAATAAGAAATCTATTAGAGTGTTTAAAAATTAATGAATGGGTCAGGGTTTTATAAATCTGAAGTTAGTGCTTTTCAATCCTTTATTTCCAAATTAGATTTTGGCAGCTTTAGCTTCTGTCAGATATTGTCACTTTCACCAAGGCCGTATAAGAAATAATGAATAGCCAAAAGAGCAAGAACATCAATTGGACAATGGCAGAATCCTTGTACATTTTTACTTTCTTCTCAAGTCTGTTTTTCAAGACACAGTTACAAGCAATAAAGCAATACAAGCTTTAGTAAGCTACTTACAGAGGACTTTTATTAGTGATGTTTTGTATATTGTTTTGGAGTGCTGTGATCATAATCAAAATAGATATATTCTCATATCGATCTTAACTATTTCTGAATATTCACTCATTAGGCCTTTAAAAACATTTCTTTCCCCAGTACTCTGTTCTTCTACAAACTAGTTTGTGTAAATATAAATATTTTGGAATGCTTATTTTTATGCATTACAGTTTATATTTATAATGTTGTTTTTTAGTAAAATATTGACCTTTCCATATAATCAAGGTTTATGTTGGATAGAAGAAACATCCTACTTGTTGGTCTTTAATAAAACATATTACATTTTAATGAATAGGAAGGAAATGTTCACCATTTATTCTAAAAGTTTACATTTTAATTCCTGAAAACAAGTCTTAACAGTTTTATATCAGTTCATTTTGCCTTACATACCATGTTTTTTCAATTTTCCCTGTTTAATTAAGGATGGGACCACTTAATTACTCTAGTTACCAGTCTAATTAATCAACTGCCTGTAATGCCCCTTCCTCTATATATACCCTTTTATAAAAGTCTCACTTTGCAAAGCAACTTGTGAAAGGGAATTGCCATGTCATCAGTTCTGTATATATACTGCATGAAAATCAAAGGAAACCCTTTGCTGATCTCCTTGAAGAAGGGCAGTCTTGAGGGGAAAAGCAATTAGACCTAGATTCTGAACCATAGAAGAATGTATGTAACTTAATCTTGACACTTATTACCTTTTAGAAAGCCTGTAGTAATACTGAACTGTGCTATTATGATGCTGCTTGCAGGTTTCATAACTCTTTCAAATTGTACAAGTTGCACTAATACCAAGGGTTATCAGCTTGGAACCATTTGAAACAGCAGCCAAAATGGTTGCCTTTCATCATTCATAATTTTCTTTCTCTGGCAAAAAGTAGAACGTCACCATATACGCATGACAGCATCCTTTTTACCCCCGGGGATGTGCCCTGCCATGTCTGCATGTCTACTCTGTTGCAGCTGATACATCTGCATTGCTGAGATACCTGGGATAGATCCATCCTGAATGCTACTGAGATTGGGGTGACATCAAACAGCATCTTTGAATCAAGATATTTCCAGCTACACCTGCTTTCTGTTTCAGTCCCTTCCAGAGTATTTCAAAGACAAGGTGAAATGTGACTGGCTTCCAATAAGCCAGGTGTTCTGAGGGTAACCCCACAGTTCACTTGATGCTTTACAAAGTTGTGGGTTTCCTGCTGGAAATGAGTGTGGGTTTGTTGATGTGAGCTTGAGATGATGGCAAGTATCAGATGTATGTGTCTTTTGAATATGTGGTATTAGTTAACAAAAATGTTTAAATTACTCATTTGCAACTATTTAAAATCATTAGATCTTAGGAGGGCTGGTGACAGTTCCCACAAAATAAGTCAGCTTTTTGCCATAACAAGTTCTTCACTGTATCTATACTCAGATGTGTTCTGGTCATGATTGCTTTTTCCTCTCTGACTCCCAGAATATCCATTAAATGTCCTGAGCACATCCCTTTCCTGAAATACTGAGATGGAGATCTTGCTCTCTTACCATCTGATCCCAATTCTGATTAGTCTTTTAATGCTTTGAGGAAGATACAAAGAGATTTTCTTTTAAACTGTCAGAAAAATAACTTATTCTTGTCTAACCAGCATCGAAGCCACTAAAAAACTTTTCAGAAATAATTAGAACTCTATTATTGCACATTAGTTTCACACTCTTCCTGGATTTTCTGTACTGACATTGCAAAGGGATAAATTCATGTGTACAAGCTACCCTGAGAACTAACAGTGATTAAGCAGCACGAAATGTGTTGTGGGCAGTGACAGTGTATTTGCAGATCAAAGCAGCATTTTACTTCACAGTTCTTTTCTCATTAAACTTTCAAAAGTGTATCAAAAACTACTGAAAACTGGCCCAGTAGGATCACCATGTAGAACTATTGAGGGATTACAATGCTACTTAATTATGAGCACAATGGCATAACATCCTAGTCTTCTTGGATGTTTGAATTTAGGAATTTGGTACAAGGTACTTGGGGGGAAAAAAAAAAAAAAAAGGAAACTATCTCAATGCCTCACAGAAATTATGTATAAGACACTAACTAAAAATCCAAAAATCCTATCAACATTTTGAATGTGGTTCAAGCTGGTATTTTTTTTTGCTCTGAAAACATCTTCTGAAAAAATTTCAGAAAATTTTTTAATGCTTTCCTCCTTTATTCTTCAGTTAAGCTGCATTTAAAGCTACATTTCTAGCAAGTAAAATAACTTATTAAAATAAAACAGTCATTGTATTGAGGGTTCTCATTGCAATATGAGAAGGTACAAAATCATTAAAACCAAGATTGTGCAATGGAATGAACCAAACATTTCTGGTTCCACACTGCTTTATCCCTACTTTGGCCAGAAAATGGAATATTTAATACAGAAAATCTAGATATTTTGATAGCTTTTTCTAGGCATATGGTGCAGGATATAACAGCTTTATTTTTTACACTTTCCTTTCCTCTCCTCTTGTTGGTTTATGAAATCATTTGGCAACCCACCTAACCACTGTAGTATCAGGTCTACTCTCTACTTCAGTCTGCTTCTGGGGCAGCCTTAATGGTAACATTCTACGATGTCAAGTGTTCACAGAGGTTGGACTTGATGACTTTTAAAGGTCTTTTCCAAGCCAAACTATTCTGCGATTCTATGATTCTATAATTCTATGAATACTGGGAGGAATCACCTCATTAAGAGAACTGACCTTTTATTACCACATCTTGTATCTAATTGTGTATATGTGTAGGAGGAGAGGAGAGAAACTATTTTTTTCTTTTTTGAAATCATAGCTTCATAAAGGGTTTCAGATCTAATGCGAAAAAATATGTCACGTTGTCAATACACAGAATCAGGAAGAAATAAAATATCTGTATATTCATGTGACTTTAGGCATTTAGGCACTGACAGGGGAGGATCAGGATCTTCAACATTCAGACAGTCGTAGAATTAGAAGTAAGGCAAGTCCATCCCTGCTGATGGTTTCTCACTTTGATGCCTGCTACAACTACTTGCTCTAAGTAACCATGACATGAGTTAGTAACAAAAAGAAGTATCATTGTCCACATATAATTCTTTCCCATTACTGCAAAAGAAGATTATTTGGTACTTATCCCTTCATGAAAGATTTAGTTTTCAGGTAATTAGAAGAATGCAACTACTATTTTCATGGATATTGGGTCATAAAAACAGGAAGAAACCTCCAAAACTCCATAATTTTGGTATTATATTGTGTTAGAATTTGCATGTTGGCAATATTTCATGTATGCTTTAAGTACCATCCCTACAAGATAGCAATAATGGTTTGTGTCAGGACTGTACCTTCTCTACTCCAGCCAGAGCTACTGAGCAATGTCTTATGCATCAGAAAAGCACAACACGAGAGTTTTGTATTTGTGATTTAGTAGCTCTAAATTCTGTTTTAAGCAGTGGGGAGATTAACTCCTTGTAACTGTAGAACATGATCCCTTGTAGTTTTCTGGTGTTGAACTCCCATTTGATTAAAATTCCTTGATACTTTGAATTCTTTCATCTTGGTAGCTACTGATTGGACTTTCATGCAAACGCACATTGGCTCCTAAGGTATACGTATTTGTTTTTTCACATGGTTGGATTTTCATAGCCTACTGCTAAGTTTCCTGGGAGGCTGGAAAATGTGTGACCAGTGTTGCCAACAGGTATACGTAGAAGTGGATGCATAAGCAAAAAAAAACCCTCTTGGTGAAGCTAGTTGGTGTGGCTGGGATCTCAAAGTTCAGGACCTTGTATTTCTCCCAGTGGGAAGTGCATACATGAAAGACAAAATATTTGATAAGTTGTTTTCAAACATATCTCCTTGAACAGGATACAAGCCAACCTTGGTGGTTTAGATTCTGTTGTCTTTCTCCCTCCTTTGTCCTGTGTTATTTCTACACAAATTCTGCAAGTCCAAAAACTCCAGAAATAGAGTAAACTTGAAAGAAAATGGTCTTTATATGAGAATATCAGCATAATAATATTAAATACTCTAAAAGAGGATTAGAAAGTTTGTCGCAGTGGCAGAGCAGGTTTTGTTAGGGAGCAGTACTGTATTATTCATTAAGCTTGTTACTTATTACTGTATTACTTATTAAGCTTACGCTTAGAGTCAAATATTCAACAAGTACCAAAGAATCCCTGTAAACTAAGAATCTAAAATTACTTCTCATATAGATTAGGGCTATTCTACCAGTCACCTTGTTAGAATGATGTTAGTGATCATTTTGGAAGAGGATAAGGACTTCAAGAAAAAATTAATAATACTAGGTATTTACAAATATTTTCAAAATTGTCGTGTAAAAGAAGTGAAGCAACAGTGCAAGGGTGAAGGAACTGATTTGTTGGTAAATAAAAACATATTTGCAATACATGGAAGATTTAAATGTGTTAGAGGTGCACTGAAAAAATTCAGTCATGACTATAATGGCTCAGCTTGTGTTTTTAATTTGACCCTTATTCCTCAGGTGGTACAGAAGCAACTGCTTCTCTCACATTCCAGATGGCAGAAGTGCTCACTGAGTCACTTTCCATCATTTATCAACAGTCCTAGCAAACTGGGGACCCCCCAGCTGACTGGCGTCTTGCGAATGTGACACCCGCAGACAAGAAGGGCTAGAAGGAGGATCTGGGGAACTACAGACCTGTCAGTCTGACCTCAGTGCCTGAGAAGGTCATGGACCCGATCATCCTGAGTGCCATTATGCGGCACATGCAGGACAATCTGGTGATCATGCCCAGCCAGCATGGGTTCATGAAAGGCAGGTCCTGCTTGACAAACCTGATGTCCTTCTATGACAAAGAGACTCGCTTGGTGGATGAGGGAAAGGCTGTGGATGTTGTTTACCTGGACTTTAGTAAGGCCTTTGACACAGTTTCCCACAGCAACACCAACAACGTGGGAGCAGCCGATCACATGCGGCATTCCCCAGGGCTCGGTATTGGGGCCAGTTCCATTTAATATCTTGATCAATAATCTGGACGAACGCATTGAGTGCACTCTCAGTAAGTTTGCACATGACGCCAAGTTGGGTGGAAGTGTTGATCCGCTTGAGGGTAGAAAGGCTTTGCAGAGAGATCTGGACAGGCTGCAGCCAATGGTATGAGGTTCAACAAAGCCAAGTGCCGGGTCCTGCACAACTCCATGCAGTGATACAAGCTTGGGGAAGGGTGATTGAGAGAGCTGCCCAGCAGAAAAGGACGTGGGGGTGTTGGCTGGCTGCTGGCTGAGTATGAGCCAGCAGTTTCCTTGGCCCAGGCGGCCAGGGTAGCCAAAAGCATCCTGGCCTATATCAGGAATAGTGTGGTGAGTAGGACTAGTGAACTGGCTGTCCCTCTGGACTTGGTGAGGCCCTACTTTGAGTACTGTGTCCAGTTCTGGGCTCCTTACTACAAAAAAAGACACTGAGGTGCTGGACCGTGTCCAGAGAAGGGCAATGAAGCTGGTGAGGGGTCTGGAGAATAAGTCTTATGAAGAGCAGCTGAGGGAGCTGGGATTGTTTAGCCTGGAGAAAAGGAGGCTGAGGCTTTCAGGAGGCTCTTCCTGAAAGCAGTTTGTAGCGAGGTGGGGGTCGGTCTCTTCTGCCAAGTAACAAGCGAAAGGATAACAGTAAATGGCCTCAAGTTGCACCATGGGCTGTTGAGATTGGATATTAGGGAAAATTTTTACACTGAAAGAATTATTAAGCATTGGAACAGGCTGCCCAGGGAAGTGGTAGAATCACCATCTCTGGAGACATTTAAAAGACAGATAGACTTTGTGCTTAGAGACATGTTTTAGTGATGGTTTCTGTCAGTGTTAGCTTGACGGTTGGACTAGGTGATCTTAAAGGTCTCTTACAACTTAGGCAATTCTATGATTCTATAGTGGACCAAATAATATTTGTAGACATTTAAAAAAGCCTTAATAAAAATTCACTTTCCTATAAAAGACATACCCCACAGTTTGTGTTCATACCTGTTGTTGCAGCAGAGGCTTGTTGGAAAGTGCGTTCGTTCTCAAAACTTCCCAGCATTTTGAGTAGTGTTCTCCAAGGCAGGGGAGAATTCCCTAAGGCAGGAAACAACAGACTTAGTATTGAGAAGGCAAGCTGTATACTTGCTTATGAGTTTGGGTGAGGATAGTATATTATACTTTCATCAAACACAAGGGGACTAATTAACTTGAACAACCATATTTGTCTTGGTCTGTAATAGTTAGACATGTGTGTCAGGGGGATTGTTTTTTCTCCCTTACAGGAGAAAAGAAATAATATTAAATTGCTCTGGCTACAGTCTGATCTAATAACTTCTACAGGCCATTACTAAATCCTCAGTCTGTTGATCCTTCAGTTATTTCCCTCACTGGATCTGTATAAACTAATGTTCTGTTTAAAACCATGCAGGTTACATGGTAGACAGAAGAGCTACCTCACTATGACACACATGAAGGAATGACGTATACCAAACATGGGATTTCTCCCCGTTCATTTGTTCAGCTACAGACAACAGTATTTCTGAGAATAAGCACAATAAAACATAAACATGCTCTAGTAGTGCACTAAAGTACTGCTAGTAATGCAGGTAGTACATAAAAATATTACTGAACTCTTGAAGTGATAATGGTTTATTTAATTATTATTCAATAGCTAATCTTAGAAAATGAAGCCAAATTCATTATGATATTAATTGTCTAGTGATTTCTAAGGGTAGCTCTTGCTTGTTTTTCTGAGTTGATTGCAACTCACACTTAGAAACCTTTTAAATTATGCTTGTCTTTAACATGTTCTTTTTTTAATTTTTCTTTCTGAAATGTGCATTTCAAGAGTTACTGTTTCTGTGGTGAGGCACTCCACCATTAAGACACTCTAATGGTATTTTGCCATGCATTCAGTTTTAGGCAATATAGAGTTAATCCTTCTGATCCCTGATCCTGCCACTAATTTCTAAGTGGTTAAAAAGCACATAAACAGCAATTAAAGGCTATCATCTGACCTCTACGTTTGAAGTATTTGTCATGGCTCTAGGCTTGGGTTTGCATTTTTAGGCTCAACAGTTATACTCAGTAGACACAAGTACTTGACCATATCCGATACATCTTTGCTCTATGCTGATTACTATATTCCCTTATACATTTTCCTTTTTATATAACTTTGACATATAAATGTTGAAATGATTGTGAGCTTCTTTTCCAGATTATGAAAGGGATCATTATGCATTCAATGTGATGGAAATTGCTATCAGCCTAGGAGGTTTTAGCATGTGATAAACCCATATTTTAAGGCCTAAATTGCATTCTTGATATAGCATATGAAAAATACATCACAGATTACCCTGCTCTGGCTTTCACAGAACCTATTTTCAACTGTTCCAAACAACTAGATGAAACAATATCTAAACACATTTAAGACAATGGCGATATTAGATTTGGGCTTTTTGATCTTTAACATTCACTGCTTTGTCCATGTGGTTAATAAAATATCAGTCACAATAAAATATCTTGATGGGTAGTCATATAACTGGAAATTCAATGGGATTCTTGAATATTAGGAAGTGTCATCCATGTTCTTTTGAAATCATTATTTAACAACTACATCTGCAGGATTTTAACTATAAATGATACCCTTTGCTTACAACCATAACGATTCAAAAAGTTTGCTCTAGCCCTTTAATAAAATTGTGGGGTTTTTAACTTAAATTTTATTCATTGTTTCAATATATATACTAGGTGCCTCTATCCTTATCCTTTCCTTTAAAGGATTGTTCATGAAACACCCTTGGAAAGGTTTCTTGTACTGAACTATTAAGAAACTAGAGAGACAGACTGGAAGTAAGTCAGTCCACTATGTTAGCTTCCCAAATGTTCTCCTTATTCCATTCTACAGTATGTCACAAAAAATTCTTGTATATTCTATACCTGAAGTAACCTATTCATTTGACCAATATGTCAGGATTCTTTGGTAATTGCTTCTGTTTGTCATGGGATCATAGTTTCCTTGATTTTACATTCTTCCCTGAAAACCTATTTCTGATAGACACTCTCACAAATCAATAATTTCTGTCTTTCTGCTTGTTTGATTGATCTAGTGATTAATGTGGTTTGATTGGAAGGGGAAAAGAATGAGAATACTGTTGATTTTGTTTTTTCCTTTCCAAAGCATTTTGTTATTTGTGGAAATTTTGATCTGTGTAGGCAGACCACCTTGTGGTTTCCATGTTGTGATTTAGTTACTGTTTCTCAAAAGTTGCTCTGTGGCTCCCTAGGTTATGCAAAAATATTTTAAGTGTCACATACAGATGTTTGAAGCAATGCTTGAGAAAGCTGTGTTAAATATGAGCCACTGTGACCCTCTTGTGAAGTATTTGTCATGTTTCACATCCCCCAAGATTTTCTACCTGGCTTATTTGTCATATGACACTGACAGTTTCTTGAAACCAGCTGTTAGTTCTATGCATTTGCTCCTGTGAGATATTATAACTTTATCTATCATGAAAATCAACAATAATTATATACAATTTACCACGTTACCAGGAGAAGAAGAGATGACCCTTATCCATGAAACTGTAAGACAAAAAAAGACATATTGTACCTCCAGGATGGTGAACAAAATGACACAAATACATTTAGTTTGAAGAAAACTGGATTTTGGAATGTAGGATAAATCATTGTTTTCCTAATACAGCTTGTCTACTCTTTATGATAGAAGTACAATTTTACAAAGCTGGGAACTCTTGTTTAAAATACATACTTATTATTGAATTACTGAATTATAATGGGAGCAGATGCGCATCATAGTTGTCCAGAATAAGGTAGTACATTTTGCCATCTGGCCAAAATTATTAACTGCTTTGGGGGAAAAAAGTGTGAAACCCAAGAAAGAATTACATAATTTTTTCTCCCTACACCCCAACATTTTCAGTGCTCTCATTTGGACAGACAGCAGATATGCAAATAACTGATTTAGCTTTTGGCAGAAACAAAGTGGAAGATGAATCACAACGGAAGTGGGCTGGGCAGAGGCAAACAGTAGAAGCTGGAATGAGTAAGACAACCCTTAAAAGTAAACTTCCGAACACCTGCTGGTGAAGGTGGCAACTAATACACTGATTCCTACTGAAGTGTCTAATACGAGGATTATGGTACTTACTGAATCCAAGCCTAACATTCTGTCTCCATGAAGCAGGCAAATTAAAGAGATAAAAGTGGTTAGGTTAGGTCTTGGAACCGGACATAGCAGGGTGTGAGGGGTTAAGGGAAACTTCCCTAGATACGTTGTGTATCTTTGTAACCTTTGCAGAGCCTTTTAGGTCACTAGTCCCTGGAAAAAAGGAAATACTGGAAATATATCATCTCTGTAGTAGAAGGCAGAACAGCAAATTTGGAGGGAAATATAACTGAAAAGCATCCTCTGATGGGTATGTTTAATAACATGCTGCTGCCATACAAGAATCCTCAGTTGCTTACTGTGACACAAATCTTATTATTTTGTAAGCCTAATAGAACTCCTCAAAAAGATTTTTTTCTGTCCTCTATATACCCTTTTCCCCAGCAAACAGAAAGTTTTTTGTTTGATCAGACAAACTGTTAATCACTGCTAAATTAATTCAGTTACAGAAATCCTATTTTGCCTTGAGTCCCATAATACAAAATGATGTTTGAATCCTTTGGGGCAGAGGGGTGACACATTGCTTGTACAGCAGTTAAATCTTATAGAACTAGGAGAACTTTAGTATTGTGATGGCTTCTTCCCCAGCTGGGATTTACAGCCTATAAATATATTTTTCTGTGATCCTTAAGAAAATGAAAGTTGACTTCATTTATATGAAAGAAAAGAATTAAATTACTTCTATCCAACTGTGATTGCTTTGTAAGTATTAGTTAGTATTTGTTTATTTATTGGTAGCTTTTCCATGAGGATAAGAACTCCATTAAGTAGCTTCTGCTCCCTTTTGTTGGGGGAAGGGGCAAGGGAGTAGCTTCAGTTGCAGAGTAATGCACCCAAAATCTTGGAAATGCCAGTTGCGCGGATGCTTTCAGTTTTCACCCTACTGAAAACTCTCTCATGGCAAGGGCTGTATCAAAAAAAGTAATACAAAGTTCCTTTTGACTTTTAAGAAGCTGCTGCTGCAGATAATTTTTTCATGTGTGACAATTTCTAAAGTAAAAAAACCAAATACCTATTTTGTGTATAGTTTTGTGGTGATTTTTGTGGTGATACAGTTTTCCCCCTGCCTGTATGCATGGTCTGGAATCTAAATGGTCCTCATGGCTGTGTAGACTTTTGCAAGGTCTAGCTGATTTACTGGTGACAGGAGAAATCTGCTCACCTGCAAGAAGATAGTTGGGTGGAGTAAATTGGAACATGTTGTCAAAGGAGACAGACAATTATTCCTTTCCTAGTGCTTGCAAAATTGGAAGGGGCTTGTGTTACAGGTGCTACCCTGGAGAGACAACAGAATTTTAGGTAGACTGTCAGACCAGGCAAAGGATCTGAGGGCCTAGCCCTTATTGGCTTTTCTTTTTCAGTTGCTAAACCACTTTGCAAAATTGATAGAAGATACCTAGTGCTAGGTAGGTAAATTCACCCAAAATGGAAACTTCTTGGAAAGCAGAATGCTGCACTGTGAGGAATCTCATTCTTTTTCCACTAGAACATTGTTATATTATTGTGCACCCTAAATGTGTTATGCAAAGTTTGATAATAGCATCCTACAGTGGCTTCCAGTGTTTTAAGACACAATACAGTGAGTCATAAAATACAATGACCACCCATTCAAAACTGAAATCGTATCTAAGTTGTGAAGCAAATACAGACATTTCCAAAACTGTATAACTGTTTTTCCATTGCCTCTCAACCAATAACCAGAACATAAAAGCACAGGTATGCTGTACTGAATTCAAGACAGCCTAGCAGGTGAATCTACACACCATATTTAAGAATTCATTCCTTTTATGAAGCTGCTTTAAAACTTCAGTGATAACCAAAATCTGTGTCCCCCTGCTGTATGCTTTGCAAAATAACTGTCCAGAGAGAAATGAATTCAGCAAATGTCTACAGGTGACAGTTCTTCACGAAGCATGTCATTCCGTGTCCCTTCTTCTTTACTTGGATTATACCATCCGTATTTACAGATGGATAACTTCTATTACTAGCCAGTCTCTTTGGGGAGTACAAAAACTGTCTGATCTATATTGGAAGAATTTTAAGAGACCTGTAAAATATTATGCATCTTTTAAACATCTTTCAGGGATGCCATGTGGAGGCATAAGACAGTACATAAGAAGATTCAGCCACACAGTAAGAAAAATGTAAAATACATTTCTAGCTGTCTAGCTACTGAATAACTTGTTGCGTGTAATAGTAATTGAATGGAGCAGGAATAAACAACCTTGGTATAGACTGCGGAAAAAGGAAGTCTAATCCTACTGATGGATTTCCTATTTCCTTTGTAATTCAGTACCTGTCATCAGAACTATAAAATTTACAGAACCTTCCCAAGCAGATAGGGAAGTGAAAGTCTTCTTCAATCTGTAAAGCTTTTTATGGGTGAAAGTATCCATGTTTAGTGACATCCACAGTATCCAGGGTCAAATACTACAGTCCAGAGCAAGTACAATGAACTTTCAGCTATCCACAGTCTAAGTTGTGGAAAATGCTGTGGGTGCAGGGGCAGTTCCCTGTCCAAAGAGCAGCACCTTGTAAGCAATGCTACGCTTGCTGTCTCCAAGACAGCGTGACTCCTGTGGTCCAGAGTTTTTTTTACTGGGTAACGCTGGCACTGATACAGGCTGGTAGGCCTAACAGACTCCATCCAAAGCCAGCACAGATGGCTCTGAACTGCATTTCCAATGGGGACCACTGAGTGGAAGTACCCTGTTGTCTATATACAGGTTGGATTATATATATGCGATCTGGATTAATTTTAGCTTACTGACAGTCAGATACCTCTTGGAGGAGGCAGTGGTGTTTTTCATTAAGCTATTAAGAACTGGTTATTATGCCCTTGAGCCATGACTTTTGATCTCTTGGGTACCCCATGCACCTCCAACCCCTTACTTCTCCAGAGACTGGAGTTGATGATATATTAGACTGCACATAGATATTTATATTTGGTGAATTACAGAAACTCAGAACAGCTGGCACTGACAGTGGCAACCTTCATCTGTATCTATCAACCAATTCACTGGTGACCATGAATTATTTCATGGTCTCTTAGCTCAGAGACAGAGTAAATATATGTGCTTTGAATATGTATTTGACTCATCACTCACTGCAGGAGAAAATAACTGTTAGAACAGACGTCTCCAGTGTGACACAGTTCCATGCCAAGTTTGTCACCTTTTACAAAATGGCCTACTACTTCTGCTGGTGCAAATTCACAAGCATGTTGTGGATCAAAGAAAAGATCCATTTTGTTCTTCATGGTGTATAGCACAGGACTATAACTCAGTACCTTGCTGCACGTAAGTGTCTCTTGGGCTGCCCTGTTACGAACTCCCACTATGCTGAAAACTTGTGCTGGGCAGCTGAGCAATTTTGTTAGAATTAAGATAGACCCACCCATCTGTGTACCAAGAATGGGTTATCTTGTCTTCTTGGCAATGATAACTTTTATTTATGGTATTCTATATAACTTGTTCTCTCCTAAAGTCTGAGGCCAAAACGTGGACTTCTGTGGCAGCTGCAATTAAGTCTGTATGTTTCTGTACAAAAATGCTGGCATTAATTGTGTGAATTTACATATCAGCAACATAAGCTAATCTTTGCATGTCTTCTACCAAGTTCAGCACAGTTGATCAAATTTCAAAAACCATTCAAAATTCCAAATTATTTTTTATTCTCAGGATCTCTACATTAATAAGCACATTTAAATAGTATATCTTTCACCTCAAATATTCCTGCATGAGAGGTTGAATCCCTTGGCCTATGAAGCCCTCAGCTATCTGTTTTTCCAGGTATCTACCAATACTAAATTTTTACAAGTTGATTAATTTTAGCTGTGGCAATTCGCATTCCTTCTCAGCCCTTATCTGCTGAAAAACAGATACTTAAAAATAAATATTTTGACAATGAAATTCCTGTAATCTGTATTAATAGTAATTGCTGTTTCTCTTGCGCAAAATCACCAGGAATCCTTGAAAAGGTTAGCATTGTAATATACATCAGGTGAATACTACTGTCTGTGAGGCATCCACATTGGTGTTGAGTTCAGTTTCTCTGTTTCTTTTATTTCTTGAGTTTAAGAGGTAAGCTGAAGATGTGTTGTTTATGTGTAGTAGCGACATTAGCTACTAGAGCAGGTTTGCTATTGTTAAATGAGGCAGCTTGCAGCTTTTCTGGTAAGTCCTTTCCTAGTGAGTCATTTAGCAAAGCTTCAGATAAGGAGATATAAGTGTTAAATAGAGATCACATGCCCAAAATCTATATTTAAATGCAATTGTATGTCTTATGCAGAAATGACATTCCTATTTGGAAACATTGGTTTGCAGCTTTGTTTTATAAGCAAGAGTTTTGAATTTTTGCATTTATTCTCATGTGATTTTTTATTTATGCTGCAAAACTCATGAATTATTGGTAATAACGTTATTTATTTTATGTTACATATTGAATCGTGCCAAACATGAAATTAATTTTTTAAAATTTTTTTTGTCCTTTGGTTCTTTGCTTCTTTGCTGTCATACAATGGACCTCCTGCATTTCTAAGATACACTGAAAACTGGTATCAAAATTTAATTTAATTGTTCTGAACTGAAATGCTTGATTACAGTTAACAAGGGTGACATGGGTTGCATCCCTATTTGCTAATGTCACTTTTAATAACACAATGGATTTTAAAACCACAGATTTTATCCAGTTGCAGTCCTTATAGTCTCGTCCATGACATGATTTAGTTTTCAACTCTTCTTGAATTCATTATTCTTGGTCAAAAAAGGCAAGTAGAAATTTATGCTTTTTAGATGCTCCGTAAGCTTTGTTTTGTTTCTCATTAATCTCCACTGCTTCCAGTTGCTGAAAATTTCTCTAATGCCTAGTGTCACACCTTTCTGAATAAATGAGCCACAGCCTTACTGTCTGAAAATCATTTTGTATTGTAAAGGATGTTTTTTTCCAAAAATTCTTCTTTTGATAATCTCATTTCCTATGATAGACTAGGTAATTGAAGAGTAAAAGTTGATAATAGGGATGTTCATGAATCATAGTAGTTCATGCACCCTACCAGAAATTTATTTTGTGAGTTTTCAGTTATCTGTATGTTGGCTTGGTTTTCCCTTTTTTTTTTTTTTTTTTTTTTTTTTTTTTTAAATAAGCTTCCCACAGTTTTTTGAAGACAGTATCCTGGTAAACCTTTGAACACATTTGTTAGTAGATCTGATAGAGAAAAACACAAGGGTGAAAAAATGTTTCTGGTCAAACCCATAGGTTACTACTAGGGACAATTATTTGTGTTTCTTCTGTTTTTTCCCCTCATAATATTTACTTTAAACTCTATGTAATTCTTATTCTGTGGTACAAATGTGTCCTTGTGTCAAACTCTGGAGGGAATATGAAGACCAGAAGAACTTAGGCTAGATCTATATTTGGTAATTCTGCATCTCTGACTCATAATTATGTAACAGACTCATAAAATTACGGCATCTGTAAGCTTCACCTAAGAACTTTTTATGACAGAGGACAGATGTAACTTAAAGCAGGCATTTTCATAAGAAAGTTATATTTATCTTTTTCCTCCTATCAGATCATAGAGCAAGGTGTTGCAGTAATAGAAAACTATGGACACACACTTCCCCTCATCTGGTCCTGCATCACAGAAACATATGGGTGAAGGGTATTCAGGAGATTGATCATCTAATCCATGGTCCTATCTCAAATTAGGCTCACTTGCATTTATGCTAACCTTGATAGAAGCTTATCCAGTCTATTCTTAGTAAACCAGTTACTTTCCCTACACATCCTATTCCATTGATCTCTACCTGCACCATTGGAAGGTCTTCCCCAATACTGAAACTAAATTTTCCTTACTGCAATTGAAGACCATTACATCTTGTTCTATCCACTCTGGACATGGAGAATATATTTTACTCATCTTCTTTACTACAGCTTCTCAGTGTTTTAAGACCGCAACTGTATGCTCCCCAGTCTTCATTTTTTTCACATTAAACAACTCCCAGCTTTTCTCCCACATCATGTTTCTTAAACTTCCATACATTCTCTTTGATCTTTTTTGTAACTTATTCATTAGTGTCTCAATGTCCTTGTATTGTTATACCCCAAACTGGAAACTGTACTGCTATTGAGATGATACTGCCACTGAATATAGAAGATGGATTGCTTCACATTTTACAGGCAGTGTTGTGATTTATATTTTAATCTCCAACTTCGAACATCTGCAAGCTCCTCTCAGCCCAGATAAACACTTCTCTTTGTAGAAGCTGTGAAGTGTGCTCCCTCTCTCCACCTCTGAGTGTTGGTATGATAGCTACAGGTTTAGCTACTTTTATATTTGCAGCATTTGAAGCATTTTAAGGCTTCACTATTCTCTTTAATCCTATGTTCTGGATTTGGTGAGAAAGCATCTTGTTAAACTATCTGAAGCAAAGCAAGCAGTGCTACTCCTTTTTCCACCCAGTAATAACTTCCACCATCAGGAACTCCAGAGCATAATTATCTGTGTCTAATTGGTTGTCCCATGTTCATGTCTCCATTATGTTTTTTGACTTAACTCTCAGCCTTTAAGGAGAGTTATATTAGTAATCATATGCAAACACAAAAATATTCATAACATTTATTCATAAGCATTTGAATAAACAGATAGTTATTTGTGAGACAGAGTATTGCCGACAATTTTCATAATTTTTCACAGGACAGTTTCTTACAACCATTTTATAAAACCCATATTTTTATTTGGATAAGATAAGGAAGAAAGAAAGGACCAACATTTTCAAAAAGCAGAATATTTTATGTCAAATAATTTACCTGGGAAACAATACTGTCATGCCAGTTCTTTTTTGAAGGTGAATAGTTACATGATGTGAATAATTACATTTACCAATCTGTGATACAAAATCACATACACGTTATTAGGATGATAGCAAATTAAGTCTTAGAATTAAATTATGTCCCTACGTTTGATAATTTGCAAGCAGGCAACAATTCAAAAAATGTTATCTTTTCTGATCCCTTATTTAAAGAGGGTTATTCAGTCAATCCTTCTAGTAAAAATTTTCCTTTGCTTAATTCATACAATACTGATTATTACAAGCAATTCTTAATAGGTGGTGTTATTCACAGCACCATTTACACAGCACTTCAGTCTCCATAAAAATAGTTCTCGTTCTTTATCTGTTTGTTAATGCCTTACCACCTGCTGAAATAAATTTCAGAAACATGATATATTCTATACAACTTCCTCAAAGTGCAGACAAAAAATGTACACTATAAGTTGAACTCTTCACAGCAACCCAGAATTACAGCTCTTCTCTGGAACTATAGCATGCTTCATTTACAAAATGTCACAATGTAAGACCTTCAGGAATAAGTAATCTGTTTCACATTTTAGGTAACTGTTAGCTATAGCCTTAAATATATTAACATTTTTTTAAATTGATATCTGGTCTTACAGGTGCACGCCTTCACAGAAATAGAAAAGAAGTACTATCTGACATGAATCATAGACCTCCACATACGGTTACAACACAAAACTAAAAGGTAATAAGGAACAAGCAGGTGTACACTATATGTTAGTACTTTCAAATTCATATTTGAACATGCTAAAACTGTATTAACTGCTTAAACAGCTTTAAAATTAATCAGATTGCACATTCATTTTCTCCATTAATGCTTGATTGCAACTAATAGAGAAGTGTACAATTTCTTTTCATTATTTTGCATTTTACTTTTGTTTCCTGACCTCACCTAATGTGACAGATGAGCAAAGTGGTATTCCTAATATAATATTATTGCAAATATGAAACTCCAAAACATTTGTGTCTGCAGCTTTAAAATCTGATTGCTGGAAATTGTTTCACCTGTTATTTGAAAGGAACATTATAGATATAAACTAAACCAAACCCAAAGTAATTAATATGCTGAAACCTGTACTTACTGAATGTATATGATACTTGGCACGCATCTTTTTATCAACTATGTATTGACACATCAAAATTTTGGCTGATAGCCTGTTTTATTGAAAATGATACAACTTTTAGTATCTTCAGTGGAGTCTGGATTTCATCATTATGTTTCAGTACAGTGATGAAAGACTACCGTCAGAGCTCTTCATTGTAGAAACATAGAAGTTGATCACACTACCTTATCATCCTTCATATGAGAAAGGAGTTCTGCTGACCTAGACCTAACATTCTGGAAGCATTCATTACTCTGACATGAAAATCTGGATGGGTCTGTGGTTCCATATAGATATAGATATTCCTAAATATAAATGTTGTGGGTTAAAATAGCAGCATGAATGACATATAACTGGCCTTTTTTCTCTAGTGTCTCTAAAATGCAGAAATCCTGTTTTGATAACACTCTCTTTGGAACATAGGTGGCATTTAGTCAAGCGGATTGTTACTATCTTCACTTTCCTTTCTCAAGAGACTTTGAGAATGACTAGCTGGCATAATAGAAGATACAGTTCAGCTAAAGCAATAAAAAATCTTTTGCACTTTTTTACCAAAGAATCTTAAAAGTTTCTTACAAATATTAATAAAATGAGTCCTGTAACATTTCAGTAACTCTAGCAAAATTATCCCACTTTACAAGCTGGGAATATTGAGAGGATAAGTTTGCACACAAGGTTTTTGGCAGAATCTCAAATCAAAGTCTATATATCCTGACTCCCAATGCTGTTCTTTATCCACAGTATCATCAGTAATATAGCTGCAACAACTATTTTAAGCTACCAATATATTCAAGAAATGTAGTCCATTTTTCTCCAAAGATTTTTCTTTTCAATACCTTCCATTTAAACAAATGCGTTCATTATCTGGGATTATGTCACAAAGGATATATGTAAAATTTTGCAGGCTAGATGTCAGTTAGGCTTTTCAGGCTAGATCAATGGTAGTTCATTCTTCTGGTATGTATATTTCGATGTTGACGTGACTGTTTCAGTTTGTAAGGTTCAGGTTACTAAAAGCTGCAACCTATGTGATTACAATCAGAAAAATTTTAGCCAATTAATTATAGACTAGTTCATTTTGTGGCATATCTGTGGCAAATTTTCTAGAAAATAAAAAAGTAAACTATAGGACTAACTTTGTGAAAACTTGCTTAAATCAACCTCACTTTGAAGAAGCATTTATATACCACTTCAGGCATGTCAGTAAGTCCCGCTCATGAACAGCAATACTTTTTTAAAGATGTAATAACACTAACATTGTCTTCAGCAGAAGGGGGATTGTAGTGTGAATTCTAGATTCCATGCAACTGAGCAGCTCTGGATTAATCACTCTCTTTTATCTCTTGCCACTAAAATATTTAAATGTTTATATGAAATAAAGTAGCTACAGAAGACGTAATTGTAGTTTTCTTAGCTTTGACTGGAAGCACAGAATCTCTCCTGCCAACTGTGAGCAGACGGAAGACAGATTTCAACATGCCTCTAGAAAATGGGTGCAACTGCTGTGCAAAAGACAAAATGACAATGACGTTCTCCTGCGTGAATTTGTGAAAGGCTTTGTTTAGGAAGTATTTTCAGAAGCCTGAGCCCCAGAGAGGCAAGAAAATCACTGCACTGTGAACCTCACCAGGACTTAAGTGCCAAGTTGCCTGCTTTCACATGGATTCATATAGCACTGCTTCTGCTATATCAGCATCTGAGAAACTTTGCTGATGGAAACATGGGCACCTCAGTCATTTGCATGCATTTAAGGGAGGTTTTTTTGGTAGGGGGAAAGGGGAATAGAGATAAATCTAGCTCAAAGAGATGGTTATGTCTTACATTACAGAAGCTTTATGAAATTACATTAGCCCAACAGCTCTTACTGAAGTTTATTACACTCAGTTCTGATTTCCTGAACTGTCTAGCGGGTATTTGAATTGAGTGAGAGTAGGAGATGTTGCTTATGGGAAACTCTTCAAAGTTTTATAGAACAGCTGCAGCACCATGAAATCCTTGAGTGTAATGCAAATGAAGGAAAGTTCATTTCATTGTTGTAACCACTTTTGGAATTTTTTTCCGATAGGCACCCACTCAGCTTTTTATTAAGCTTCTGCCTAATCTGAATCTGAGAGCTAATCACTGTGAGGGAAGAAGTTGGTTAAGAATGCATGCACTGAGAAGGTTTCAATTTTTTAAAACTCACCAAGCAGCAGAAATACTTTCAGTTTTTTAAACACAAATGAGGTACCAGAACTATCTGGTAGATATTTCAGGCCTGAATAGCATTTCAAATACGCCTTTTATTGGTCAAAGGTCAATCACAAAAGCAATGGCTGAAGAAATTATGTATTTTGACAAGATCATGTACGGTAGTCAGGAACGTGTTAACTACAGTGGTGTAATGGTGTAATGCTTCATCTCATGCATAGTAGCGTTCCTGCACTGATGGACAAAACGCTCAAAAATGTGAAAGTCATCTTAAATAAAACTATTAGATATACAACACTTTTCCTTAGTGGAATAGGCTTCTGACCTCAAAGAGCAATCACTTTTTGCCTCAAGGCAAGAAAAGCAAAACCTCTGGCAAAAAGGATTTTGAACAGCTTGTCTGGAATACAGGAGGTCTCAATTTCCTATTTTACCTTATAAATATGTTAAAGTATACGACCTCTCTTTATACATTTATATGCTATTCCTTTATTCATAACCTACAACAGTGATGCATTCCCCATATATTGTTTTGCTGCTAGTTACAATGAAATCTGCTGCAGGAATTTTTAACATGTCTTAACAGAAACAGGCATAATGTTTCTAATGTGGCCTTGTTTTGTTATAGTTGCTGTAAATATATAATTTTCCATCAACCAATGAAGTGGTAGGAACAGGGTAGACTCAGACACTTTGCTCTACATTTCATCATTGGCGTTTCTCACGTCTTATGCCCTGGAGTTGCAGGTCATTGCAATGGTGATGACAGAACTGCCTCATTTGTGGCTGCCCCGTATCATGTCCAGCATGATTTGAATCAAAAAAAAAAAAAAGCTGTAGTAGTCTAGCAGTTCTGTAATCAGCATATGCATACACTGAGCTTTTCTGGTGACATTTTAGACATGTTCTTGGCACTAGAAAACACACTTCTGATGCAGCTGCCATTCCCTGTCAGAGTTAGCTGTGTTCTTCAAAAACAAAGTGATTTCCTCTCAGGTGATAAGATTGTAGTTTTTAACATGGATGAATTACATTTGTTCTTGTATCTTATTCTTGGATTTGCCAAAATGTTTTGCAGAAAATCTCAAAAATAAAAACAACCAAACACCATTCACTTTGAGAGAGATGTTCAGCAAACAGAATTGTAGTTTTTCTAAGCAACTAGACACTGTTGATTTTCTGTCAACTTAAATCTCTAGTGCTAGAGCTACTGGCAAGAGAAGATTTGGGGTTTGCTTTCCTAAAATGTCGATGCTAACTGTATGACCTCTCTTCTACACCCTATCGGGATGGTTTTATATCATCAGCTTCAGTAGGTCTGCATCCATATTTGGAAAGTCATTTTGGTGCTAGGAGGTGTATTACGGTGAATGTATTATGTTACATCTTCATATTTTATTTTATTTCTTTTGTTGAGAAGAGCAGAGATCACAAATTTTGTTCCCTGTGCTCTGACAAGTATTCTCAAAACTGAAGCTGCTGAGAATTTTTTAAAAAATTGGTCAGATATACATAATTCTATCTCTTTAGTAACATGAGCTTGTAGCCTACCAGTTTTTTTTCCACCACCAAAAAAAAAGAAACCCTTACTTAAAACCAATAGAAATTTTAAAAAATATATTTCTGTGGACAAACTCACAGGAGAAAATATCATATTACATCTTTAAAATCACAAAACATAAAGGCTGCATACTTTACTGAATGCACAGCTGACATTACTTCTTGTATGTTAAATGTATGGTAAGTATCATGAAAGAAAAATAGCGTATCTGAAATTATAGCACATTTTGAGATAAGCTATGAGAATAATTTTAGTAGTAGAATTGGAATGATTAATCTGTCCATATGTTGATTCTGGTTCTACTGCTTTTCTATTTTTTTATGTGTCTATTTCCAGCGGATATGAATTTTTAACTGCTGCATAGTAACTGTGGAGCATTGAAATGTATGTATTTTTAGAAATATGTAGGAAATATGTTGTTTTTAAAAATGGAACCCTTGAATGGAAAATAATATTTTTAGATTGTCGCAGTGGTGTATATATATATGCATGCTATATATTTTTGCTAGTTGTAGAGCAACACGAGGCTTTATCAACATACTTATCATATTTATGAAGTCATCCTGGTAGTGCTGCAGGACCAGGGTGAAGTCATCCTCACAATACTCCTACAGTTGAATAATTTCCTGCTTGTTATTGTTTGTGAACTGAAACACAGAAGTTTCAGAGGTCAGACCTAGCTTCTCAAGCATAAAACAAATACAATCAGGGCAGGTTTGGCTGAACTTCCCAAGGTGTTTGCACAGCAAGGTAAATTGTTAATATTTTTGGAGCATTACATGTATTAATACCAACACTTGCTCTGTGCTGCAGCTTCAGAAAAGTCTGTGAAAAAGCAAAGTACTCTCACTGAAAAGCTCTTCTTTTATGATCGGAGATTAATCAGTTACCTGGTTAGTCATTAATAACGACATCATAGTAGATGTATTTTAAATATAAATATATTTATTCATTACATTGTCTGATCTGGTCTTGCTGTTGATACTACTTGATATATTACTGTAACAAATGAGTTTTATAGTGGTCTTTTGTTGTTGTTGCTGCTGATATTCATATGAAATGTCTCTGTGAAAGCTTGACAAGTCTATGTGAAGAGCCAAATTATATTTTCTCTAGGTACCACTCAGAACATGTATTTGTATATTCTGGAAGCAGGTGTGTTTTCATAAGTTTCTATTAAAGAAAGAGAGAGAGAGAGACTTTGTATATTGATTTTTTCTCTAATGATCTTGCATTTTTCAGCTCTAAACTGCAATTAAAACCTTCTTACCTGTGTAACTGACTGATCATAATGTTTCCTAGATGATTATTATTCACATTATGTGCTGTGTTTCTCAATTAACCTACTGATAGAAGGACAGTCTGCCTCTAACCAGCAGTGCCATAGGACATCCGAATTAGTGGGTAGCAGCTGGAAATCTAGATTCCCAGGGCTGTGCTCATTATGATAAATAATGAGTGCTGTCCCTGTAATCTTTTCCATTTTTTAGTGTGTTTTTATAAAATATTTGAATATTCAGCAAGGTGCCTGCCCTCTGCTATACACAATATTGATACCAGCACCATTTATTCAGTCATTTCAGACCTGACTGAATTTTGCAATATTCCTTAATTACTGCTTAAGCTACGTGGGGAGAATGCACCTCCCAGTTTTGTGGCACAACCTGTGGATAGAGCAGAAAGAGTGACAGGTGTAAAGCTGAAGGTTCCTATTTCTCTGTGGCAAACAATTTCATGGAGAGAAGAGGCTTTATTCCATTATAAAGACTTTATTATATCTTTAGCATTTCAGGTTGGATAAAACTTTAAACGCCTCTGGCTTCAGCAATGTAGGTTTGTGGGCTGTATTTACTTTTGATTTTGGATCCATTCACAGCAATCAATGGGGATGTTAATCTCTGTTAGGGCTTTACCAAGAGCTCAGACTGCCTGGGTATTCAACAGGCAATTTTTCTCTTTGTTTCTAGTTAGCCTGCTTTAAATGTCCTCTACACCATGTGGGCTCTTCACTTAGTAATATGTTTTAGGACTAGTAGTCCAGAAGAGACTACTAACGTAACTGGGTACTGGGTCTGGCTGGGATGGAGTTAACTTTCTTCATAGCAGCCCATATGGTGTTGTGCTTTGGATTTGTGACTAAAAAAGCGTTGATTGATTGATAACATACTGATATTTTGGCTATTGCTGGGCAGTGCTTGCACATCATCAAGGCTTTCCCTTTTTTCTACACTGCCCTCATGACCCCTTTTGCCCCAGTGAGTTGGATGGGGGTGGGCAAGCAGCCGGGAAGAGACATTACTGAGACAGTTGACCCAAAGGGGAATTTTGTGCCATGTAATGTCATGCTCACCATTAAAAATTGGGACAGAGGAAGAAGACAGAGAGTTTTTGGCTTCCAAGGTGGCCACTGCTGAGAGACTGGCTAGGCATTAATATGCTTGTGGAAGGTGGTGAGTGATTTCCCTTGCATTGCTTGTTGTTTCTCTCTTTCCTTACCCTATTAAACCGTCTTTACCTCGACCCACAAGTTTTCTCACTTCTGTTCTTCTTGTTGTCTCTCCTTTCTTGCTGGGGGTTTGGGGAGTGAGCAAGCAGTCAGCATTGGCTGCTGGCCAGCGTCAATCCCCCACAGACTGCAAATAAATATTACAAAAACACTCATTAATATGTGGATGCACATACGTGTATGTGTTTAATCTGTAAAACTCGTATTTAGATCATTACTGTTGGAGGGTCTTCACAGGGAGGGATCATGATATATGATGGTAACAGAAGTAGTAACTCTGGTTAGAAGCAACAGAGAACAAACTGGGTAATGAATTAGAGTCCCTGGATATGTCTATGCATCTCTTCCTGTCACTATAAGGCATTTGACAAGAATTGACACTGTTAAAATCTAAGATGGATCTTTCACGTACACCGTGTTTTGCATCTTGAATTTATTTATGTACTGCAAGGACTTATTTGCTGGAAAAAAAGTACAAATTAAAGAGCTGAAAAAAACAGATATTATTATTTCCAGGTGGGTGTATATTAGTTACTGTAGGCAAATGATTTTTGACCTTTACAAAATGTGATTAAATAAAATTCAAAGTTCTACCTTGTGCATCTTCATTGCACAAATTCAGTAGTTTTCATTTGCTTTTTTCTGAATAAAGTTTATTAATGATGTCAGACCATGTCTTCTGTATCATTACGCAGCTTTTAATTTAAATAATATTCTTTACATTATGTTTCTACCTCTAAATTAAATTAAAGGTTAAAATAATGCATTAAAATATTACATACTTGAAACAAAGCTATTTTTATATACATATATGTTAAGACCAACTAGATGCCCAAAAATGTTCCTTCTAAATGGTTAAACATTCACAATATACTCTGACATAAGGAAGACAAATTATTTTATTATCAAATTGTTATAGAATCAGATATAATATTGGCTAGTCTTCTAGAAACACAGTTAAAGGCCTGAGGAATTCACCTGACATAAGTTGTAGCTGCAACTCTCTTAAAAAATCATACTGGCATTTTCTATCAAAATATAGTGATAAAGATAAGGATTTGAGGGAAGTTCAAGTTTTCAGGATCTTCTCTAAGCACCAGTATCCCAAAATGTATTTTCAAAATTCAGTGGAATTTTCCAAACAGTTTTGGGCAGATAATAAAAAAAGCTGTATCTGACCTTGTGGAAGTTGTCTCTTGTCCTTTTGCATGACAATCAGATATTTCCTTGAAGAGCCTCACATCCGTTGTGGATCATAGGTGCAACATAAGAGACCACTGCTGTGATCATGAGCAGGAAGTTAAGTTATCTAAGACACAACTTTACTAGCAGTCCTTTAAAATGCACACCAGGAGAAGTTACGAGAGCATTGCTGTATGTTGGATGCTTTGCAGTGCTGCAATGACATTGAATACTTTGCCTAATGGAAGAAGATAGGATGGGGAACATAATTTCTGATGAGGGAAAAAGGGTAAAAGGGTAACGAAAGGGTACAGAAAAAAAATAGGTGTTGCTGACCTGGAAACCAAAGAACGTATTTGGAAATAATATTTTTCTTACACTGTCCAAGGCAGTGCTATGCATTGGAGGCTAACTAGACAAAATAAGCAAAGCAATTCTGAGTAAAAAGAGCTTGAAAAAGAACTGTGATGTGTTTTTGACAAGAAAAAAATTTCTGTAAAGCTGGATCTCAGCAAAGCTTCAAAAGACAACTTTTTTTTAGTTAATAATAGTACATAGGACTGAGTGTGCAACACTGCTTCAATCAGCAGTGATGACTGGGTTGTACAGCATTCAGGGATATCTTACTCCGTTTATCTTAAGTTTTCACTTGATACTGAACTATCAAGATGTTCAGTAGTTCATGTCCTTTTGGGGGAATTTCACATGAGATAGCCAGAAGAACCACACTGCTCAGTGATACGAAATACAGAATTTATTTAATAAGTGGGATGAGTATAGTGGAGGGATAGCAATTTTTATTCTAAGGTCTCTATTCTACCACACAAGTAGAGGAGACACTTAGATCAGCCAAGGTGTCCAGTCCAGCTGTGTCCAGTACCACGAACTCAGGGGAACAGGACACGTGCTCCAGCTAGTCAAAGTGTTTGAGTCCTTGCTAACAGCTTCTTTGACTTTCTCCTTACTTAAAATCAGTGTTGCCTGGATCACTACCATTTTCTGTCCTCCCACCCCAAATGGATGTAAAACTCTTCATCTGAACTTTGTGTTTCTCTCCAGCACATACCTAATTCATTAAGAGCAGAACAGATGTAGTCTGTATGCCTCTCCCGTAACAATTGCCTGTGCTTCCCAGTACATACCAGAATCATCTAATGAGAAAGAACAGAGCAGATGTAACCAAAGTCTCCTTTTTTCTGAGTGATACATTTGTGCAGGCTATACCCTGTGAAATACACGTAAAAGCCTGATTATACTAGCAGTATTCTTATCCTTCCCTATCCCTGCTATTTTTTGTCTCATTCAGTGACTCTGTGTTGCTGGCAGGTAAACTTCGACATGCACAGCTAAAGCAGATAAAATATTTTTCCAAAATTACTTTACCAGATGTGAGATTAAGAAAACAAAATGGGTTGGAAACAGCATCATAAAGGTTCTGAGAGTTTAAATCTGAAGAGGATTTCCCTTCCCATTCCTATTTTCCTGGAATGCTGTTTTCAAAAGGCAGGCTGTCTTCCCCATCAGAGTCATGAGGTTCAGATTTCCAGTAAGAGTCAAAGCTCGATGCCAAGGGTCTGCCTCAGGACATTTGGGCTTGCTGTTGCCACTGTGGTTAAGTACCGTGGTCACTATAACTGATGGAGTGCAGCAGAGTCATACAGCTAGCTCTTGATTGGTGCCATTGTTGAATCCTTAACTTTGGGTAAGGGACATCTGTTTATATGAAATACACCCAGGGAGAATGTTCAGACCGGGTTGTAAATGTGGCCCAAACTGGCAATGCAGGAACCACAGCAAAGTGCCTTGACTCCACCAATACCCTGCTTCACTCGAAGAGAAGTTCCAGAGGAGGAAAACAGTTCCTTGTAAAACAGAGCTGAAACAACTGGCACTAAGTTATATATTTGCTTGCAATAGCATGGGACAGGATCCTGGAGGTTTCTTACAGGGCTCCTATGTTCTGGGTGAAAAAGCACAGCTGCAGAGAGGCTTGTATTAAACCCCAACTCATGTCTAGATTATTTGTTATGTCATACATACTAGTATGTCATACTAGATTATTTGTATGGTCAACATATTAGTATTTCATAGACCATTTGGCATGCAATGTACAATACATTGCATACAGTGTACCACAGATCTGGCATTAACAGTCTCCAATGTAAAAGGAATGGCTAGCTTGAAGATGATTGTCACCATGGCAAAGAAGTTGTATGGGAGAGAAGATGAATAGAACACTAAAACACTAAAGATCATTCAGGAATTTCAAGTTTCTGTGTAAAGGTCAGGCAATAAGAGCAAGCTCTGATTAAAATTTCACCCAGGTTGTTATAATTTATCTTGACTTGGCAGAAAAGCAGGTTTAACGGACTCTTTTGTGCTGGGCAAGCTGCTTCATCTGTTCTGATGATCTTTGAAGGCTCCTTGGTGGAAAAATAAGGTCTTGACTGCTGTGTCAGTACCAAGGAAAAATGCTTACAGAAGAAGTCAAGAGTTTGAATAAGTCCTTTTTTTTCTTTTCCCCTCTGGCTCTCCAAGTATTCTCTGAGACACTCATACCTTTTAGTTCAGTCTCTTGTAGGAAAGATATCTTTACTCTATATTTCACTAAAGAGGTATTCAGTATTCTCTCCCAGTGGTGGCAGCAGTGCTGCTTAATTACAGAGAGATTTTTGTACTGGAGATACTGTTGCACTGAGCAAAGAAATTCCAACAATACAGTGGAAAAGAAAATAAAGCAGATGAATAATAATCAGCTGTTAGTAACTGTGAGGCACTGATGATTTTACAGTAAATGACAAAATCCTTAGTGGTTATAGTATCTTCCAAATTCAGATGTAGTGGACAAGATTTTTTGACATTGATGACACATTTTGACACATTTTAGCAATTATTTTATTGCTTAAGATAGAAAGGGGAAATAAATAAGAGTATACATTTATAGTCAAAAACTACAGTCTGACTGAG
Organism: Numenius arquata; assembly: GCF_964106895.1. Lineage (NCBI taxonomy): Eukaryota > Metazoa > Chordata > Aves > Charadriiformes > Scolopacidae > Numenius > Numenius arquata. The sequence goes on along the minus strand of NC_133616.1, from coordinate 60,030,440 downwards.
GGAGGAATTAAATAATTTTACCATCTCACCAAATACTGCTTTTCGATGCTACATAAAAGTTGAAGAAGAAAAAAATTTACACTGAAGTATTTTCAAAATATATGTTAAATTGTTTGCTTGACTCATTCCAAATATTTTTTCTTGAGTGTTTTTATGTATTGATATATTAATCTGTGTTTTCTTTAAGCTATAAAAATATATAATTCTATAAGGAAACATAAGCTTTTATTCTCCATTCGTCATTGAAGATTCTTACACTTAAATAAGTATGTCTCAATAATATCTTGTGTAAGCAAAAAAAATCAGTAACCAGTTATGGTCTTTCTTTTATGAGCCATAGGAACCTTGTGGCCATAGACTGACTGTGTTTCAGTACTGAAACCAGTTTTTTTTTGAGTTAGATTACAAAAAGGTTACTCTATCTGTTATTCTATTTAAAATACTTAAAATACATCCTCAGAGCATTCCTTACATCTGCTTACAGTTTTTCTCAAAGCTGTTTCAGGCGACATTTTCAAGAAGTGCAGAACTAAGCCAGCTTGTGAATGAAAGCAAGTTTACATCCGTGAATGGTGCAGAAGACCACTAAGCTATTACCAACCTGAGCGGCTACATCCCTTGGCTGAACACAGAGCTATATGCAGTGATACTACCTGAAGTCTCGAAAGGCATGTGACAGCGTTGGTGCAGTGCGGATGGTGAGTGGGTGAGCACAGAACTGACTTGCCTTACAACCTCTTGTTTTAGCACTAGCTCCATCATTGCTAGCTCATGGTTTCAGCTGGGCACCCCATTCCGCACGGCAGGCATGACAGGAGTCTGTTAGTCTGTTGTAAGCTTCCCCCATTAATCTTCTTCTGACTTTATTTTCAAAAATTGTATATGTAGTTCTTACTATCCTATGTGAAAACAAGGAAAAGAAAGCTGTTCATTGATGTTAAAAATGTAGAGGAGAAAACTGACCTGAAAAATAAGTAACCTGGGAACTAGATTCGCCTAGTTAGAAAGTGTGCTTCAAATGAACTGCTGGGCACTGTTTCTCACAAATGTCTGTGTATTCCCCTCTCTTTATTTACAGGTAAGTGGAAAAAAACATTTCACTGTAATACCTAATTTGTCAACGTTTGCAGATATTTAGCTTTACTTCAATATTTTTTTTAGAGTCATAGAATAGTTGGGATTAGAATGACATTTGAAGGTCATCTAGTCCAACCCTCCCTGCAATGAGCAATGCAACTAGATCAGGTTGCTCAGCGCCTCATCCAACCTGACCTTTAATGTTTCCAGGGATGGGGCATCTACCACCTCTCTGGGCAACACGTGCCAGTGTTCCACCACCCTCATTATGAAAAATTTATTCCTTATGAAAAACAAGAAAACAGAAGGCTTTTCAGATGAGCTCTTCTTGCAGGCATGTATTTATGACCTTTTCCCAAAACAGTTCAAAGATGAAATTTAATAGAAATGTGCCAAAGAGCTTTCTTTTGTCAGAGGAGAGGCCACTTATTAATTCTGTTGATTATGCAGAGCTACAGTGAAATCAATGAGTGTTCATACAGTGAACTGTTTGTGTGGACTAAACTATAGGATCTTATTTTTGGTTTATCTGTGAGTGGCTTTGCCTTTCACATTCAATATAATTTTATGTTAACATAAAGTGCCATACGTCTTGCTTATACTTTAAATACCTGTCTTTGATTTTCATGATAGTTTTTATTTACTATTATTTTATAACATAAAATTATAATAATTACTTTATACAACATGTTATCAGTGTTACCTGGGATGTTCTCTAGAGAACTAAACAGAGTTGCTTTCTTATAGATTCACAAATAGAATAGTTCTCTCTGGACACTGTTTTATACAAGATTTATTATAAGACACATCAATAAGGTCTGATCTCAAGAAGATGCTCAACCAGAACACTAAATTCAATGCCAATCATAGTAAGTTGCACGGAAGGAAATTCTGACAAATAATTGTATGACAGAAAAGGAAAATCCTTGTATGGTAGTTTCCCACAAATTCCAACTATAATTCAGATTAATAATTTATTGCTTGTAAAGCAACAGACACCTGTAGAAATATAGGTCTAAGAGACAATACAAAACAAAAGAACTTGGTTCATACTGTTACCCAACCTGAAAGAGATTAAAGTCAGGTTGTCCTTATCCAGTGCCCCAAAGAAGCAAGCCATAGATTAGGTTTTCCTTTTCAGCTTCTGGAAACTGTGAAATGCACAGAAATTCAAGTTTTGATGGTTCAGAAAGAGACAAATCAGGAAAATATTGATTCTGTCCTAGGATGCTGGTAGAAGGAATTTTGGTTCCAGTTTCCTTAGCTTATTTTTCAGTTTTCGCCAGTACTTTCATCTTGGTAAGACATCAAGGATAAGTTTGCAATTCTATTTAATCCCCCTTCTCCGGACTAAGAGTCTAAAATTTCAGTGGTAAGTACCCAAAATGTAGATTAGATGAACCATTAGATACCATTCCAAACAATTGGTATAAAATAACCTCTAATATTTTGCAGAAGTGAGAGTGAGCTCACTATTCAGTTAAGGTAGTCCTAAGCCACTGAAGAGCCCATTACAAATACCTAATGAGAATAAAGAAGGCAGTATTTTTTTCCACCAGTTTTCTCTTCTTTAAATCTTACCTTGATGTCTGTGAAATCCCTGGCTCAGTAACAACAGCATAGTATAATTCTCATCACAGCTGGTGCTTAGACAAAATTCTGATTATCTTTAGGGTCCTGTGAGTAAAGGTCAGTTACAGAGAGCAGCAGAAGCAATAAATGCACTTTATGGTGTGCGTTTCCATCTCACTCACAATCTTAGTCTTACTCCCTACACACAACAACGCACATAGCAGTGTGTATTGAGTGGAGTTAATAGGGGGTGAAAGCATTCTCTGTATGACTTGTTGTATTCCCTGCAATGTTACTTGTTATTTCATCAGACATAATATAGTGTTAGTAGAGTGATATGGTTAAGACTAATGAGTCATTGATTCTCATCCAAGAAGCCAATTAACACAATGGGTTTTCTTCCAGTCTGCTGTGGCGATAAATTAATTAATGTCTTTCATGCCACAGGCCAGTAAAATTGTCAGTTGGATGTGCTTGGCATTTAAGGCAACTTGTTCATCAAAATTATACTATTTTTTATTTCTGGCTTGCTAACTTTTTAATAATATATAGCCATATCTCCTTAGTGGACTTCTCTGTGCTGCAAGCATAAGCATTTGTGATAATGAAAGCCAAATGAGTGGGAAAAATAAACCTTGCAATATTCATTCATACTAGCTGGTACTTGTTTTATCTATTTAACTTCAAATTTCTGTTATAAAAGAAATAACCCATGGTAGAAGCAGTGAAAAGGTGGTCACTTGTGAAGTCCAGCATATATGTTATGTATAAAGTAAGAAAAAAAGAATACTTGAATGTTATGATATTTTCAAAAACCAAACAAAGAAACAAGCACAAAACAACAAAAAGAACAATGATCCTTGTGTCTGGGAGGTAAGATGAACTGCTGCTTGCGTAAGATGCTTGTATCTTATATTTGGTATATATAAATGTGACTGTTGTATTCCCAGTGGGATGGAGGAAATAGTGTCAGTATTGCAACATTGATAGATATTCCCCCCCTTCTGACGGACATGTCATTCAAGGCAAAAGAAAGAAAACTTTCCTTGGCTCTTCAGGCATATTCTATTCATTAAGAATTTTCTGCTCTGTATGAAAATATGTTTTAATATCTTCAGGTCAAATTTTGGCTTATTTAAATTAAATTTCATTGCTTCTATGAATGTTTAGGCTTGAGAGTTACTACTAAGGAAAAATGGCCATAACCCTATTTTCACTAAAGTCAGGGCCAGCTTTTGGTTGAGCATGACTTGAAACACGGGTTAGAAGTTCTTGAGGTGATGGATAAGTATCAAATACCCATTTGGATACCTTCCAGGATAAAACAGTGACTAGACAGTCAAGGAGAGTTCTTCAGTGGAAGGAGACAAGAACGAAATGAACACAGGAACTGAAGAGGCAGTAATTATTATTTCTGCTTCTCTAACTGATGATATATGCTTACTACATGTCTTTTAGATTCCTGGGCTGTCAGACTCCCTGTTGTTCTCAGACAATCAAATAGCCTTATTAGCAATAATGGCTTTTTGCTCTCCATGTCTCATGTATAGATTGCTATCCTTTTGCTGCCATGAAGATTTTGAAAGACTGTCTTTGTGGTCTTGGGTACTGTACACAGTCAGAGAGGCAACACCTTGCCTGTTAGTAGAGATGTAGGTACTTAGCACTAATGCATTGGAATGTGAATGTAACTCCTGCAGGTTTCCAGGGACATAACAGGTGTTTGTTTTCAGCTCTTGGGTTCTCCATGCTTTTAGAGCTATTTTGCTGGGTGCATGCATCACAGTCTTACAAGATGGTCATAAATAGAGTTGGGGAGTAATGGATTATTTTTTTTATGGGAAATTACAATATTCTGGAAAAAAAAAAAACTGAAACCAGACTACATCTACCATAGCACAATAAGTCTGAAAAACATTCATCAAGACCTATCAAAGTGTTTCAATACAGTATTTTGATTTCCACTTATTGTCTTGTAGAATATAAGTTATATAGAACAGAGATTACCAATAATTTAAAGATGGTGGGAGTGAGAGAAATTAATAAATATTCACTAAAAAAAAGGACAGCTCTAAGCAGTAATATACATATTTTGTGCTTCAAAAATCTCATTTTAACAACCTCAGTTATATATATTTTTATATATATATATACACACTTTAGTACCTTCCAAAGCTGTCTAACATAACATAGTTGGATAGTGTCAGGAATGATTAATTTAGTGGTTATCTGACAGCAGATACTTTGGCATGCCAGGTGGTGCAGGCAAGAGAAAGCAGATTTCTATCCAACCACTATATATGGCCTTTTACCCCAAAAGATACCTCGCGGTAAATTACTTTGCCCAACATTAGGCCACAGCAACTTCTGAGAAGAAAAGTAACAGCTGTATACAAATATTCATCAGGTATTTCATGATTGTCCAAAGCCAGAAGTTTAAAAGCTCTACATGCAATTGAAAATAAAGGGATGGGATTCAGTCAGTGGGTACTCAAAATAAAATGTGTTAAAGACTGTAGTGATAACAACCTCACACAGAAAAACTGCACTGAAGTAATAGCTGCAGATAATCGGTATCTCTGTTTTGCATCTCATCTGAAAGACTTTTCAGGCCAGTGATACTTTGTGCTGGAAAACTGTTTCTCCACTGTTTGAACCTGGATACTGTCAAAGAATAACAATAAATTAACACTGCACCACAATTTTAGTGAAGGTTTTTACATTGATTTGTGATTTTAATTTTTTTAGGTAAATCCCACTTGCTCACTCTTATGGACTCCAGATCAAGTCTGTGGTTATAATGTGCTGAGCAGGACATGACTCATGGAGTGCCCCTTTCTGATTGTGTTCCCTTCCCCGTTGAACAAAGGTTCTCAGAAAATGAAGAGAGCCTTTCAAAAGGAAAGTAACTATCATATGTGTCTGTCTATCTCTTTTCTTCTAGTCAATCCATCATGTAAGAGGAACACCATTGCCGTAAGCATATATAAATATATATATTTCTTAGTGATTTCACAGTTGTTAGTCAAGGTATTATTGGAAGCATTTGTAATATCTTGTCTTATGATTTGTTCATGTTTGTGCAATGACAGGTGAATTTAATGCACCGTTTATTTCTTTCACAATAATATCTTTCAATCTTCAGATTGGCCATCCTCCTTTTGTGCTATATGCCTCCTCCCCCCTTATCTATGAACAGGCACACAACAATGCAGTTTTGACTTCTGAATAATTTCCTACTTTAAGGAATCACTATCACTCTACTTAACATTTTTAAATATATACCTTTTTATTGCAGATCAAATATACCTAAAAAAATATCCCAAGATTTGGCTAAAAAGAAAAATAAGTGCAAAGAAAGGTTGTGTTTGTGCTAATTTAGGATAGATGTGTGACTGATCTTTTATAAGTTTGAGCAAGACTTAACATGCTCTTAGTTATCTCATATTGTACTCCTCTGAGGTGACTGTGAGTTTGATTGTTCTCAGGAAAGTACTGAGAAACCTCTTTTGAGTTGTTATCAAGCATTGGAACAGGCTGCCCAGGGAAGTGGTTGAGTCACCATTCCTAGAAGTATTTAAAAGACGGGTAGACTTGGTGCTTAGTGATATGGTTTAGTGGTGGTTTTGTCAGTGTTAGGTTGACGGTTGGACTAGGTGATCTGAAAAGTCCCTTCCAACCCAGGCAATTCTATGACTATTTCTTTGCAGCCAAGGAAAAGGAGTCATGCAGCCATGATAGCAGTTGTTTGCTTACTTTAGAGGACTCCTTCACAGGTGTCAGTAGCTGTGTATGCTATGTCAATGGTAGTGAGGCAGTTTATTCAGCAATTTATATTTAAAAAATAACTTTATTATTTACTTTACGTGAATATTGATTAATACAATTTGATTCTTACATATACATGATTATTAATGTATGTTTCTTCACACTTTGCCATTCAAGAACTGCTGTATCCAGTATTGGGAAATTGAATATTAAACTTGTTGTCATGCAAAAGAAACTGGTGGAAAGAATAAACACTAACAATAGCTTATTTACAAGTTGGTATGACCTGATTATAATTATTACAATATAATATAGTATTAGTATTGTATAATAATATAATATGGTATAATATGATAAGATACAAAGATGAAGAATTAAGGCATAAGTATTTGTATATTTTTAATTTAGAAGGCCTAGTCTCACAAGTCTGAAAGCAATGATGAGCCAAATCATCTTAGAGAAAAACACTAACAAGGTATATATGAATTATTATATCAGCAACTGCTGATGGATCTTTCATAAAATTGATAAACCCCACAATTCTGGAGAATGTTAAACGTGTTTAAGAACATAAACTGGCAGAGAGAAGTTAAATAATTCATAAAATATAAAAGAGACATATTACACTTGAAACTAAAAAGAGATTATTGGTCATTAATATAAATTAGAAGATAAAAGATAAAAATTCTGTAAATTGTCCATGAAAATTTCAAAGATGATATTGGCATCTGGGAATGAAAGGATTTCTTTTTCCTTCTGGAGAGTATGCAAGAAACAAAAGACCTTTTAATGATCCTATTGAGAAACTTCTGAGAAAAAGGTAGATCTAAGAGTTATAAAGAAGTCTATGATAATCATTTACTTCTTTGTTACTTAATCTTTTAAGATAGTCAAGATAACGAAGACGGTAAGATATCAAGCAAGCACAGAGACCTCTGTTTTCATAGAAAAAAAACATTAATAATTCCTAGGTGGATTGTCTTCCTGGTTATTTTTGCAGAGTTGAATTTCATATTAGTTCAGTATTTTGGTAAGGGCTATTGTCCCACTTAGAAGTCCATACTTGAATATTTTTGGTTGTTATTTTTCCCTCTGTCTGAGACTGCTAATCCAACTAAAGAGAATTATTTCTGCCTGTAGATGCTATGTGCTTGATTTTTAATCTATTCCTGTCACAAACAAATGCTAGAAGGAGGGGCATTAGGCATCATTTTGCTGTGAGAAGTTTTACCACCTGTGGGAGCTGCCTCCAAATAACATACACATGCTGAGTACTCTTCACTCTGATATGACTCAGCTTTTGCATATCTTCATATAAAGACTACCTACACAGCTAATGTGTGAAATTTCTTTCCTTTACTGCATTCTTCTGCGTTACACAGGGAATTAATTCAGAATTTACAGAAATGGCCTCTATAGGAATAACTGATGGAACTGTAGGCTATGTTTGACCTATATTTTTAATATATTTAAAGATGTAGCTATATTACTGATTAATTTTGTATCTATCCAGAGACAGTTCTTTGTGAATAATGAAAATAATCCTTCTATTAATTATGAATAAAAATTGCTCGTAGTTTTTTTTAACTCATAATTAATGTCTATTTTTGGAGGATGTTTATGAAATGTAATAAAGAACAAAGGAGGATCAAATTAGATGTAATTTTAAGGACTCAGTTTGATTCATTAGAAAGAAAAATTGTGGCATAGTATATCTCACTGTTAATTATCATCTCATCCAGTGCTGTTCATAAATGCTGACCTCTCTTACGTACTAAGTGATTGCATGATGAAGAGAGGCTGTATGGCAAATACCCTAGCAATTTGTGCTGAGCATTAGCATTTTCATATTAAAGACTCATGAACACCTTTCAAAAAAAATTGCATTGATGTGATACCTTGGAACTATACAGGGGACTTAATTATTTTCTGAGTCTTCCAAATATGTGTAATTCTTTACAATTATTTCTACCTACATACTATGCTATTATATTCAAGATTCTGTGGAGAAATTGTCTTCTTATTTCCACAGGCATCTGAGATTTCCTGCATCAACATGACATCTATGAAGGTGATACTGTAATAAAACCCCTCCTACGGAGCTGGATGTCAACTGCATACTAAACGCACTGACATCTGTAAAATTGTCCTGCTAGTTTGCTGCTCCTTTCATAGTAGTCCTGCAAATTTTTCTTTTCTAAAAAAAGAAATACATGGCATTAGTCCCACAGTCTTGAGCCACAGCTTTCTTTGGAAGACAACCATTTTTTTCCTCCTTTAATACCTCAGCAGCACTACATCCAGCGTATATGGCTACTTCTGCGGGTCTGTTACTAAAACTTAACAAAAAAATAAAAGAAAAGATGTCATACTTTCTCCTCTGATTAGCATATTTTCATGAAATGTGAGTCACTCACAGGCCAGTTTGAGAACAGAGGAGAAACTTTGATGACTGGCTGCATTTTAATTATTCTTCTTCTACAGTTAAATCTAGTCTCCACATCAATAGTAAGAATAATTAAGCTGGCCGGGGAGGAAGTGCACAAGTATCCCAGGAGTTAGGAACTGGAAAACAATAGTGGAGTTTAAGTGTCTTCTATGGAGAGAGTATTCTGGTTTACTGTATGATAGACTTTACCAGCGGTTTTTACCCTTCTTTTCCAGGCTTTACGGAATACTGACAAAACTACTTTCTTCTTTGATGCTTCTGTCACTAATAGCTGTAAATACTGCCTTTCCTACTGGTCAATGAGACAAAACAGTAGCCCATCTTCACTGACATAAAGTGCATTTCACAAAGAAAGCAGGTCTCTGGAAGCGTCAAATTCAGACCGGATGCTAAAATGCATTCTCTTTTCTAGGATTTCTTCTTGTTAAATAAGAGCACGCACACTGACAGAGCTTACATAGATTTCTGTTCTGAGAGCAGTAAGTAATTAAAAGTTCATGGGCCTCTGGAATTGTCTTTTTTCCTCCAAGCAGAGATATTTTTACTTTTTTTTCTTTAACATACACATTCTGAACTCTTTGCAGTACTGCTTTCTTGATGTTGTGACACAGGGCACCGGGAAAAAATTGTCTTCAAAATCTCCCAAACTTGCAGCTTCTAAATTACTGTGCAGCAGGAATGATTGTTAGACCTCCTGGCTTTTTCTTTTACAGAGGAAGCAGAATTTCCTGAGTATATAGCCTTACTTATCAAATACTATCACAGTAATATTTTCACAGAATACTCAGAGAAAAAGGTCTAAAAATGTATTTCAAAAAGTCAAGTAGTCACTAAATAAGCAGAGAACAGAGGGTTTAATTTCAGTACTTGTATGGGCTCCAGTTCCCTATAAAATAGATTATATAGTTTCACTGTGCAGTAGATCTCTCTCTCTCCATTTATTTTATATTTATTACTTTGTAATATTGAAGAGATACACAATCTCTTCAGTTACTCCTCTGTACTCTGAAATCAGTGAATGGCACTGACTGATGCATACCAAAATTGGAAACAATAGGCTAATCACCAATGTCATATCTTTTAAACAGAAAATGAACCTGAGTTATTTTACAATGTCAGTTGAAGCAGCTAATGACAGTTGACATGGGGACAGGACAATATTCACTGAATATTAAGCTTGATTTGCTTTGCTCAGTTTGTAGAAGGACAGAGGTCAAATTCCATGGGATAATTACTCTGTTTAGAGTAATTTTGCTTGAGAACCTCATTTGCTTTCAGTGGAAATCAGAGAACAATGGAAATATACTCAAGTCTTTTACGGAAGCTTCTCCTCGATGTTATTGTGATCCTCCAAGCAACCAATGACCTGGAAGCTTCTAATGCAGCTGATGTTCCTACTAGAATTTATGCTTAGTTGTACTTATGTAAGTTCTTTCATTTTGTAATACTTCTGCTTCTAATGTGCACTTTATTCCAGTGATGACTGTGGGTACCATCACATACCACCACATTGATCCAAATTGTATTATTTCAGGAGTAGGTAAGTGAATGTTGAAATAGCTTCTGGATCATATTAGAACTTGGAAAACAATGTGAAATTTCGTACTTCACTAAAACCAGTGGACTTCCTTTCACACTTTTTTAAGCTGTATACTCTTTACTTGTTTCCCCTGTTACGTCCCATGATAGAATCAGAGGGATTCTCATTTGTTTTCTTGGTAGTCAAGGCCGAATGTGAACATTCCATCAGCATCAGTGAGGCCTCCAGATTTCTGACCTCTGGACTTCGTGGGAATACTAAAAAAAAACACAGTAGAAGTTATTTGCTGAGGAGTCAGTACTGTACTGTATTTAATCAGGGTAAAATGAGTCCAATTGGGAGCTTCCTTAACCTTGTGACATCCTTTTCCTATATTTGTGTACAGTCTTTGTCTATCTTTCACTGTTAGAGAAATTTTTTATTTTAATTTTTTATTGTAAGCTACCCATAGAAAACTATGAAACTACATGGTTAACAATAAACCCTGAGTATAAAATTTCCTCTTTTGCTGCTCACAAGTTTAATAAGGTAGCAATGTTTTGGAGCAATTTGAATCTTCAATTTTGGGCAATGCTCATGCTCTAATATGTTCTTTTGCATCAGATACAGTTTCTTAAATTATAACTATGATGAGTAAGCCCTGAGAAGATGTGGGTTGTTGGATATAGAATTTGAAAGATCTGTGCAAGAGTCTGTGGTTTCCTATTGTTGGCCTCTGAAATGAGAGTCTAGATGCCTGTAACTGACCCAAAGCGTTTGTTTTGGCAAGTCACTCTGTTTCTTATATTCCATTTTCTCCAACTCTGAATCAGAAATAATAACATTCAACATCCTTAACAGAGACAGTGCTAACTTTGATCTACTATTAGAAGTTTCCCATATTAGCACCTTTCTTCCATGAAAGTTATTCTAATTACACTCCACTAAAATGAATCCACTTACAATCACAAGCCCAAACTTAACAGTGTGTTCTAGTTCCTATGCCTTCCTGTCATAATTCAAAGTAACCATTACCTTCTGTTCATATTCATTTATGCTATTTTGCATAACCAGAGCAGCAAAAACAGCTGAATTGCATTTGTGAATCTTCTCCATTATTAAGTTTACACTCAATTCTCTTTCTAAAATTGGTATTGCAGGGTTTTTCTATGATGCTCTTTTAGATGCATCACCACACATTTTTTATAATCCTGGTTTACGCTGTGTTGCAATTTCAAATAAAATGTTTTAAAATGTTCACAGCGGGAAATGTCTCAACATATTTTGCTTTGTCCATTGCTCACAGATTCCATTGTGATTTTCAACGGAATACTGAACTAGTTTCACAGATCTTTTGCTTAAAGCATGCAAGAAAGCAGTAATAATAATAGCTTATATTAGTCACTCTTGACTCAACCAGTTCTTGTGGCTGGCATATCATATATTTCTGGTTTTATTTTATACATGCCCTCTAAGCATGGATGATAGATACATTTAAGAACTCTGTGAGTAAATACCAAAAGCAAAAGCAATACTGAATTTAGCATATCACATTGTCTGTTGTAACAGAAAAAGACATCATAAAGTGATTGTTTAGAGCACAAAGTCTTTGAGGGTGAAATAGAAGGATTTTGCTCTTGGGTGATGATATCTCCTGAATTAGCTTGAAAAGATAGCATATACAAATAATTCAGCAAAGAACATTCCTGCATTTTGTTGTTGTAAAGTCTTAGAAGAAATTTTTAGCAACAAGGTCTTGAAACTGAGGTTCCAATTCTGTTCTTGGAGATACTGAACCTTGAGGAAGAGAAGGAACAATGCATTTTTAGCTGAAGTGTGGAAATTGTTGAAGAGTTAATTGCCTGCCCGTTCCTCTGGTCAGAATGTCGAAATGCATCTTTGGGTGCATTTCAGTGCACTCTGGGTGCACTGAGGTGCAAGTATTTTGCATTTTCTCCTGACAGTACAGGTACTGCTATAGACAGCTTGGTGCTGTTGGAAACTCTCACTAGCTTTGTAGTATGTTACTAGGAACAGTCTTAATTATTTTAATATTTACATGGGGCTATCTGTAATATCTGCAACGTGCAGCAGCTTGGGATTTGGGCATACTAGCTGCTCCACTCCCCAAACACCAACAATTTTTCTTTGTAGTAACGGAGGAAAGCCAAGGAGGTGAACTGGCACTACATGACAAGGAAAGTACTCAAATTGTACCTACAATGCATTATTTGGTCTCCATTTTAATTTTTCTTTTAATTTGCTTTCTTTTCTTTCTTTCTTCTACATCCCTTGTGTAGCTGTAGACAATCTATGTTATCTTACTGAAGATGCATTACACAGTCTCAGCAAGATCACTTTGCAATTCTTTGCATTCTGCATACCACTCCAATGGAGCTGAATGCAGAAGAGATTCACACCGCTATAGAGATGTCATCTGGACCAGTGACATTGTCACTTCCCACTGTGAGCTTCAGCTACAGCTGAGTGCCTTTCAAGAGCTACCACTTATTCCCTGGTTTTTCTCAGTGGATGTTGCCATGCAGATGTAAAGACACTGAAACAATGGGGACCTCACTCCAAACAAAAAAAACCCAGCTAATGGGCTAATGGGGTACTCTAACGAAAAACAGGTACTGACATTAAATATGTAATCATTGCCAAAATATGCAATCACACTCATAGCTGTGGTAAAAACAAATCTAATTTCTGGAAAGATCCCTCAAATATTTTCCTCAAATATTCCTTTCTTCTATTATTTGGTAATGACAGATAACACTCTGAGCTTTGAGTGTTATCATTAAAAGGAGATACACTGAACTAATACTCTGTTTTAAAATATTAACTTATATATTAAACTACACTTGCATTTCTTGGTTTCTTTTCCATGCCCTGAGTCATTAACTGGTCAGATGAGTATACATTTTGTCACTTAAAAGCATCTTTCTGTTTAAACCGAATGAATATCTGAATAAGCATCCCATGCCTTGTTGGAAAGAAAAGCTGAGGATTTGGACAAAACTCTTTAAGATAGCTCAGCTATTTCAACTGCTTACTAGCAAGTTAGCATTCAGATTATTCTGTATGCTTTAAGTGATTGTAGTTATTGAAAACAGAGCCATCTTACTGCCTGAAGAGATAAAGTAACTTTCCTTATCAGAATAAATCATAATTTTCAGCATTCTCGTGAATTAGATTTTGATAGAATATAATTCAAATGGAGCTTCTTTATGATGCTAAGTTAGTAAATCATAACAGTAAGCAATGCCCAATGAATCCTGTCGTCTGAGCTTCTCTTTTTTTTTTTTTTTCACAGCCTTTGTTTTACATGCAAAGGCTTCTGTCTTGCAGTGAACTATTCAAACTAAACTTTGCAAGACGACTTATACTGCAACTTTTCATATGCACAAAAGAGGGAAGTAGAGTTGGACATGTCACTGTAGTGTTTCCAGACTCTTTGCTGCATGTTGTCTTGCTTTCTTGACTGATGTAATATGTTTGTCATGGTCCTTTACTATTATCTCTGTTTCTTTATGTGTTTCTCCCTCGTCTCATTCAGCCTCCAGTGCATTACAGTGACAAGTGACTTTAATGAATATCTTTTTTTTGACAAAGTCAAACCAAAGGTGTATAATAATATATCTGCCTTGTAGCAACAGTGGCAAGACAGTGGTTTATACTTTTGTCAATGGATTAAACACTTTAATTCAGTGAAATGTGAAAGACAATGAAAACACTGTTTTAAGATAAAAATTAGAATCAAAGAAATATGTATTTCGGACATACAAACTGGTCAAAACACATTGATAGAAGTTGGTAGGGTACGCTTGAGATGGTGGCATACCGCCAAAATGAATGATAAATAATAAATCAAATAGTTTTGAATTAGTTATTTCTTCTTTATAAGTGATGAAAGTATTCTTTTTCTTGTATCTTTTATACTGATGCTTAGTTGTGCATAGACATTAATTTGATTTTATCTAGACTGGAAAACTATAGATGCCTTTTTGTACCTAGTGATGTAGCCTCCTTTCCAAAGAACTTTGGCACATCACATTGCAAATAATAAATCCTGAGGTGCTAAAGGAAAAAGGAACTTTGACAATGTACAAGATGCTTTATTGGTCTTCATACTTGGGAAGTTACTTCTTTTGAGCACCATTTATATGTATCTCATCAGTAAGGTATGTGTACACATTTATATGTGTAGTAATGACCTAGACACTTGTAAGTCAGTCAGTGAATAGTAATTCTCAATAGCAAAACATATAATTTTCACTTCTGGGACAAGGAAACTAAAGTGTGTTAGATGCGTAATGCTATATGGCTATGAATCCTAGGGGTAACCTATTTCCATCACATTCTCCCCTATTACTTTCTTTATTTTTCTTCTTTTCTGCAGAAGATCTTTTACAGGAAACTTCTCAGGTCTTCAACAGTGGAAGACAACATCAGGGGCAGTTTAGAAGTATACCCTAATACTTGGAAGCTGAGCTAGGAACTTCTTTAAATATGTGATCTATTTGTTTCTAGCATATCTAATAGCAATCTCTGGAAGCCAAACGACTTTTGGAAAGCTTAAGTGGGGGAAAAGGAGGAGTGATTGATAATTATATATTTCCACTGATATATTACCATAAACAGCGTTAAAAACTTTAGAGGAAAAGATTATGTATGATCCCGCAAGGGGAAACACACGGTAGCTCTTCATTTTTCTGCAGTTAGAAGTCACTGGTTTTGACTTAAACATAGAGAATAAAAGAGGCACTATAACTAAAACCTTTCCTAGATGCAGAAAGTTCACACAATGAGCAACCACAGTGAGCGTCAATTTTGGCTGGCTTTATTTCCAGCTCTTTACTTAGTTTCCAGGCCTAAGAAATACAATTAGAATAACTGAAGAATGAAAAAAGGCAGATTATAAAAAGAATATGTGCCAACCACTATACATTGAGGCTTCTACTTAATTTTGCACAATGTTTATGTGTGTCTATATATTTAGACAGCCTAGTCAAGAGTTATGGCATGAAATAGCACAGAATTTGATAGGATTACAACACAGTTACGAACCTGCAAACAACTGCTCAAAGGAGTAGTACTATTGATATACTGAAGTGAATTTCTCAAAAGTATTATCTCAATATTTAATGCCATACAGTCACATTTTAGGTTGTGAAAAGTAGCCCATGCTTACTTTCTTCTGCATAATATGACCAAAAAAAAAGGATTATGAGTTATGTCTTCCCTTGCCCTTCTAGAAGCCAATTACCTTAAAGGATTTCAGTGATTCTGCAGAGATGTCCCTGATTGGCACTTCAGTGCAATAGAAAGGAATAAAATTTAGCTCACTTTTTCCTAAATGTCTTGTATTGATTATGATTTTTCCTAAGTGTAGAAGAAGGAAAAAGTATATAAAACCTTTAGAACTATAATCACTTTACTTAAAAACTGTGTAGAAGTCAGGTGCCTAGCTTGATCAAGTTACCTGGATTTCTTCTGTATCCAGCAGACAGGGACCTCCAGAAGGCAGTTCTACTGTTTATCACAGACTCTTATTTTAGGATGCAATCAAACACCTTCTGAAGGTGATGGAATTAAAAAAAATATAGGTATGTTGATAAATGCCTACAGTGAATTTCAAAATCTCCTTAGAGATAGGAATACACTGAAAAAATATGTACCTACTATCTTGTATTTATTTGGCAGAGAGAACTATTCAAATTTTCTGCTTTTATATGGCAGCTGCCAGCATTGTGTTGGACTTCCCATGTTAGCTGAGAAAATGACTGTTTCTTGGCACACCAAAAATCACTTGCCACAAACTAATTGCTCTTCATAGATGCTTTATTCCACCAGTGTCTGTCTCAGATTAATTTTTCTGTAATCATAATTTTCCACTGTGATAGACCATTATCCTTGTATTTACTCATTTCCTGTAATAGTGAATGAGTGGGAGGAGTAGGGGACATTAGGTAAAGTGCAGTTGGGTGTTCATTGTAGGTGGACATATTTATTCTAACTTTAATCTTTTCAGTCTTGTATGGGTGTGCACAAACCAGTATTCATGAAAACAAATAGGGTGAACAGATGCCAAACCTCATAAATGCACATATTAACCTTTAAAACTGAGAGGACTAGAGGTGAATTTAATTGTAGTTTTTAAAAAGGTATAATATATACCTATTCACTTTTGGGGAACAAAAAAACCCATAAGGTAAATGAAGAGAACTCGGAAGTCCAATGGTAATAGAAACAAACAGTAATGTGGACTTCGATGATTCATTCCCTCCCCAACTTCCCAAATCATCCTTCTTTGGCCTGCATACTTTTAAAATAGCATGATGAGATATGATAACAAACTTTCAGACATTTGTTCTTATTTTCCCCTCAATATTTTATGTCAGTCTTTGTGCCTTGTCTCATTGCATGCTGTCGTGGACAGAGTCATTAACTTCACTAGTTAGAGTGAAGTAGTGAAATATTTATTAAGGTGAAAGAGTGATTTAACAAAATCAGTAGTAAGTGCGATAAAACCAGTAGTAAATGCGATTTTACGCATTTTACAAGATTCAATTTCAAGGTACACTCTATTATTTACTGCATAGAGGACAGGGTCAGACAAGCTGTCAGGGAGACCCTCCCGTTGAGTCACAAGGTTCAGAAAGGACCCCCTTGCTTTCTAAACTCCTTCTCAGAGAGAAGTCTAGGTGCGGCTGGATCCAATCCTAGTCCCAGACTTGGCCAACAGTTTATGTTTACAGGATTATATACGCACAATCAACCCTTTATATTACTTAGCTAAGATTTCAAAGTTTGGCATGCTATTAGTCACTTACCGAGAATCTGTTGCGGCAAGGAATCTCTCAACCTCGAGGAGTAGAACCTTAAGTGAGTGTCCTCACAAAAGGGGAGATCCTGGCGTGCAGCCCGCTGCCATACAGGAGAGCTCAAAGGGCTCTTGGGCTGTCCACTATTTATAGAGTAAGATAATTGACCTATAGTCATATTCTCATGGGAACAAAATTTCTAGGTCTCCACTCCAGACAGTGTTATGGCTGTGTTGCCAGCCATCCCCCAAAGTCCAGGTGCAAGTTATCCCAAGTGATGTTGTGACGGCCATGGTGGCCAAGGGCCAAGCAGGAGCCGGGGGTGGGGGAGGCGGGTGGAAGCAAAACAGGGAGAGCACACTGCCACACATGCCAGAAGAACTTAGATTTCAAATAACTAGGTCAATTTTGAAAACAGGAATGAGACTTCAAATCCTCTTACGATCAAGTTTTCAAAAGTCTTTAGATCCTTGATGAGCTTACATGATTAAGTTGCTGTGATATAAGCAGCATCGGCACTGGAGTACATAAGGTCCTCCAGGTATAAATGCTGGTATTGTGGCAGGTGGGAAGCAGCCCACTACTTGGGGTGGGGTAGTGCACGCCACACTCATCACTGTCATTGCGGAGGAGCAGTGGGCCATACGGTGCTTCAAATATTTTGTACTAATATCACAATAATAACTCCAAACATCTCATGGACCTTTAAAAAACATTTTAGTTATCAATTTGCACAGTGGTTTTGGCATTTAAAAAGGGATTTCACTTTTTTGTTGTTTTTTTTTTTTTCCCGAAGATATTGTATTTCTGAAGTATGATGGCACTGAAAATGCTGTACTCTAGAGATGAAGCATAAGAAAAAACAATGGAAAAGAAAGTGCATTACGAACCTTTGGGATTTCATTTCTCAGTCATAACCACCTGTTTGCATAGTCTTACACTGATGTAAATATCAAGTAATACAACCCTTTCTCTTTCTTTGCCATCCTTATTGTCAGCTTCAATGGGACAAATATACGCACATGGTCAGCCATATAAATGTGTGAAAGCCATCAGAAACAACAAGCAATACAGAGTAGTTAATTCAGCAATTTCCACTTCCATTTCCACCGAATACAGGTACAAAGAACACCTAATGAAACAGAAAGGGGAAGCTTCAGAATTTTGCAAATAAATACTTCTTTTTCTAATGCTAAATACTATTTTTTCTAATTTTTTCATTTCATTAATTAACTTCCCACAGGTAGCTACAGTCAAACAAGAAGTTGGTATTTACAAGGTAATTAGAGAATCAAAAGTCGTGTTGGGTAGGAAAAATAACAGGGATTTCGATACAGAGAGTAAAGAAACCAGTAGGTGTCTGGGGACATTTGCCATAAAAATAGAGTTTACACTGTAATTTTAAAGATTGCTCAACAAGCATCTTTTAGTTTGCTCTACAAAGCTGGCCACTGCCAGAAACTGATGCAAACGGATCACTGGATTCATCTTGCATGTTCTGTGACTCCTGTGTTGGGGGTTTAGTTTGCATGTTCAGCAAATTCATCTTGTCATAACCAAACTGCTGCATTTTCCAGTTTTTAGGCTTGTTACAACCCCCTGCAGTGCCCAACCAACAGACTAGTAGTATATTCATAGAAACACTTTTTGGTAGAGAAGTAAGTATTGTCAGTGGAGAATGTGCAGTTTATTAGTAGAAGCCCTGTGTTGCAATATTGCTTTCTCTGTGAGAAAGTAGACTTACTTCTCTGAGGCTGACTGACATCTTTGCCAGGTATTTAATTTTTTTTCTAAAAAAACAATAGAAAGGCAATAAAAGAGGTCGAGTGATTTTCAGATTGTCTGGCATTTTTCTCTTGATGAAATATGACGCTTCAATTTTGTTCAGACCCAGGAGATATAGAAATTGAAAAAACATGGGTTTAGCTCCATTGAAGACTTTTTTTTTCTCTAAAAAGAGGTCTTTTCTGCAAAACTGTAAGAATGACATTTTAGAACTATATGACTATGAAATTCATACGCATGTAGGAACTAACCACCTTAGCTTCCGTTATCTAACATAAGTTTTCAACATAATTTCTTCTTTTCTTCTTCCTCCTCCTTCCCCTAAAAAGGAACAACACAGTGTAAACCAAAAAAAATTGTCCTGCATTTTTGAGATATTTGGAATAATGTGGCAAATTAATTGTTACATAATGAAACTGTAACACTGACGAGTTTAATTTAACAACCCTTGCAATTAATCCAGTCCCTGATTTTAACAATGCGTAAGTGTTCGAAGTCAAAATGTATGGGTTGCAAGTACTTTTCAGACCACCACATTTTTCCAGAGGGGTGGTGGAAAGCTCAGATTCCAGATTTTCTTTGCCAGCACAGCTGTATTAATGTCCAACACTGGCAAAGTGTTCCCAAGTTCAATGTGGTTTTCAGCAGCAACTTGTGCTTTTTCTAGAATAAGTTATTCTGGAATCTTATTCAAAAACAAAATGCCAACCAAATCATGGTATTTTGATGTAATTGAGGACTTTCAGCAGCTGAAGCTATGACAGTCATAAATCAAACCACTGCCCGATGTATCTGTGGTGATTAAAATGCTAGACTCTAGAGCTAGAAATGGAAGGTCTTAGTCTCAGAAACCGCTGAACATTCTAAAAGACCTGTGTGTTTCTTAATGCTTTAAGTGAAAGAGAATTCAGAGTGAATATGTCCATCTACTACGATGCAGCAACACCCCCATTCACACACCCCCCCATTAGCTGTTAGTTCATATTACACAATATTTTTTTTCTATCACACATAATATCTAATTTAAACTGGCATCAGCTTCATCATCTCATATTATGATTTTGCTGAGGTTTTCTGCCCTCTGCTGATTAGTCATCCCCACTAAAGATATCCATGCATCCAAGAAAAACGGTCTATTAGAAGGAATGCTACCACCCAGTAAGGCTACCTGGACAATTACTGCAAAAGTCCCAAAGGGCTGGTGAGCAGGTGAGTTTTACCCCACGCAGCTATACTACAGTCCTTCTCTATGGTACATCAGGCAAGGACAGAGCTGTGGATATATCAACACATCAATATATTTGTTCTTTTGTGCTCTATCTCTCAAGTATACTTGATTTAGAAACCTTTTGCTAAGATTTTATCTGTTTTCTTTCACTTATACCCTTTAAGATGTAAACTTTAAATCAGTTTCCTGGAAGTTTGCAAATGCTGGGCAGCTGTGGAGAAACGCTGTGATGGCCTGGGCATTTACTTTGTGTTTCTCCTACTATCACAAGGACTAGATTTTCCATCTAGAGTACCACTGATGCAACTAAACTCAAGCAGGTTTTGGTCATGTGAAATTCAGCATTTGGATATCTGCATAGTGGTGCTAGCAACCAGGAAGAGGAGCTAAACTCGTTTCACAGTATAATCACAAACAAAACAAAACTAATTAAGACTGAGCTTAGAGAGCATAAATTCCTGATTCCTGTAGAACAAAAGACCAAGATTTGTCATTTTATAGCTGAGCAATGCCAAAGATAAAGTAAAAACCTTTACAAGAAAATAAAAGAGAGAAGGGGTATTCTGAAGCGAAGAACTCTCTAAGAGATGCAAGCACTTACGAATATTTTCCTGAATCCTTAAATTCCTAAAAGCTCATAAAATCGTGTGTTCTGTGTACCCAGTGTCTGTTTTTATTAGATACAAAAGAGTTACAGTCTGATAGTTGCTCTAAAAGGTACAGAAAATGTAAAAAGGGTTAATTTTACTATTTATATTAAAGGAATGCACAGGTATCAAACATATATTCTGTTTAGCCTTAACTTACAAGTTATGTAAGTAAATTTGTCCCATAATGTAGATTTTTAAGCTTTTTTTCTCCCATGTAACTTCTTTAGCATTTTTAGATTCTTCTTTGTCAAGTGATACCCAGTTTAAGTTGCAGTTATTATTGATACTATAATCATCACATCTCACACTGATACCTCTCCTATATCCCACTCAAATCTGGATTTTAGCATGGATGGGTTGTCTTGTATTCTGTGACAGGTTATGATTATTTTTCTGTTCTGTCTCTTTTCTTAGACAGGTATTGAAAATCAGTTCTTGTGATCTTAGTATAGTGTTGGCCTGCTCAGTACTGTATTTGTGACAGATGGTGGAAATGGCTCCTGAGTAAGTCTCCAATACGAAATGTAGCCCATTTCAGTTCTTTCAGTAGGACTGTAAGAACTTTTCAAAGGTAGAGTTTACAGACATGTTGTTGAACGAAGTACAGATGAAGGATGGTGAAGTAAAAGTAAGTTTACTCTTGGCATTCTAGTTCAATATTTAGCGACTGGGTTATTGTTATGGTTTGAGAGAACCCATAACATTCTATTGTGGTTAGACAATTATTCTATTGCCCGATGACCCCTCCCCACCTGGAAAGGGGAATCGGGGAACACAAAGAAACACAAGGGTTGAAATATAAATAGATTTAATAGACTAAGACTAAATAATTAACAATAATACTAAAGAACCAGTATTAATCCTGATACTGATATAAGATATACAGGAATTATACTCAGCCATCTATATCAGTAGGAAGCTGTGCACTCCCAGCAGTGGATAGCAAGTATCGGACACTGCGAGCGCAATGGCTTCAGGAGGAAGGGAAGGCCTCAGGGCTCCGGCACTGGGGCAAGGAGTTGCCTGGACCCGCCACCATCAGGGAGAGAGAGCCTGCTACGCAGCAAACTTTTCTAATTTATATTGAATGTGACGTTCATGGTATGAAATACTCCTGTTGGCCAGCCTGGGTCAAATGCCCAGGCCTTGCTCCTCCTTGTCCCTGCACCTGGCAAGGCTCGAAAACACTAACCTTGAATCCCACAGAGCCTGGCTGGCTATAAAGTAAATATTTTCACAAATTCAGACACTAGAGTCTTCTAAAA
Organism: Numenius arquata; assembly: GCF_964106895.1. NCBI lineage: Eukaryota > Metazoa > Chordata > Aves > Charadriiformes > Scolopacidae > Numenius > Numenius arquata. The sequence goes on along the minus strand of NC_133616.1, from coordinate 60,008,300 downwards.
GTGCAATTTTCCCCAGCATTAGAAGAAAAGTCAGTCCCGTGTCTCTCAACCCAGGACAGTTACTCAGGGCTTATTGTTTTTTTTCTTGCATAGATTACTGTGTGACAGCTGCCTGGAAGGCAACCAACTAGGTTTAGGACTATTCCCCTTCTATTCTGATTGTTGGAAGAAATTGTTGGAAGAATACCTGTCTTCTTATGAGCAGGCAATAAGTTTAGATAAAAACCTGAATGCTGCATATAAGCAGTGGAGACTTGTAGTCTGTGTTGCAGTCTCATGTTAAGAGATCCCCCAGGTAGCTTTAAACAGATTAGCACATTTTCCAGCAGCCTTCCAGCTGCTTGGTATTGGCTACTTTGTCCTGCTTAACTCCAACTGTTAAATTTGTCATTGTTTCTGGTACCTAAGAAGTGCATTTGAAGCCAGTTCAGATACCCTATACAACCAGCCAACATGCAATGTAGAGATCCTATTTTTAAGTATACTTAAGTGCTGCTTTCACTCCAAAGGCTAATGATAGCGGCAATAAACTTTCTTCTCCTTCACTTCTACCATCCTTTTGCAGACTCTGGAGTCTATTCTTCTGGCAGGTATTTCTAGAATGCTAGAGTCCCGGCAGGTTTTATGCTGATATTGGCAGTGTTTTCACTTCCCATATTGCTATGGCTCCAGCTGCTTCTGTTAAAGTTCCATACATACAGAGAGAAGTTCTGGAGTACAGAAATGACCTCTATTTCATAATTCGTATAGAAAATTATTTTGAACTACTTACTGAGACAAAAAACATTAGTGACAGCTACCCTTCTTTATCCTAGAAGATTGCTGCAAAAGCATTTCTTAGAGGGTCTGTAATCTTTACCTCTGCAAAGCATAAAAGAATTAATCAGTCTTTCAGACCTTGAAGGATATCATAAAGGAATTTAAGGTATTACTTCTGTTCAGAGAATAAATCTAGCTTAGATGCTGCCAGGTGGGCATTTAAGGGTCTGACTGATATGAAGAGGCAGTAATGCATTACAATTTTTAAAGCATAGAATTAGTCACGTATCCTCTCCAAAACAGGCAGACCTGCTTGGGGAAATGTAGCAGGGATGAAGATATCCAAGCCATTACAGCTATGTCTATACTAGTACGTTAAATCGTGATAAGGAAAGTTCCCAGGCAATGGAATTCAATCCTGTCTTCTATTAAACTGTTAGAAAAAATCCCTGCCACTATTTATTTATTTATTTATTGTGGGCCTCTATCAGCTAGGGGTCTCCCCTGTGTATGCATTAGAAATTAGTGTGGAGTAGAAGGCCATTTCTAGTAGGCAGCTGTGACATCTTTTTAAAGATAATTTAATTGTACAGGCATAGGTTGTTCCATGCTAGTTGACCTCAGTGCTCAGTGATGGTCCTGTGTTAGTTTACTAATGCAGCTAGTGAGTTTCCAGCATATTCTTGAATATCTAGTAGCAGAGCACAAATGAGAATCTTACTGCAATTTGTCACACCTTAGCAATACAATACAATGGTGCAATGCTCCCTAGGGGACAATTGTCCCTGGAATTACAGAAACATCTATAATCACAGAAGAGAAACTACACCACTTCATTCCAATGAATTGAGATAAACATTCAGGTCTTGAAAATTGGTATGGTAGCATTGTGCAATGGATGCAAAGCTGAGTTAGATTAATCTTTCTAAATTGGGATTGCTAGTAGCTCTGGAAACCGAGCTGTAGACAGGACAAAGAATGAGAGGTGCTTGGTTCGGATGCACTGACAGTTCAAATAAGCCTGAGTCCTTTAAGAGAGAAGAGGTCAGCAATGAAATGTCCTGAGACAAAAAGGGCAAAACAAGAAGAACTGAAATATCTCACTGTATCTTTCCTAAGCAGAACAGGAGATTGCAACAAGCCTAGACATATTTGATTAAAGATTAGCTTAATTTGTTAATAAGAGAAAGCTGGACAGTTTGAAAGCTGTTGTTTTAGCTGAGGGCAGACCAGTACAGCGTAGATAAAATAAATATTTCTTTTTAATTTCAAATATTATAATTTGATAAAGGAGTTAGTTACCATAAGAAAAGCTTGGTCTCTTTTCCTCATAGGAGACTCAGATAGTTCTTTATAGCGTTTTGGTTTGAGAACCTGGCAATCTTCATAGCAGGTTCTAGCTGTCACGTGGGGAAACTGGGGCAGGGTGGATGAATTGTCAACAGTTCCCAGAGACGCTGCAATAGCTACAGAACAGTCATCTAAACTGCATGTGGGTTTTCTTACTACCCTGTTACTTGAACATCATAACCAGTGCTGTATTTAGTATTCCTGACAATGCCTGCTTGAAAATGTATGCTAAAACTTGTGCCCGGCCTTTTTAGACTTGAATTTAGGTTTTCTTTAGATGACTGAAGTTTGTTCACTGGATTTACAGAAGCATTTTTACATATCTATTTCTAAATATGTTCCCCCATTGCATCTTCCCAATAATGGAATAGCATGCCCTGCTGTGCTGTTGAATACAATTATTTTCTTTTCTTTTCTGATCTTGAAATAGAATTCAGGAATGTGGAGCTATATTATTCTTTATATGTACTGGTTAATCTGTAGTATAAAACCAAAAATCTTTTTCTGATTCATTTGTACATGCTTCATAAATATTTCATTGCCCCCCCACTTGTGCACCATCCCATATGTAGTATATTTAACATTGCTATGCATCATTGTGGTGTTTTTCCATTTGCTGCTGTTTCTGTAAAGCTGGTATTCTCAAGGGTGTTTGATACAGTGACAGGCAAATAAATAGTCTTTGGAGGATCTAGGCATAATTGATTTTTGTGGAAGTCTGTGATACTGCAAGGAAATGAGCATTCCAACAGCCTGCCCAAGACCCTAACATATATGCTTGCATTTAGCCTGGTTAAACCAAGAGTGCTAAATAATTAGATAATTTCTTTGTATTTATGAAGAGGTAGCGGTGGGAGGAAAGCTTATTGTTTTTTATATACATTTTGGGTCTTCAGTGATATAATCCTAGGATAACTAGTGCATTTAGCTGCTTAAATACTTCTAATTTCAGTACATACTCAGAATTAAGCTTGGCCTTCAGCTGTTTTGTAAGTGGTAGTCTCTCCAGTTAGTAGTAGTGTTTTACCAAGTTAATATACACTTGCTGATTGGTTAATGGGCTTAAAAACTGGAAAAGACATAATGAAAAAATGTAAGTGGCTAAACACTCCTCGCTGTACTTAAAAATTATTTATGCATATATAATTTTAATGCACGCAGAAAATCCAGTCCTTGTGAAATGAAAAGTTGCTTCTAATCATCATCGTGAAAAATGGAAATAAAAAGAAATTAAAATCTCATCAGAGTGTAATTTCAGTTCTGTTCTGAACAAATAAATGCCTTTTTAGCTTTGGAATTTGGCAATAAATTTCTCTAATCCAAATGTTATTGAAAAGTTTGGCAAAAAAAAATATTTAGAAAGAGAATGTTAGCTTGGAAAACTGTAGGTAAGAGCAGCTTTTCCACTTCCATAGTATTAGTAAGATTTTAAAAATCTCGAGCAGTTGGTGAATGATCTAAGTTTTAAATGCAAAATATTCACGTGCCCCGCTGTTTTCGAGTAATACAACCAGCAATTTGATGATTAAATTACTCATCTAAGATATAAATATTTAAGGTAAAATCTCATTTTTAAGCCAAAAAAAAAAAAAAAAGAAAAAAAGAAAAAAAAAAAAGAAAAGGAATGGTCTGATCCTGGGATCTGTTTTTCACCTGCTTGGCAAGTTCTCTAGTAATCAGTACGATTTTGATAAGAAGAATTCAATATGTTCACTACTAGATAAAATAAGCTAGTATCTTCTGATGGACTAGGGAAATTTGTATGAAAAGTTTGTAACCATGCCTTTGGCTGACAGATAAGGAAGGAAACTCATAGCCACATGGCAACGCTGAGAAATCATTGAATACCAGATTTTTGTCCCTGAATCTATAGAGTAGCAGACTGACTTACTTAGAAAAGGCACAGATTTAAAGCCTTGGAGTATCATTGAATTATTTTTTTTTAAATTTATCATTATCTGTCAGCTTCTATGCAAATAGTAATTTCTGGAAAACAAACAAACAAACAGGAAAATGTACATCATTAAAAGCAAACTAAGACTTCCTACTTTGCCTGAAAAAAAATTAAGAATACTTGAGCATTAAAAGATGTGTTAAATAAGTATAAGTAGCTCCACAAGGAATACAAATTAACTTGCTTCCATTTAAATAATACTGGAAGGAATTTATCAAGGAAGAAATTCTTGGATGTTGCTTTAAAAGCATCCTGAAAATATGAACTTGAGTTGAACTGCTTTATAAAAGGAAAAAAAGAGCTAAACAAAATTTTACAATATTGATAAAGGAATGTGATACTTACCTTTGTTGTAATATTGTGGGTTTAACTCACAAAGGACTTTTAACTTGGTGGAAGGCATCAACTGGGTGTAATACAATGTGAATCTTCAATATGAACTAATGTAAAGTCTATCTGTCTGTCTTTTTTTAATTAACTTTGGACCTTGAAAAACCATTCCAAGAACTCTTTGTCTGCTTTGTGGAACTGCAGTATTATCAAGCTTGATAACCAAATAGGTTAATACAGAACTTTGGTTTTATTCGGTTATTTTAAATGTATTACGGTTTTCCATCAGAAGAACTTTGGAAGTACCATTCTACAACTAAAGGTCATTCACTGTTGTAGTGTTTATGACCAGAGTGAGCAGCAGCCATGCTCTCATTTACAACTGAGCACTGATATATCCCTAATACTTATCACTTTTGAGTCTGTTGTATTCCATAGATTTCAGTGGAATAAACCTGCTGTTTTAATAAATGTAGGAACGAGAGCTAATGGGGTCAGAAGTCGAGTTAAAAATGTACTCAGAGCGGTTAATATATAAGAAAGCTACATCTCAGCTGCATAACATGTTCAATCTAAGTTACCAAAGCTAGCGTCAGATCCAAGTAAAGCTGGTTGAAGTGGAACTTACAGGCAGAGTAAAGGTATCAAAGTATAAAATCATTGTCTTGGACACACTGCTTAGCTTTTGTGGTGATTTTGAGCACGTTCTCCCCTGACTCTGATATAAAAATTTCTGTGTGATGACAGTTTCAGCAAGAGATTTTGTCAATCAGAATAATACTGTCAGACCACTGTCACAAAAGCCAGGAGTGTCTGTCTGAACTCCTCAAGGTGAGGAGGGAATTCAATCCAGATCTCACTGTCCGAGTGAAAGCTTTGCCAAGGAAGTGCTGTATGAAAGGAGGTACTTTGCCACCAAAACCAGACTACAACAGCACTGTTGGAAACTATGATTCTCCCTCTGTTCTTTGAAAGAATGGCTGAAGATAAATTTATAGCATATGGATCACAAATAGCTTCTGATTAGCAGCTTAGTCACCTTTCTGGGGTGGCTCGTGCTTGATTTCCTTTGCTGAAACTGATCTACACTAAATAAATTCAGCATTTGTTGAGCTGGAAGAAGAGGTTGTCTTCAAGGAAAGCTTGATACAGTACGCAGCATAGAGGTTACCAGACCCTCCATGAAAAGAGGCAAAGACTACCCAGGAATGACCAAGAGACTCAGCCCACAGTCATCATTATTTGACAGTTGTTTACACAAACATTTGTCTGGTAATTACAGCTCCTTTATGCTTCTCAGAAAGGATTACACCAGGAAAGGATACCCAGTGGAAAAATGTTTCTGCCTGCTAGACTTAAAGATCTCAGCTAGCAACCAGTTAGCAGAGGACAAAACCAAACTAAAACAAAACACAAAAGTAAAGCTGATTATTTCTCAAATGTCAAATTGTGCATGAAAGATGCCTTTCAATAGACTTCTGCCATAGGTTTTACCTTATGTTTCTCAAAGCTAGCTACAAGTGTTAACTAAAACAATGTTTTTCTTTGGAGAATCTGTTCTATGACCATTTGATTGTGGCACAGTTCTGAAAAAGTTGTTTCAGTGGGTCATACTTAACATTTAAACTAACATGGACATAATACAATATTTAAATTAATAGATTACCATATAGTCATTATAATGGTGGATATATTTTTATATATGTCATGACATGATTCAATAGTTGAAAATTATTGATTAAAATTTAAAATTTTATATACATGCTGATCTCATAAAACATAACCATGCAAATATTCTGAAATAAAACAGAAATTGCAATGTAAAAATTGTGGCTTTTGAAGTTCCATTCCACTTCATGACACATTCTTAAATATTTATATGTTCTGGAATGAAAAAAATGAAACCCCAATTCTGTCTGAATTTTGATTCACTTTTTAATCAAGAAAAACTTATTTTTTAAATAGTATTTTTTCTCAATTAAGGAGTAAAAAGTTTTGCCAGCATGAAGAGTGCTGTGAAAATAAATAAAAAACTTAAAACCTCTTTCTTTCTTTCTCTTTCTTTCTTTCTTTCTTTCTTTCTTTCTTTTCTTTCTTTCTTTTTCTTTCCTTCCTTCCTTCCTTCCTTCCTTCCTTCCTTCCTTCCTTCCTTCCTTCCTTCCTTCCTTCCTTCCTTCCTTCCTTCCTTCCTTTTCCTTCCTTCCTTCCTTCCTTCCTCCTTCCCTCCCTTTATCCTTTCTTCTATTCTTCCTTCCTTTCTTTTTTCCTTTCTTCCCTCTTTTTTCCCTCCTTCTTTTTCCTCCTTTGCCCTTTTTGGTTTTTCCCTTTTCAGTTTTGTCCCTTTGGTGGTTTTGGTTTTTTCCTTTTTCTTTTTCTTCTTTTTTCTTTCTTTTTTTCTTATTCTCTCTCCCCGCTCCCCACCCCTGCACACCCCCCAGATTATTATTTTTAATTTTACATTGTATCCGTTCTGTTACACAATAATCTTTCCATCTTGAAGTATCTTGGCCTATGATTCAGCACTTGAATATTGTTGAATCTCATACAAAACTACTTTTAAAATAGAAAGTGGGCTATGCCATCACATTTTAAGGAAAACATCAGCATAGAGTATTGCTTGATATTTAGTGGGACAATATGTGGTCCAGTCTTTGTACTTGCTTAGGCTTTCAGCTATTGAAGGTGGTGGCTGATCTGGTAAGGGAGCATTTACTATTTTTTACCCTTTTTTTTTTTTTTTTTTATTAAATGCATCTTAAAAGTATTTATATCTCTGCATTAAATTTTGTTGCTTTGCAAGAAATTTATTTTTTTCCTAAATAAAATTATTTTACCAATTGCTACCATGCTTTTCTTTCTGTCACTGATGAATATCTTTAACTAAATTGGTCAGTAAATCCTTTTATTTAAATAAAGATGAGTTTGATTTTACAGTTGTGGGCAAGGCTTAACTTCTACAGGTTTCTTTGGCTGAATAGGTATAGATTTATATATAATGCATGAGTTCTATTGCTTATGCATTCTCATAGCTTGACATAATTAAAAGAAACAAGTATTTTTACTAGAACTAAGTGTTCAGTAAATAGGGTAATCTGAATCACAATTGTGGAGTACAGATGTGTTTGATCATGTGCCTTTTCCCAAGCTGGCATGTCTTTAATGAAATTCCTGTATTAGTTGTAGTATGCTTGCTTATTAAACAAATACAAAATTGTTAAAAGAAAATTAATGGGATTTCAGAATTAATTACTTGAAAGTTAGGAAATAGTAGAATGAGTATTAACTATGGAAGCTTAGTTCGCCTGACTGAGTGCTATATTGTATTTTCCACAGGACCTCCTACTTCACTCAGTGTGAGTAGTAGATACTGTTCTTTTAATGATCTCATGTTCAAACTATGCTCTGTGGACAATGTTAATAACCTACTCTTGAAATTGCTGTGGTGTTTATCCCTATGATTTCAATGTTAATTAATTATTTTCACAGCATGACTTTGAGGTGAGGGAGTGACAGTAATCCCATTTTGCAGAGATATCAGAATTGGCCACAGCAATTAGCTACCAAGGTTGAAGTGCTAGGACCAGAATTTGACTATACCATTGTGTACATGTATGAGAAGTACAGCTCTTGGTGGCTTCAGCAGTGAGTTCTACAGGTGCTTGACAATGCAAATCAGAGTCTGTATATATTTGGTTTACAATCCTATTTCAAAAGCCCTCTGATCTCTTTCCTCTTCTTCTCCCCTTCCAAAATACTCAGGGTGCCCCCCGCCCCTACCACTCACTCTGAGTGGTCTCTGGCTTGTGCTGTCTCCTTGGCGCTGACAGAGAGAGTGCCAGTCAGCCCACGCCAAACCCTACAATGTATGATGTCATCCGTCTTTTAACACGTGACAGCATTTCAGCTCATGCCATAACCCTGTGAATTTGGATATGTTCTATACCAGCATAGCCACAGGATCTTGACTACATTTCCCAGGAAATAAGGTGGTGCTCACTGGAATCCACCCGAGGGCCAAGGGAAGAGCAGGACCTAGCTTTCCAGGGCAGTGTTCAGTTATTTAATCAGAGCTCAGACTTTCTCTTGCCCCATTCTCACACAAAATGTTCTGCTTCATTCATTCCACTGTTCTAGGAAACCAGGACACACCAAATGACACAGGAGAAAAGGTTAGGGAATAAATAACATGTTTTGTCTGTCCTACCACTATTGGACCTAATTAAGGTGGAAGCAACTTGACAGTTATATTTCCAAGTACTACAGTGCTTACCTTGACAAAAACAATAATATTCTTTCAATAATGATACCGTTATTTCAATATTTTTGCTGTGATGATGGAAATTGCCTCCTGTGACAACTGTGAGATGAAAAAGACAGTGAAACAGCTGCTGGAAGCTGTTTCTGTGTCTGATGATACTTTGGTCCTAACCTAACTGCTGGCTACCACAACCTCAGACTATCATAAACTCTGGTAGCTTGATCATTCAATTAATTTTCTTTCAGAGGTGGATAGCCTATATCTGTATCTATACTATATCAGCTATATTCTGATGAACTTAGACAAAAGATATTCTGCCGTGTATCTTGTACTAGGCTGCTAAGACAAAACAACAGAAAAACCCACCCAACTAAAAAAAAAAGAAAAAGAAAAACAAAAACAAAACCAAAAAAACTAACCAACCAAACCAACAAAAAAAACGCAAAACAAAAAACAAACCAAAACTCAAACAAACAAATGAAAAACGATGCAGGCAACTAAAAAGGCAGTTCAGAAGACATTTTACAATATTTTGGGGATGTATAACTTACATTTACATACATAAAATCATGTGTGCAGGGACTGATATTATTTTTTTTTTTTAAAATGTCATGTTAAATGTCATAAAATGTCATAAATCATTACTCTTCAGATTTCTGAGTAGTAAACTGGTATTCTTGAAGGAGCTTTTTAATAAAAGTCTTCACCCTGTAACACAACATTGTGGTCTTTGATTTCTTTATCAATAAATCATTTCAGGGGGATTTGGACTGAATGGAAATAAAATTAAAAGTATTTTAAAAATATATTTTTTAATTTCTTTTCAAATACATGGTACATCACCTCTGTAGGGGATCACTCTCATAGTCACTGCATCTGTTTCTTTGTTGTCTTTACCTCAAAGGAAAGTTCATTACAAGCCCTTTGCATGCTATAAGCATTGAAATCACTGGTACAATTTTAACTTGTGAAGGTGTGAGAATCAGCAAGGAAATTAAAAAATAGGCAGAAAATTGTTACATTGTACTCATTTTAGCATAAGAATGGAATCAAGCTTGAGCACAGACTGAGAGATTGTAATCAGCTTTACAAAAAAAGAAAACTTTATGTAACTCTAAAAATGGGTATTGGCATAACAATGGTGTCAATGTCTAACTTGGGGGGTTGGGGGTGTGTGTGGAATGCAGTTTCATGATAGAATCATAGAATGGTTTGAGTTGGAAGGGACCTTAGAGATCATTGAGTTCCAATCCCCCTGCCATGGGGGACACCTCCCACTAGACCAGGTTGCTCAAAGCAACTTTACTCAGTTTAAACAATTCCTTCCTACATCATAAATCTGCAAATAATGATGGTCTTACCTGTCTTGTTTTGGAAACTGAAAGCCTAGTGACAGCTTCAAAAGTGAGTTTCCTTACTATAAGGCAACGTGTAGCAAGTTGGGTTTAAGATAATCATCCAAACTCTTACAGCAGCATTTTTCCCCCATTTATGTTAAATTTTGTACACCTAAACTCAAACAGAATGAATGAAACATTTGTCAAAATCTTCAGAGAGCTTTCTAGTCCACCAAAGATAGGCACTTCTCTTTTTAGCAGAATACAAGGAGTTACAAGGTATCTGTTTCCATTTTGGATCCAATTCTTTGCTTTGTAGAAAAAAAAATTAAGACACCATACATACATATACGCATACATATGTCTGTGTATGCAATTTCATATACAGATATGTACAGATATACATAGCAATACAGCTTTCAAGCTTCAGAGCTGATCTGGAAACAGGAACAAATCCTGCACGCTGCTGAGTTCAAAGCGCAGAAAAGAGGTAGGTCATGGAAATGACACTCCAGTATCTTGCATAGGTACTTAGAACCAGTCTAGATATGACCTTAAACAGTGACAAGAGATTTTGCTATGCATGAAGGAGTTTGTTTTGGAGTACTAACATTTTAGATGTTATTTTATGAATAGCTTAAATGTTAACACTATAAATATTTTTCTCTGGAGTATGTTCCTCACAAATAAGAGTAATCTTTTATTTGATGTTACAGGTTTGCTTATCTTTTTACATTTTCTATTGTGATAGTTTTCTGCAGTGTCCACAGCAGGACTGGTAATTGTTTTTTTCATTGATTCTAGCTGGAGTGCATTTTTACAGTAGCATCATCTGTTTATTTTTAATGTAACTCTTGCACATAAACAATCTGTTTTGCAGGTAGTAGGATGAAGTTAGAGTGGTTATTGCTGGAAGTGAATACTAAGACATGTACAAAGTATACACAAACGTATATTGTATCAGATGGTCTCTGTCCTTTATTTGGATGGAAAGACACCACGTCAAGAGGGATTCTGATCTGCAGGTAGTAAATGAGAATATAGTACTGACATTATTCAAAAAGGGTGCCCTGCGAGTTGAATATAAAGCTCCAGAGCAAGTTTATTTATTATTATAAAATACCAGGTTATTTTACTTGCCTCTTTTCCATTTACATTTCTTGATTTTACCTGTCTTACTGACTCTGTATGCTTAGAGAGGCCTGGGCTGACTGTGAGACTGTTCCAATTGTTTTTGACTGACGTATAGTCCGTCTGGGAATGGTCCTTAATGCTCATTTTAGGCCTATCTGACTTGATTCAGCCAGGTTTGATAAATGAGGGAGCAAGTTTAGGTCCATTTTGAAATAACAAGTATACTCCAATGCTCTGACTCTGTTGATAACTTGAGCTCAAGCCGAAGGACCGTTTCATTTTAGGCTTGCCTGTTATCTGTGAGGGTAGTGTACTATCTGTTGACTCCACTACGCTCTGTGCTTATCAGCTTTTGAAAACTTAACATGTCGCTAGTATTTCATTGTTCTTCTGTAGAAGAAGGAGGACAAGAATTTTCATTTCTGTCCTCCACAGAATACAGGGGTATATTTCTTTCTTTACAGAATACCTGAAGCCTACAAAATGTGGGCATCAGGAAAGCATGACATGTTCCCTTAGCTTTACAGTGAAAAGAAGAACTGGCAAACCACATAACCCAGAGTACGCTGTGTACTGCAAAAGCATGCTGGTAGGCATCTTTGCATTCTTGGATATTCTGAGCTGCATGGTCCAACCTGGTGTTTCTCCACTCTAAGATTATGTCACATTAGAGAGCAAACTGCTACATAGAGGAGAAGTGCAGGCATCAGAGTGAAGGGATGTGATGTTTAAAACCTTTTTCATATTTGAACAACATAGAAAGCAGCCTTACAAATTCTTACCATGGAACCACTTTTTATGAGGAAAGAGTCTAAGACATTATCCCAAACTGAACTGCCAATGGCACCTAATCAATGCCACCATCTAATGAATGAAATCAATTAGATTCATCTAATCAATGAAATTCACGGTAACAAACCCCAAGTATCCAAAGCAGAAGAGACACTCAAAAGTAGGAAAGAAACTCAAATATGAAACTGCAAAATTATTAGCCAGAGCATGCCACTGTGTAGTTTCACGAAGTCTCAGTGCCAGAACAGAAACAAAACTGTATTCATGAACCTTAAAAAGGGCTTTAGGATGATCATGGAGCAATATATTTTTGAGTCTGGCTTCTGTTCTAGGCAAATGGTTTGAAATGATAACAAAAAAGAGGAGAATTCATTGCAATTAAGGAGGATCAAGATACAGTACTGCTCCTATATTAAATCAAATTTTAACATATACATCACTAAAGACAGTTAAGAAAAAACTTACCTTTCGTAGGACAAAAAGACTATTTTCTTATGTGCTAACAACCGATTAGAAGTCATTATAAAGCTGGAAACGTACAGTCAGTTTTCACAAAAGGATGTTCCCTGCGGGCTGTCCCACCTGTCTCTGACATTTCAATCCACACTTTAAAGTGAGTAAGACCTTTGAAAGAAGTTGAAAGTGAGACAAGTATAGTGAGCTGGCCTTGGCTGGCAGCAAAGCACCATCACAGGTGCTTGCTGGCTCTCAAGGCCCCTGCTTTGTGGGTGAGGGGGAGAAGAGCAAAACAGGATTGAGGAAACACGAGTCAAAATAAAGGCAGGGAGATCATTTATCAGTTACTGTAGAGGGCAGAATAGGCTTGACTTTAAACATAAATCACATGTTTAGTTACCGGTTGGAGTATTGGGAAACAAAAACAAAACCACACGGGGAGAAAAACACCTCCCATGTTCCCAGGCTCGGTTTCACTCCAGACTCCTCTCCTCGCCCCTGTTGGTGCCACAGGTTGTATATTCAGTCCCTTCAGTGAGGCCGTGAGTGACATAGAGTGTTTGGCGTCAGGATGTGGCCCTTTCTCTCTGCTGCTCCTTGTGTCTCACGGTTTTCCTTTGCACCACTCTTGCAGGTCCTCTGGAAGCTGCTGTCCCCTCAGAGGATCTGCTGCTCCGTCATGGAGCGCCTCCTCCTCCTCTGGAGCACCTCCTCCTCCTCTGACCGCAGTGCGTCTGTTTCCCACTCCTACTTTGTTTCCTCCTATCTTTCTCCAGCATGTTTTGTCCTTCCTTAAATGTGTTTCCACAGAGGCAGCATCACCTTGTCCACGGAGCTCAACCATGCCCTGCAGTGGGTGGGTTGGAGCCAGCTGGAACAATCTGTGTCCATCTCGGGGCAGCCCTGGCCGCTCCTCACAGAAGCCACCCAGCAGCCACCCGCTGCCAGCACCTCACCACAGGCACCCAGTGCGGGGACTAAACTGGCTGCTGCTTCAAAATCATTCAGAACAGGCAAACCAGAAATCTCTACAAATAGTTGCAGATGCTGGCTGACTACAGGATAACATGGCACATGAAAAGCAGGGTTGATAAATGCACAATGATGAACGTCAGGAAAAGCACCCTGGTTGCTGGTTTGACAGTGAAGAACTCCACACTAAAGGCCATTTTTGCCATTCAGGAGTGAGCTCAACGCTCAATCCAAAACCCTAGGAAATCTTAGGGAAAAACAAAGAATAAACCAGAAAATACCAATATTGTACTGTCACACCTTGAACACCATATGCAGGGAGGCCTTGTAATCCTATTTCAAAATACTGAAGTAAAAAAATACAGGGAAAGGTAACAAGGATGATTGAAGTTATGGCATGATTTCTACAGGAAAAGAAACTAATTAGGTTAGGACTCTTCAACCTAGAAAAGCAAAGACAAGAGCAAGAGATGATAGATCTCTGCAAAATCGACTGTTCATTGCTCCTTTTAGCACAAAAAACTGGCAGGCATCCACTGAAATGAGTGGGCAGCAGTTTTTTCCGGCCTTTTTATAAGGGGAAATGCTTTTTCACAGTGTCCTTAATATTAAACTATGGAATTAATTTCCACAGAAGGTTGTAGAGGCCAAAAGTGTAAAAGATTAGGCAAATTAATGGAAGATAAGTCCATGGGGACTATTAAATGCAATCACCTGACTCAAGATGTCATGAAGCCACTGATTCCTGGGAAGGCATGCCAGCAGATGCATAACTCTCTATCGGCCTCAGAGAGTGGGCATTGCAAGACACTGCTGAAGGCGTGTTAGTGGCCGATGGTCTGAACCAATACAGCAGTCCTTAAACCCAAAAGGTAAGGAGTAGCCTGACCTGGCCTAATTCCATTGATGTGTATGTGTGCTAAAGAAAATGGTCTTTCAGTTTTACCTTCTTTTCTCTATCTGTCTCCTGTTCATATATTGTAGGCCTTGGTTGTACATTTTATTTTCAATACTTCCTCCCCCCCCCAAAAAAAATGCAAGTGAGGCCAGTATTAAAAGAATATTTAAGTACCAACTCTACAGTTACTTGTTTCTGACCAATAAAACCTTATTATGGATGAATGCTCAGAGGATACGGGCAAGGGTGATATGCCCATGTAGCTCAGAGAATAACGCACAGTGTGACTGACCACAGCTGTTGTAAAGCTGACTTTATCACAACACGAATGAGACCGGAGGGTGGTCTTTGTTTTAGGTAAACAGCTATCGGCAGTAGCGTGGATCAGCTGGTTATGTAAATGTTGCTCCCTGGGTTCATCAAGACAGTGTGAAAGTCTCACTGTTTCAGCCAGACCAGCATGGGTGGAGTGAATATATGGCTCAGACCAACATAGAATATACAAATCAAGCAACTAGCAAAAGAACTTTGAAGAGAACAATGGACTTGGGCTGGCTTCAACTGACATATGCCTTTCCAGTGACTAGGAAGGCCCAGCATCACGACGGTGAGCATGTTATGGAGACCAGTAATGGGAATGACATTGATACCGTGACTGAACGGTGTATTGCAATTGCTATATTTTGCTAAATGTATCTTACCTTTGTATTGTGTTTTCACATGTTTTGTATCACTTTGCTAAGTCATAAACACCATGTAACATCATCAATCCTTAAATAAGTAAATTTTTAAATTTAAAGTAAATTTAAAGTAAATTAAAAAGATAACCCTCCACACACAGAATATCTAAAAGAACTTGGTCAGAGAGTACGGGATTCTGACACTACTGTAAATCAGCACACTTCCTTTGAAGTCACACAATTAATGAAACTGTACTAAGGAGGCATTCATACCGGAGGAATATTTCAAAACTTTTGTTTGCTTCTCTGCAAATTATCTGTCATGGCACTTTTCAGTTCCAGTTTGGATGTGTTTGTAGATAGAGTATTGACTGCAATGGTAAGCTTCGCTTTATTTTTCAGTATACATTCTGATGGTTAATGAATGTATATTGTATAAACAAGATAGCAAAAAGGAATTTAAAACTTTTCTTCATATTAATTTTATCATTTATGACACAAATAAAACTCAGCTCACTCAATCTACTTTGGACTTCCCTTTCCTTCTTTTTGATTTCATATATTTTATCTCTCTAGATATTACTCAGCATAATGAGTTTCTCAGTCATCTCCATTCACATAGGTGCACTCCAGACACTCATACCTTATTCTTAATAAATCCCAAATATACCCATCCTTTTTTTTGGAGTAATGAACTGCTGAACTCTCTGATAATCTTAGCATGTGTTGAAATCACATTCTTTCTAACATGTAGTATTTTTCTCTGGCAATTAGATGTATGTTGGTGTCTTCTGGATTCCAAACTTTCATTTCCACAGGTTAATGTTGAACCAGTAATTAAATTGAGAATGTATACCTTTAATTTTGGCTTTTGGTTGACTAAACAAGTTTATGAAACCACATAGTTGAAAACACCTACCATTTTCTTACATTATTTACTTTCGCATAGCCCAGCTAGTGTGCAGTTACTGCTGAACATGTGAACTGACTCAGCTGTTGTATTCATTTGGCTGCTAATACACCATTTCTGTTGAAATATGCTAAGGTTATCATTATTAAATATACCATTTCAGGGCAATGACCAATCTGCTTAAATTTTGGTAGCAGTAACACATAGAGTTATGACAACAATGAAATGCAAATTTTGATTTACAATTCAACGTTGCTTTCTCTAAACTTTAATGGTTGGCAGGGATGCTAACTTCATCATGAGAGAAAGTGTGGCTGTATATAACGTTCATGTAATAGAACAAAAGCTGTAGTCCTTTTAAAGTACATAAAACATATATTCTTTCCAGTCATTTGTTGTTTGCCTTGTAACTGTCAGACTTTCAGTCGGTTCATGGCAGACACAAATAGTAAGAATGAAAATGTCATGTTGAGGTTATCACCTGTGTTCTTGTTAAACTCTTTCCTTACCTCTGCATTAACTTTAACTATGCAAGCTGTATAGCTAAGCTACTTAAATATACAGCAATGTGCACATGTATTTTTCTGTTTGGATTACAATACCATTTCCTCCAGCTCTACAACAAATTGGAAATTGTTTATTGAAACTGGTCTTCAGATGATATTTTTCTATGTTAACAGAGCATGCAAAGCTAGCATGTGCTTTCTCCTAAAATTACTTATCTTGTTTCATCCTGGAACAAACTGGAAACTTCCATCCAACCTTGTAGGGGCAGTACTTTTCTGAGGCAAGTCCTGACATCTGATGCACTGCTGTTACAGCTCTGGCATCCTGGTTGTGGCAATTTACATCACATTTTCCCATTAAATTTGCCATGGTTGTGCTCTTCAGTCTTGGCATTGATGTCTGACATTTTTTATAGATAAAATTGTTGGTTTGAGCTTGAAAGGCTTTTTTTAAGTTGATCATTGATCTCATACTTATAGCTGTTCAGTTCATACCATCGTCTATTTTATGGCTTAGACCCAGTTTAAAACCATTAAGTTCCTAGACCATGAGTAATTTTTCTGCTTTGGAAATCATAATTAATACTGATTTCTTTGAGAAAAGGCCATCTTATCTTCATAACTCCATTATGATTTTATTCTTTTTACTTGATTTTTCATCTCTTATTTCTCTACCTTCATTTACTCCAAAAAGCTTGATGTTATAGTCCTTCATATTTTCTCTCTGCCTGCATGTTTTCTGTTTCTGCAGACACTGGTTTTGTGTTCTGGAAATGTATTTGTAGAGTTTGCTTCTCTTTTAGTAACTGATTCCTCAAAGACCTTTTGTTTTTAAGGCTCATCAGTCCAGCAAATTCAGTGCCAATCTTTCTTTTTTTTGCTATTTCTCTGTAGTTTAATTTTTCTTAAGACAGGCTTTTGACCTTTCACTCAATCTCCTACCTGGGGAATCAGTGAAATTATACCTTTTCCTCTCTCCTGCCCCCACCAGCTTGTCATTTGCGTGCACTTCCCAACCCTTATTTTTGAAAATATATTTTGATTATGTGGAAATATCACTTGTATGATTTCTGAACAGTTTTTTTTTTTTTTTCTACATAACAAACAGTAATATTCTAGCTTGAGCCAATATAATGTTTTCAATCAAAATTTTTTGGATCCCTGAAAGGATTTTCAGCTACTTGGATTCCCTTATGAAAACTATTTTCTACTGGAAAAATATTAGCTTTCTGGCAAAGAAATTATCACTTCATTTTTGGCCAAACACCGGAGAAAATTCCATGTGAAAATTACTCTGCCATTGAAAGTACCTGTGAAATATCCTTATATACATAAATATGTATTTTTTTTAAACTGGACTACCTCTTTCATGGAATAACAGAAACAGACTTTCAGTCTGTATCACATTCACTAAGGAAGATAGAGTATTGTATAATGCAGAAGGCACTGTCCAGGTCAGCAAATTTTGACTATGTGGGACAATAATGCACTGACCAGTGACAAATAAAGAGTCCCTAGACTCTTTATTTATTTTAGAAACTACAGTAACATTTCTAACTGAAATTTTCTAAATTTTGCTGAACATTTTATCTCTAGAGAAGAAAAAAAAAAAAGTGTAAATTACATAGAATATAACTTTCCCCCCAAAATATTTTTATTAGCTCCAGCATTTATCACTTATCTGTCTCTGAGATCCAGACATGAATATCTTCAATGTTCAATATGCACATCATGCTCCTATAGTAGTAACTTTCAATGGAAGTATAAGGAGAGCATTAACTGGAACGTATTAAGTTTATGACGTTGTTATATGAAAGTAAAGCAATTAAATTGTGTCATGACTGCATCTTCTCAAATTGCAACTCTCAAACAGATGCTTTACTGCACTCGATCTTTTTATACTTCATTGTCACGGAAGTAAATGTGGTTTTTAAAATGAGAATTGTATAACATATATAAAAAGGGTTATTATGAAGTTTAAAGTATCACTTTATAGACAGTTAGCTTGGTAAGTAATAATGACGAGTTTGAGTTTTTCTAGTGTGTTCATTAGTGGCAACACTCTCACCCAACCTCAGATCTCCCTGTAGATGTAAAAAAACCCCAAAGTCTGGTGTCTGCTTATTTCAAAGGAAGCTAGCTACATACAGTAGCATAGCAAAGAGATTTTTGGTTTGTTTTTAATCGGTTTTCATACAATCCAGTGCTAAAGGTTTTTGTGTGGTAACTGTGTTTCCATTTTTCTAACTGTGTGCAGTTGGATAGGCCAAATGGTACTGGAGGCAAAAGAGTGAGATTCCCACCTGGAATAGGAAAAGGAGATACAGGAGACTTCTTTGGATAAATTAAATGTATTCAGATTGGCTGGGCTTGGAATTTAAAGATTTGACTCCATCTCATATTCAGCGCAGGGCATTTAGAGAAAAACTTTCTAATGGTAAAAATAGTAATTTACCAGAAAAGATAGGCTCCAGAAGCTGACTCGATTTAACTGTAAGTTTGTCCCATTTACATTATGTGTTTTCTTCTGGTCCTGAGACTGTGTGTTTAAAATTGCTCCCCTAACACTTCAATAATGTCGTAATTCCAGAAATAAATTCGGAAAATTTATTTTCCAAAGAGAAGGAGGAGGAGGAGACTGAGGAGAAGGACTTGGGGGTGTTGGTGGATGAGAAGCTCAACATGAGCCGGCAATGTGCACTGGCAGCCCAGAAAGCCAACTGCATCCTGGGCTGCATCAAGAGAAGTGTGGCCAGCAGGTCACGGGAGGTGATTGTACCCCTCTACTCTGCGCTCGTGAGACCCCACCTGGAATACTGTGTCCAGCTTTGGAGTCTTCAACACAGGAAGGACATGGACCTGTTGGAACAGGTCCAGCAGAGGGCCACGAAGATGATCAGAGGGATGGAGCACCTCCCCTATGAAGACAGGCTGAGAGAGCTGGGGTTGTTCAGCCTGGAGAAGAGAAGGCTCCGGGGAGACCTCATATATCTGAGCCTTCCAATATCTGAAAGGAGCCTACAGGAGAGCCGGAGAGGGGCTCTTTGTCAGGAAGTGTAGTGACAGGACAAGATGTAATGGTTTTAAATTGGAAGAGGGGAGATTTAGATTAGATATTAGGAGGAAATTCTTCACTGTGAGGGTGGTGAAGCACTGGAATAGGTTGCCCAGCGAAGTTGTGGATGCCCCATCCCTGGAAGTGTTCAAGGCCAGGCTGGATGGGGCTTTGAGCAACCTGATCTAGTGGGAGGTGTCCCTGCCCATGGCAGGGGGGTTGGAACTTGATGATCTTTAAGGTCCCTTCCAACTCTAACCACTCTATGATTCTATGAAAAGTCAGAAAAATCAGAATTAATTCACATAAATGAAGGCAAAATAGGTCTCAGGAATCTTATTTTCATCTTTAGCAGGTCTGCCCTTTGAAAGCTGGTTATTATAATGGCTAGGAATAATTGAGACAGCGACAAATTCTAAAACGATTGGTCTGTTTAACTCATGTTCCAGAAAAATGATAGTATTTTAACTTTACTGCAAGAAGAAACTTTCTTTTTCATTTTATTGAAAATAGACTTTTGAACTGCTAACTTCACTTCTGATTCTTGGCTAAGGTTTAAAATAACCCTTTCTTTCCACTTGTCAATGTGTGCACACATTGATGTTTCTAGATTTACACTAAGAGAAGAAACGATTTACAGCATTTTTAGCACAGGAAAGAAGAAGAGGCTTACAGGTCACATGTCATTAGAGATAACATTTATTCAAAAAAATAGATATTGCACGTAATTTGGTATTTATGTGTAAATTGAAGTTTATTAGTGAACTCTAGGGTATGTACTTCACTTATTTTTATTTTTCTTCTTTCTTTTTTTTTTCTTCTGCTTTCTGTTCAAACATCAAAGATTAAATACTGTCTGGATGATATGACCTACCGGAAGTCTCATCAGTTCAGTGACTCTGTGATTGAAAAATACAATGGAATTTCTTTTTTGCAGTTATTAGACAGCCGAAGCTGATAAATGAAGAGACCTTTCTCCTTTGCCTATTCTACCACTTCAAAGAGTAAGAACATCTGCAGACAACACATAATATTTTAGTATAAGTTTACAACTTATTGACATGGTAGTTCCTCATTATCAGTCTAAAAATTAATAATATATCTAGAGAAGACATATTGAAAATAGGGAGGGATGGTATTAAAGAATTCAGCAGTTCAATAAGTACATTTTTATTTTTTTATTTTTTCTGGTCTTGACTGAAAACAGCAAACTTATTCAGAAAATTGTTATGATGTGATTAATTCTCTGAATTAGGTCTACTAGAAAAAAATTTGCATATTTCTCTTGGTTTTTAGGGTCTAACATATCAGAGACACCCTTTCTTGGAAATCGTTCAAACAGAAGGCAGTATTGCATTTGAAAAGCATCCTACTGCACTACTATCAACATACTCAATCTACTTTTGTATTTTTTGCATTTTAAATGTATAGTTAGATGATGAGATTACCATAAACATAATATTTTGATTGCATTTCCTCATTAGCAGAAGTTTTGCTGAAATTAAGATGTAACAATGTAGCTATAGAGCATTATCCACCCTTCAGTCTTTAATCCAGTCCCCAAAATCCAAAGCATGGCACAGCAAGTTACTCAGGGCTGATGAGTAGGTGCTTAGGATGGTGCTAAGACAAAATCCAAGTGAGGTATGAATTGGTTCCTCCCTTTGCAGACCATGTGGGTGCAGGCTGAGCCAGCTTCTGTAATGTTGGCTGTGTGCTGCTCTGCTTTGGTGCTTTGACTTCTTGATGGATTGATTTAACAGCTTGTTAAAATTTCTATGTAATATAGAATGTTGTTTACATATCTGCACCATGAGAGTGAATCTTGTCTTGTTTAAGTCCTTCCAAAGTGCAGCCTTTGAAAATAACACAATGACTGTAGTCTCCTGTTTATTTCAGTGTATGCATTAGATGTACTTCTTTTTTTTTTTTTTCAAACAGAACCTGATTATGGATTTTAATGCTCCAAACACCTCCTTTACTTGGCACTTCTCCTTAATCTGTATTTATTTCTATAAATATTAGGCCACATATGTACCCTGTTAGTAATTTTAGATCATGAATAGAACTATGCCATTTTAAAAACATCACCATCTGTTCTTAAATGTACCAAAAAATAGAATGAATCTGAAGAAAACACAGAAACACACAAATAATATCTGTAAGACCTAAATAGCATCCTTAAGAGGGTCTTTGAATCTGAAATCCTTCCAAACTTTTGGAGATTAAAAAAAAGCCTTATCCAAAATACAAACAAATTATTGTGAATGTAATTTCTAAAGTAATACAGGGGGAAATGGAGTCCACTACATACCACAGTGCAAAGCTTGGGTCTGTCTTCCTTTAAGCACTTGTTATTTTTTAAGTATATCCAAAGGTCCTGAGGACATCCCCTACTGAAGATGAAATATGTCTGATTTCCTCTGCTGCCTGCAAAGTGTGGTAGAGTCTTCTCTGAAGAAGTATCTCACGCACAACTTCGAGCTGGCAAAGAAGACAGCAGCTGTCACACTGTTCATAGGCCAATTATAAACAGCAGTAAAGAATATCCTTGATATTGACACATGAATCACTCCACATAACATGCTTGCAAGCACTGGTCAGTATATAAAATCTAACCGTAGTGTCTGATAAATGTTTAAATATCCATAAATATGCTGTTAATCTAATGCCTAAAGATAAATAAGTGCATCCACAAAGCCAGTCGTCTGGAAATGGTTTCTAAAAAGTCTCTTTAATAGACATTGAATATATCCAGGGGAGTGTCAGTATATTTCCCTCCCCACCCCCCCAGACTCTTATTGTTTGAAATTTGTGCCATTGTAGGTTGAAAAAGCTTGAGATGCTTTCCTGAGAATCCTAAAACACAAGGTGAGAAAATGGAGGCAACCAGGGTAATATTCCAACCATGTCAGCTTTTAGAGACCCAGTTACTGCCCAGACAAAAATGCTACAACAGAAGTAAATCTGTGCTTTACTATATATATATATATAAAACTTACTTAGCAGGAGAATGGATCTAATTTTTCAGGTGGGCCCAAGATAACTTAGCACATTAAAGATAATTTAGTGCAAGGTATTTCCAAAGCAGAAGTTCTTTCCAGATGGTGCTCAATCTTTTGTGTGCCAAACTGATTTAGGTCTACCAAGAGTAAACATTATTGGAATGGACTCTGTTCTATCAAACTATTATTTTGCGTGTTGTTAAAAGATTTTGAACTTCTAAGTGATAAAATAGCTCAAGCTACTTCCAGAAAGTCAAATGCATCCAGGAAAATGAAGACTTTAAGTCTCAGCTCTGTAAAACTCTGAGAACCCCAAATGAGTCCAAAACTTCTCAAAATGGGCTCATCTGTATGCATAGTATGATCTTAGGACAACACACATGCTTTAAATTAAGGAGAATGGGACAATTTTTTCTTAATATTTTGCAAAATTGACCATCTCCATTTTCTCCTTTTGACTGGGCAGTCCCTGGTGGATAGCCTTTCTTAAAATAGTTTATTGCTGTCTGTATTTGAAACCGATCTCTTGTTATTTAGCCTGCTGTAGTAAACGAGTTAATTGTAGGATGTATCCTTGTGCATCTACAATGAGTCCTGACAAACAATGATTCTGCATCACTACCAAGCTTAAATTCTTTGCTTTTTTCCTCAGCAGGTTTTTTTTTTTTTTAAATAGCATGTATTTTTAATATTGCTGCTACTGATTGTGTGATCTATTGCCTCTTGTCCTGCATGCCTGGGCATTTTGCTTTGAGAACTGTCCCATTTATTGCACAGACAGCATGTTTCAGTCAGTGATTTGCCCTTCTATGTTGCTTTTTCTGTGATATTTGTGTTTAATTAACTGGAGTTTCCTTCTTCCGCTGCTTTGTGAGCATGTGTGAAGCATAGATTTCACTGGCCCTGGAGATATTTCCTGGGATTTGCAGAGCAAGTCTCTCTCCTCACTTTGTATACTGCCTTTAATGTCATGTAGAATGTGGTCACTGACTAAATTCTGACTGGGATATTCAAATACATATGACTTGGCTATATTGCAGGCTTGTAGAAAGATGTGTCTGCAGTTTTACAGGGCATCTTGCAGTTTCCCCCAGGACCAATCCTTTATGCACGGATCAAAGAATTCTTTAAATGTTGAATAACTTAGTCTAGCTTTTCTTTTCCCTGGTCTTGTTGCAATACATCATAGGTTCCTGAATCTTTAAATGTGTAGGATTTCACACATCCAATTTCTTTACACTGTGATTTACTTCAAGAACAAAACAAAAGCTTTGCAGAGGCTCAGACTGACAGATGTGGGAGGGACTGTGGAGGCTTTACTTCACTTTTGCGAAGTGTTTGTTTTCTTTCTCAAACCATGTAACGAGAATGTGACAAACACAAGTGAAGGCAAGAGGAAAAATTCTAATTTGCTGGGCTTTGCCAAATGCCTCGTGGCATAAGGTGTTACCTCTGTTACTGAAAACTGCTGAATTAAACATCTGTTCCTACAGATCTCCTTAGTCGCAGGGTCCAGATACTTAGTGAGAAAGGCATCCAAAAGGTTGTCTGGTTTGGGTACTGAAGGACATCACTGGGAATTGAAGCAAGTTTAAAAGAACAAGGGAGCTGAATTTTCTTTTCCACCTTCCATTTCTTTTTAGAAGGAAGAAAAAGCCCTGATACTCACTTTGGCTGCCACTGTGAGACCCCTCCTCTTGTTTCAATCTAATTTAAACAGCTGAGAAAATCAACCGCATAAAGGTAGGTACAGCTTCAGTCAGGAACACTGCTTTTACGTTGTTTCACTTCCCAGACACAGAAACTCTAAGGAAGGAAGGAAGGACATCATGAACACACAAGACAAGTTACAGAGAGACTGGCAGACTTCTCTCACGGCATGAGAAAAGGCAGAGCAGCCTTGGACTGACTATCCAGAGAAGAGCATTCCCACAGAACATTTAGAAATGCAGTGGCTAGAAGGAGAGGGCAGGTCAGTGTTCCAGCAGAGCAACAGATGTGGTAATTATAAGGGGCTGACTGAAGTGGAGGTTTCAGTTGATGTTCACTCGGGACCTGAGGCAGAAATTGAAGGTCTGCTTTACTTAATACGAAGAGGGAACATACCAAAGTAATAGTTTTTAACTGAAGAGTAGAAAATGACTGAAACAACAAAGGAGCGGCTTGCAGTCTTACTTGATTAAAATGAGCCCTTCTTGAGAGAGATGATAGTAGTCAGAATATGGAGAAATCCATTAAAACAGACGGCTACAAACTCGCTAAAACTTACTGGACCAAGAAGAAACTTGGAGATAAGAATGAAGAGTGCGTTGCTACAAGGATTGCAAGTTCAAATTGGCTTAAACAATAAAATTCTGATCAGGAAATGTAAAGATGAGAATCAAGGAGATAAAGATATACAGGCTGTGACAGCCAGCAAGCCAGGGCATTATCTGCCAATGGGAAAAAAAGATGCGAGAAATGCAGCAAAGTTTGCACGGGCTGGTTAGCACCTATAGAGCATGCGCAATGTGAGTAAAGAGAAGGACTGCTGCACAGCAAGCTGAAATGTAGTATTTTCACTTTTACTTTCATGTCCCCAGTGAAATACAAGGGTGACCTATGCTTAAATACAGGATGCTATTGTTAAGCAGTATTATTCAGCATGGTCATAAAAGTTTCACCTTATGAAAATTCTACTTTCACTCAAGTGGTAAAGGATCAAATTCATTTTGCAGGAGTTTGATGACATTCCCCGGCATTTAGGAAGCCATCAGTAAGGCAAAATCTAAAGCTGAAACTGAGCAAATGACGCACAATTCGTTAGAAAAACTTCCTATGTTGTAGAGCAGACAAAGCAAAACAAACAAGCAATGCAGCGCGTAATTGGCTACACTTGAGGAGTCAGGACAAAGGAAAAAAGCATTCTGTACAGAAACCCAAAGAATTAGTAGCCTGCCAGAGAATATGTATCTATTGAGGACAAAAAACCCAGCACTTACATGGTGCAGGATCTATCAGTGGAGAAAGAGGTCTGTGAACACACAACAATGTTTCATCTGGAGGAGTCCATTTCCTCAAATTGCTTTTTGCGTTGCCCTATAGAAAGAATTTCACAGGGGAATACAACAGAATAGCACAGCTGGGATAAAAGTTAACCTAGCAAAGAACAACGATTTTTTTTGCAGCAAGCCCGAGCTCATTCATCACCAACTTGCTTGCTGCCTCAGATTGTAAAAGTAAAAAGTTCCCTGCAAATAAGCATGTTTTTCTTGAAAATCATCAGCCTGAATTCTAAAATTATTGCCTTAAGAACGTTGGTCTGTGAGATGTACAGCCCAAATCTTGATAATCTGAGATCCTGACAGAGATGCTAAAAGGAGTCCTGGATGTGAGACACATCCAGTATTAAGTTGTCCAGGCAAAGATTCTGAGAAAGGTGCTGCTAAAGTCCATTTGCAATGCTGTGGTCAAAACAGGCTAATGCATCACAGGCGCTTATGAAAGCTGAGTGTCAATACACTCATACTGAGAGATACTCCCATATTATACTATAAAATAGCAAGTCATTTATTATTGGGAAGAAAGTGCCACCTGGAACTCATCATAAATATTATACTGTTACTGCCAAAAGGGCTTCCTAAGCCCTTCCTCACCCTGAGAATAGGGAATATTTCTGCACTTTGTACAAGAGCTCGGGCTAGTAGGATCTGGCTCCAAAAGAATTTCCAGTTACTGCCAGGGGAGGACTGACATAGTATACTGCAGCTCTCTTCTGTCTTCTCTTCCCTCTGCTTGTAATTTTTTTTTTTTGAGGAAAGGACATGGAGAGGAAGCACAGACCTAGATGTGGAACACTGTGCTTTGCACTGTGCAAATTCTCCACTGAGCACACACAACCAGACTACAGGACTTCGCGGCAGCTGAGCAAAAGCATTTCAAATGACCTGTTTCTGGGCACAAATCTATGTTAAGCATATACTTTTGTCTAGCCTAGGACATACCTTCCCACTCTTCAGTCAGCCAAAATAGACGTGAAAATAGGTTCTCAAAGTTCTGCCCAGGTAGGTGGTGATTTCCCATTCAAGCACTTCAGGCTCATATTTGTCCCTTCCTCTGTAATTAGAGACTATTTACATCTTATGACTTATAGCACTGTACATGTGTGCATATATATATATATATTTCTTTCCTTCACACATTATTTTATTACAGTCAGGGGTGAACCAGTGATTTCAAAACCAAACATTCCTTTCACTTTAATGGTAAAGTTCACAGTCTGTGATAAGCTTGGTAAATAAAATTTACTTTCCACATTTCTCTGAATTATAAAAATAGTTATTGTGCTATTTGTTTCCATCAAATATAGCTATTTTTGATTTTGTGACATAATTTCCTTTAAAGTGCACTAAACCATAAACTATTCTAAGCAAAAATAAAAAGTTCTCTGCCTTTTAATTAGTGCAAATCGTATTTTTAAAAGTCAAAAGTCTCTGAAGTTGATATAGTGCTTTATATCTCCTCAGATGAAAAAGTCTTAACACTGAAAAGCTTCTAAAGGACTTCTGTAACTGTGACTGGTTAGGATTTTGTATGCTTTTCCTGAGTCATCAAAATATGGCAATTCCCTCTATACTGTCTTTGAGCAGACTACAAGTAATAGGATTAGATTATTAATGCAATTTCTATGGGATACATTTGTACCTTTTGTAATTTATTAAACTTTTTAGCCTAAGAGATAACATTTAATGAAATACACTAAGTAAAATTAGGGAATATCTTGATGTTCCATTTAGTGGCTTCCTATTTTGAGTATAGGACTGGAAGGTAGGAAAGCTGAAGTGATTTCCTAATCCCATTGAAGTCAATTAAAATGTTAGCATCTACTTCAGCAGAGTCAGAAACTCAACCTTAGATCTCCTTCACATGTCGGCAGAGTGTCACATGAGTCACATGTCACATGAGTCAGAGGGCATCTGACTGGGTGACATATGGGAAAGCCCATTTCCTTGTGGGTTTTTCTTACCCTGGTTGGTGCCAGAATCTCCTGTGTAGACTGTCATTTCTGAGATGGGCTTTCCTGTGGGAATTTAAATACCGAGGATCCTGATCACCTGCGACTGGAATCATAGTTTGCAAAGAAATAAAACAGAAAAAGAGAGAGAGAAAAAAATAATCTTACTGCACTTCTAGAGAATGACTTGCCCTGAAGAGGCTACTACTTAAAGATCTTACTTGGAAAGTGGAAGATGGGGATTTTGATCTGTCTTAAGCTCTACACAATGGTGTAAGCCTCTTTCTCTCACTCATACTGTAAAACCATCATTGAGAGCTGTCATTAAAAATGAACTTGATCATAGCAACGCAAGCTGAGAGTACAGCTTCACAAGCAAACTACCAAAGCAGAGGGTACACTGTGAAATTACAGCATCTGTTGGTTGTTAAATAGTAACAGTTTGCATACATGCTTTTGTCTGCAGTAATCATGAGGCCATGTTGATATAGCTTAGCTGTCAACAAAAAGGGCTTGCTTGTTCATCTGCCCGTATCAGGTCTATAAGCTGCTGATGAAGACAACCAAAAACCTTCTCTGACAGGGATTTGAGCCCAAATCCTTCGTATGCCAGATAAGTACAGAACAGACTAAATTGCTGGGAGGTCTCACCTCTCCCACTGACCAGAAATTTGACTTTGGACATGGAGAATATTTTCTTTTGTTGAAATTCGTAAAGATACCATGAAAGTGTTGTTGAATTACAGTTTTCCAATCAGGAAAAAAAAAAGGGAAAAAAAATCACAACAAGGTGTAGTCTTGATCTCAGCAAATGCCTCAAAGTGTTGCTGTCAAAGAGATACATAAGAAAATATAGCTAAAAGCATACGGAAAGCTCTTTTGTATGAGTTTATCTAACACAAAGCAATAAAAGTCAGGCCATTTTGTAGTATCTATCTATACACAGCTTGACCACCATTAAATTAAGCAAAATTAAAAACAGCAATAATAAAAATGGGAATTAGTTCCCAAAGAGTGAGTGGCTCCTGCTGTGGTTTGAATTCAGACAAAAATCTTCCTTCCCCACCTCCAAATCTATATAGCCTAGGTGGATATCCTGCTGGGAACTATTAGTAAAATGATGATTCTCACTGGGATACCATTCATAGTTATTAAAATATAGTAGAACCTCACAAATCCACCATATAGCTTCTCAGGAAATCTCTTTCCAGTTCTCAAACATGGAAAATTCATGCAGTAACCTCTCAAATTATATTTTCACTACAATGTGTTTAGGAAATACATTACTCTGCATGCATATAAATATATACTGAAGTATAGCCTTTCAAATAAAGGAAAAAGTCATTTAATGTTGTATCTCCCTTGCTTTTATAACTGTGATTACTCACTTGGAAAAAAAAAAAAAAGAAATCAGTATGCAAGTTCTACATTAATAGATATATAGCAAGTATCATTATGTATCTTTCAGACACTTCCTTAAACTTCTTTTCTGCAGTAACTACTGAAGAGTCTAATAGCAGGTGTGCTGACAACATGCCTTAATTACAGTTAATCATGCTGTTCCCTGTCCCGTGCTTGCCTACTGCCCCTTAGCAGAAAGCAGGACTTCACGTTTCAGGTAGATCAAACCAACATTGATTCTGAATAAGTATCTTGATGCTGTATTCTGTGCATTGGTTTGGGCTGTGTGGAAACCTAAATTCACCTTGCTATGATCCCAGTTTTTTCACCTCTAGAAGCTTGCCTAAAGCATAGAAGAACAAAAGGGAATGAATGAGCTTGATCTAAACCAACCTGGACCTTTTGTGCCATGTTGAAAGGATGCAAGAACAGAGATGATCTGCCTGAGTCTGATCTCACTTCCTATCTTGAGAGACCTATCGGAAACACCACGGGACCAATACAAGGCAGACAGTTTGAGGTCTTCCTGGTGTCCCATGTAGTAAGGGACTCTACTGGAATCACGGATCTGAAGACACCTAAAGCCAGAACAGACTAAATGCAGCTGTGTTAAACCTAACCATAACCACTAACTCCAACCCTAACACTAACCTGTAACCCCTAGACCCTAACCACCTAACCTGAACATTCACTCTACTGACCATAACCTTAAACTCTAATGACCATATCCCTTCTGCAATGTGGACAGGTCAATTAACATCCTAAGATGGTGTTCATAGTCCTTTTAGACTCTTAGTAATTTCCCATGACTCATAACGAAAGTCTCAGTGGGGCTGGACAGTAGTGAAGGTTTTCTTGATTAACTCTCAGCAGTCTTACCTGGAAATACTTAAATCATTAGGCCTAGGCTCAGAGTCTGAAGGAAAAGATGCCTTATTGCCCTTATGAAGAGAGGAGTTGGAGGTTTGGTATAATCAGAAAGAGGAGTGCTTTCTGGAGTTGTAATAATTTATCTACTTATGTTTTTAATTGTGTTTGTAATTTACAGACAGTTAAAATGCAAGGATGGAAATATGGCCAGAAATTTTCTTCACTCTCTTTCATTTCACCAATAAGAAACTTTTAAGTAAACAGCAATCTCCTAGAAGAACCATGCTTTATATTCTAGAAAGATAAATTCTTCATTCAGACTCCAAAACAGAATTGTATCTGAACGGTAAATGAATTTAGGGCTTGAACACAGGCTCAGCTACATTTAAGCAAGGGAGAAAATGGTTTTGTTCTCACAAGAAGGACAAATTGAGACATAAGGCAGACACAACTATCATTTCTTACTTCAGCTTCTTCAGTAGGCCTGAGTTAGTCTTGCTGCTCCATTCAGGTAGTTTCTTTTGCATGCTCTGGACTCTCAGCCTTTTCTCCCATTTCTTTTATTGAACCAGATATAGCTGTTTCCCTCTCTGCCAGTTCCCAACCCCTTAATCCCTTAATCGCCATCCTTCTTCTAGATCTACTTCCTCTTCTCCCTTTCTCTTCTGTTAGTTTTCCAGTGTTCTCTAATCTTTATCTCTAATCTTTATATCTGTTTCCTCATTTTTTCTGTTCATTCCACACACTTCCAGAGCACATACTTTGGCCTATTTAGGAGGCTGGTTGACAGAGTCCCTTGGGAGGCAGTCCTGAAGGGCAAAGGAGTCCAGGAAGGCTGGACATTCTTCAAGAAGGAAGGCTTAAAGGCACAGGAGCAGGCCATCTCCATGTGGCAAAAAACAAGCCAGTGGGGAAGAAGACCAGTGTGGCTGAACACAGAGCTTTGCCTGGAACTCAGAGGGAAAAAGAAAGTTTACAAACTTTGGAAGAAGGAGCAGGCAACTCAGGAGGACTACAAAGATGATGTGAGGTTATGCAGGCAGAAATTAGAACTTAACCTCCCTGCTGCCATAAAAGACAATAAAAATATTTCTATAAATACATTAACAACAAAAGGAGGGCTAAAGGAGCACCTCCATCTTTATTGAATGTGGGGGAAACATTGTGACAAAGGCTAAGGAAAAGGATGAGGTACTTAATTCCTTCTTTGCCTCAGTCTTTAATGGTAAAACCAGTTGTTCTCAGGGTGCCCGGGTCCCTGAGCTGGAACACAGGGATGGGGAGCAGAATGAAGCCCCCATAATCCATGGGGAAATGGTTAGCGACGTGCTTCATCACTTAGACACACACAAGTCTATGGGGCCAGATGGGATCCACCCAAGGGTACCAAGGGAGATGGCAGAAGTGCTCACCAAGCCATTTTCCATCATTTATCAGCTTCCCTGGAAAACCCGGGAGGGCCCAGTTGACTGGAGGTTAACAAATGTGACACCCATCTACAAGTAAGGCAGGAAGGAGGATCTGGGGAACTACAGGCCTGTCAGGGTGCCCTCTGTGCCTGGAAAGGTTATGGAACAGATCAACTCGATCTACAGCATGTCCAGAACAACCAGGTGATCAGGCACAGTCAGCATGGCCTTATGAAAAGCAGGTCCTGCTTGACAAACCTACAAACCTGATCTCCTTCTGCGACTAGGTGACCCATTTAGTGGATGAGAGAAAGGCTGTGCATGTTGTTTACCTGGACTTTATTCAAGCCTTTGACACCATTTTCCATGGCATTCTTGTTGAGAAACTGGCTGCTTATGGCTTGGACAAGCGGACTCTTTGCTGGGTAAAAAACTGGCTGAAAGGCTGGGCCCAAAGACTTGTGGTGAATGGAGTTAAATCCTAGTCGGCAGCCAGTCACATGTGGCGTTCCCCAGGGCTCAGTATTGGGGCTAGTTCCATTTATTATCTTTATCAATGATCTGGACAAGGGGATCGAGTGCGCCCTCAGTAAGTTTGCTGATGACACGAAGTTGGGAAGGAGTGTTGACCTGCTTTAGGGTATGAAGGCTCTAGAGAGGGATCTGGACAGGCTGGATCAATGGGCTGAAGCAAATGGTATGAGGTTCAACAAGGCCAAGTGCTGGCTCCTGCACTTGGGTCACAACAACCCCATGTAGCGCTACAGGCTTGGGTAAGACTGGCTGGAGAGCTGTCTGGCAGAAAAGGACTTGGGGGTGTTGGTTGACAGCCAGCTGAACATTAGCTGGCAGTGTGTCCAGGTGGCCAAAAAGCCCAAGGGCACCCTGGCTTGTATCAGAAATAGTGTGCCCAGTAGGACTAGGGAAGTGATTGACCCTCTGTGGAGGCTGCACCTCGAATACTATGTTCAGTTTTAGGCCCCTCACTACAAGAAAGATATTGAGGTGCTGGAGTGTGTCCAAAGAAGGGTAAAGAAGCTGGTGAAGAGTCTAGAGCAGAAGTCTTTGAGGAGCAGCTGAGGTAACTGGGGTTGTTTAGCCTGGAGAAAAGGAGGCTGAGGGGAGACCTTATTGCTCTCTACAACAAGGAGGGAGATTGTAGCTAGGTGAGGGTTGGTCTCTTCTGCCAAGCAGCAAGTGATAGGACAAAAGGAAACAGCCTCAAGTGATAGGACAAGGGGAAATGGAGTCAAGTTGCACCATAGGAGGTTTAGATTGGATATTAGGAAATTTTTACACTGAAAGGGTTATCAAGCATTGGAACAGGCTTCCCATGGAACTGGTGGAGTCACCATCCCTGGAGGTATTTAAAAGACTTGTAAATGTGGTGCTTTGGGACATGGTTTAGTGATGGACCTTGTAATGTTAAGTTTATGGTTAGACCAAATGATCTTAAAGCTCTTTTCCAACCTAAACAATTCTATGGTTATGTAAAAAATACAGGATAGTTATTTTCCCTAAGGGCAAACTATCTTGAGACTCACTAAAAAAATATGGGAAGTAGTGCAGCTCATCATTATCAAATTTCACACATACAGCCTCTAGGAATGTGATAGCCACTTTGATTTAAAGCAGTGTGGTTTTAGCCTTCCTGAAAGGTATACTTGCTGTTAGCCATTTTGAATTAGCAGAAAATTTGCACATTTATAACCAACGTTTATGCAACATTTGCAATGTCCCATGTCACAAAAGTAAAGAGGATATCATGACAACTGAAAATGTCTTCTTTTAGGTTGGCCTCTGCATGATCACTCTCTTTGAAATGTTAATATAGTTTATATTTTACTACTATATTAAAGTGTGCCTGGACCAGGAAGTCTGCAATGCAATAACCACAACAGTGTGTGCCCCTAAAGTAAACATTCTTCCTTGCTGTTACTTCATCTTACTGCAACTTCATCTGGGGACCTCTGCACTGGATAAATACATTACTGCACAAGAGAAGGTAAAACAGAGAATATGGCTTCAGTGGGATTTAGTTCCAATGCTTTCTAATTAATTGCTGTACCATTTCTTCTAGAGAAAAAGATGTTCTCTTTCTATCACACACGCAAAGAAACGGCTGAGAAATTCAGGTAAGCTTATTGCAGCTTTCTCCACATTACTGATCCTGTGGTTGTTCTGCAAGGTGTTTGCAAACTCTAAGTCATCATTGCACGTTGTCACAAAATGAAAGGGGAGTTGAATCTGAATACAGACTCTGACCTGCTTTTTGTGTCTGAACATCAAGAGAAATTTAAGCACCACCAACCCAATCCTTGAGAAATATACAGTGGAATAACTATAAAAAAATGCAGTTCACTGCATCATCTTTAATTCTGCTGCCTATAGAAAGGCTATAGCATTATAAAGCTGATGTATCTGAAATGCTGCTATTTGCAATGCCAGTAATGCTAACTATGTAATACAGGACTACACTTCTACTACAATAGCAAGTAGATTATATTTCAAAGAGGAAGATATTTTAATGAAAGTATGTATGGATGATGGCAAAGGCATAGAAGATATCAAAATTTTGGCTGTAAGAGTAATTCTGCAAAGTATTCATGTTCTGTGCACATTAAGCAAACAATGGGGATGTCTGGTGTCTTTGCTTGAGCCACCAACGAAAATATCAAAGGATATTGACGCCTGCATGAAAACAGATCATTGGTACTTAAAAGAACAATTTATTGGTTTAACTGATGTTTTTTTTTTTCACAACAAAATTCGAACAGTTAATACTATTAAACACATTGCACAGGCCCAAATCAGAGTTAAAAGTGTTAAGCAAATACAAGAGTGATCAGCCACTCCTATTCCTGAAACAGAAGCACGTGCAAACACATGACCTTTCCACAATATTGAGTATTCTGTTAAAAGTTATTATATAGGAACCAGAAAGCTCTACTAGCTGTAAATTAAGCAGATCTACATTAAAATTACGTGTTAAAAAACAGTTAGATGGGACCCGAGAAAGTTACCTCATCCATCCTTCCACCTTGAGTTAAGAATCCAGAGATTTGTGTAACTTGGTCCTAAAGACATGGAGTGATGCAAATGCAACATCTTCCCCGGGCAATCTCTTCTAATGTTTCTCTATCCTCAGTGATAACAAGGACAGAATTAAGTCAGGAGATATTTCTAGGCACCCATATATATCATGAAATACTCTTAATTCAAAAAGGACTTTATATGGTAATATGTTTTAACGAATGTAAATGTTTCAAGTTTCCAGCTACTTTCTTCAGCGTGAAATGCAGCCTTTCAAGAACTCTTTGCCGTAGGAACTAATTAGCACTCTGAAATGTGAAATGCTTAAATGCATGATTATTTGTATTATTCACATTTTTGCTCCTCCAGTAGTCTTCATGAAAGAAATTTTACTGTCATCACCAGCTGCCATGAAATAGGATTTACTGAACATGTTTCTGGGTTCACAGAGCTAAACCATTCCTTTAATTCATATAAAATAAACCATACTATTTGATATAAACTCTATTCATTATTTAAATATCATTAGATTGTATAAGAAAGAGGAAATAATTTCAAGGAATAATTTAGATAGCTTGTTAGAGTTATGAAGTGTTGTTGATGATACATTAAAGAAAGGTAATTAAAGGAATTGGCGAAGTACTAGATATGAATGTTTAAATTCTCTACACAGTAAACTCATTTTGTGCTATAATAAGCTTTGTCATTCAAATGAAATGTACCACCTGGCTTAATTATGTAATATATATGCTATATACCTATATACTATATGCGTCTGTCTCTTACTAGAATAAATCAGAGAGCGAGAGAACAAGAGTATATTCAGAGGGAAACCTGGTCAGAACAGCTATGGGAGGGGTCTTCCTCACTATAGTCACAGCTGTAAGGTTATTTCTGAAATAGAGATCAGGGTTATTTGGGAGAGCACTGAACAAGTTGGGAACTTGCCCTGGATCAACTTTTAAGCAACTCCTGTGACTCTGGGATGCTCCTACATAGATAACCTCAGACCTTAGAATAGCATGTGCAGAAGTTGAAGATGATAAATCACTGCACGATCAGGTCGATGGAGACAATAGGTGGGAGAGGGGCCAACACCAGAAGTCTTCAAGAACAGGTTAGATGATATGGGTCAGGTACCTGCCTTGTGACAGGCGATGCTCTGGGTTACCTCTCAGGATCCCATAGTCCTCTTCTGATGCAGCTGTGTGTTTTCATGGTAGCAGAATGACAGGCACGGAAACAGCTTGAATTTTCAGGAAAATGACCACAGATTATCAATGTGTGCTTTTGGAGAAGTGTTTTTCTCCATATTTTACCCAAGTGTAAACTCGCAGTTTTACATTTGAATAACCGAATTAAAAGTTCTGGAGACTTGATAGTTTAGAGCTTCCAGCTACAATATTAGATAGGTTCCTCAAAAGTTCTGGGAGCATCATAGAGTACGTGCTGGTACTGCTGATGGTATTTAAAACTTCACAGACATAAAAAAAATAATCTGAAAGTCTCCACTTGCCTGCATGAGGCTGCTGTGGCTGCCTGTACATAAAGCCAGTTTGAAGTCAACTTTTTTGGCCTCTCTGGGTGGTGGAGGTCAGTTTCCGGCAGACTGGTGGCGAGCAGAATGAGCAGAGAAGTGCACTGCTGGGCAAGGCACCTCACGATACCCATCTCCATCAATCCTCAAAGTCTCTTGGATACAAGCAGGGATTCCTTGTGTGGGGTGAGGATTACTCCATACGAAGCAGCAGGGGAGCTGGGTTTTAAGCTTCAGACGGAAGAAAGTGCAGCAGAAGGTGAGACAGAAGAAGATGAAGGCACACTACTTTCTGAATGTGCATGAGGCCTGGCATGAAACCAAGAGCTGCTGTTGCTAACCGATATTGTAAGCTGCCGTTGGTATTTGTGGGTGGAACCACCAATGAATATGGGTGAATTTGGGATCCTCTGTATCCAGTTTCAATACCAGTTGTTGATAAGCCCATCTAACCATAAAGATAATCTAATGTACAAAAATAATATAATGTCTAAAAGAGAGTATTACAGATATTCAACAGGGTTGACAAGACTGATGGAATCCTAACTCAAGCTGCACAAGTGATGCAGTTTTTACAATGCTATTAAAGAGAGGTTTGCATTGAATCCACTTTTTTTCTCAAAGAGGCTGTCTGACATGAACTATACCGAGTGAAATCTGAAGTTCATGCTCACAGATAGAATGGGATTTTCTCCTTTTGCTGCTGATGCTATTTAGAGGTCACTTTCTGAGACTAGGTTATCAGAGCCTCAGCAGAGAAGAGCACAGAAAACAACTTGATCTGGCTTGTGTGGAAGGAATTTGTAAAGTCTCCCTTCCATTCCACTGAGGCTGAATTAAACCTTTCCTATTAAACAAAATTGATTTTTAGAACATAATAACTATTAGCAGCCCTGACAGTCTCAAGGATTTCTCTAACCTTTCTTCACTTTTCAGGCCTGTGAGGGAATAGTCTCTTGGGAAAGAAAGATCCATGCTTATCTCCAAATTTGCTTGCATCTTGCTGTGAAATGTCTGTTACCAAACAGTTCTGGAGACAGCATATCAGACCAAATAGACCCAGGGAAGGTTCTGTCAAGCCATGAGCTCCCGCTCTTAACCTATGTTGAGAGAAGTCACTCTAGATTTGTCACAAACCCTTCCTTGATCCCCGTGGGAGAGGAGTGATGTTGGTGTTGAAGCCTGCTCCATAAATGCAAACTTAAGGGCTGTGGGCAGATCCCTGTCACACAAGTAAGGATACTCCAGGACAACCCAGACATCAAAATAATACTGAGAAAAGAGAATATAGCTGATTTTTTTTTTCATGTTGCATTATGCATTTTAAAGGGTTGGG
The DNA here is from genome assembly GCF_964106895.1 of Numenius arquata. Taxonomy (NCBI): domain Eukaryota; kingdom Metazoa; phylum Chordata; class Aves; order Charadriiformes; family Scolopacidae; genus Numenius; species Numenius arquata. The sequence goes on along the minus strand of NC_133616.1, from coordinate 59,971,325 downwards.
ATTTTTTTTTTTTTTTTTTTTTTGGTGTGGGTTTCGTTTTATGCATTTCCTAGCAGAAGTAGGAAAGTAACGGCCATGTTGAGACCGCGTAGATGAAACAGAACGTCGGGGCTGGGCTGTGGATTTGGCCAGGCTCCAGGTCTCCCCCCTCCGGCGGGGGTGTGCAGGGGGCTGGCGGTTTCTCTTCCTCTGCCCCCCCCGTCCCCCCCTTCTTCTGCTGGTGTCGGGGCCAGAGGAGGTGCCAAGGCGGTGCTCCGAGGCTGGGAAAAACCTAAAACCCTCCAATGCCCTTTTCAAGCTCCAACCGTTCCATCGGGGGAGAGAGAGGAAGAAAATAATTAAGAAAATCCCTTATCCTTCTCGGAAAAGGAAGCGTGTCGTTTCTAAAAAGAAGCGGTACTGCGCTGGCAGTCCTCTACTCAAAACTTTCTGACACCCAGCAGGCGACCGGGGGTACAACGTGTTTCGGGGGAGACAGGCACCCCCTCCCCAAACGCGGCGGGGGCTGCAATGGTGGGGAGGGAGGGGGTCCACCCTAGGCTCAGCGGATGCTGCCCCTGCGCTACCACCCCGCCGACCACCCCCCCCGCCGCCCCGCACCGGGACGGCCCCCCCCGCCGCCCGCCCCCGCGCCGCGCCCATTGGCCGCGCTCCGCCCGCCGCCGCCCCGCCGCGGGGAGGGAGGCGCCAGCCTCGCCCCCGGGCCGCCGCCGCGATCGCGACGGGGCCGCAGTGGAGAGAGAGACGGAGCGGAGCGGTAGCGGCGGGAGGAGCGCGGAGGGGCGCGGCGCGGCGGGGCTGGGCTGGGCTGGGCGGGCGCGGAGCGGTGGCGGAGCCACGGACTTGTTCCCCCCCCCCCCCCCTCCGGCCGAGGAAGAGCTAGTCGCCGCCTGCGAGCCGGGCTGCTGGGCAGGGGAGGACAGGGTGAAAGAAAGACAAACTAAACGCCGAACGACCCCCGGCGTCTGCGCCCGCCCGATTTTTATTTTTTATTTTTTCTTTGATTATTTCGAGAAAAGAATTTACTGTGTCTTCGGCAATTTGTGCCGCGTGTGGAGTTGTTTTCCGCACACCCCTGACAAACAAAGGAAAAGGGGGAGGGGGGCCGCGTTTCGCAGAAGACATGCGTTCAGTCAGGAAGAGGTGGACTGTGTGCACGATAAGTCTCCTCCTCATCTTTTATAAGACGAAAGAAATCGCGCGGACCGAGGAGCGCCAGGAGGCACCTCTCGCCGGGTAATTGCGGGGCGCCGCGCCGGGAGGGCTCCCCGAGGGGCGGCGGGGCGATGTCGCTGCCTGGGGTCCTCTCCGCAGCCCCACCCGGGTCTTCAGATCCCCCGGGCCGTGACCCCCTTCCCCCGCGGTACCACCACCTCTTGGCGATCTGGCGGGTCGGCGCAGGGGAGCGTGTGCGGGGCGCGGGTACCGCTGCGGAACGGGTTACGGGCGGGTCGGGCTGGCGGAGCGCAGCGGCTCGGGCGGGAGGTGGCCTGGTGGCGAGGTTGTGGCTGGTGCTGCTCCCCACCAAGCCCCCCGTCATACTTCACCCGGCCTCGGCTGCTCCCCGAGGGCCGGGGTGGCCGGAGATGGTGGCGGCGGGCGCCGGAGCGCGTTGTGCCGCGTTTTCTGCTTCGGAAGACCTTCAGAGGCGAGCGTGCCGGGGTGGGCGGCCGCTGGCAGCTCCAGCTGGCCCCTGCCTCCCTTCTTGAAGTTTTCCTGGGAGCCGTGCTTAACTTCGGTGCTCCTTGGGGATGCCTGCTCTGAGACGGCGCGGGACATCCCCCTTAGCTCCCGAAGCTCCTCCACTGGAAACTCTGGTCCCTCGCTGAGACCCTGTGTTACATGTTTTTCCTCTCCTGCCTGTTTTCCCTTGAAAACATCAAGGCGAAAAGTCCCTTGCCGTTTTTCTGTCTTGCTCCTTGCTTTCTCTTTGTCGCACATTGTCTTTATGTACATGCATGCCTGTGTTCCTCATTTTTTCTCCCTACCTGCAGCTGTCCTGTGAAGGTGTTGGGTTTTCAGCCAAGCCTGTGTCTCCTAGGAGGGATGTGATATTTTGTTTTTTACAGGAGGGATGTGTAAATTCCGGGGTGGCTTAGTGAAATCAGCAAAGGCTCACACTCTCTGTTTCCTTGTGCAAATCGAACTGGAGGGGATGCATTCACAGCAGATTTTCATTCTTTGCTTTAAGCCCTTCCCTTAATTTGAGGAGGCAGCATAAGGAGGTTGTAAGTTCCCGTATGGGCCTGGGGGGGGGCTGGCTGGCGCAATTTATGACCTTCTTGGTCCCCGATTCCTCATCCTTGGCCCTTGCCTAGGCGAGTGGGGCACAGACAGCTGGGCACAGCTGGGCGGCAGTAGCCACGGCGGCTCCCGGAAGCAGGGGCTGTGTGTGTGCGTGGTTAATGGTGCGATGTTTGCTTCCCTTGGTACTACAGATTTTCACAACTTGCTGGTAACTTTCCTGCTTGTCCAGCCTGGGTGCAAGCCCAGTTTCTACCACGATATCGTGGTATCTGCATACTTAAGAGATGTACAGAAGTTTAAAATTTTTGGATCGTAGGTGTGCAAAAATACAGGTGAAAATGAATTTATGAGGGAGAGTCAGCATTAAAGATAAGCATGTTTCTTGGAGTGTACTGCTTCTTGTCATGCTAGAGGTAGCTGCTCAAATGATTCAGAAATTAGTCAGAAGCTAGAATCCACATTTATTTGGAAAAAAAGGCTCCTCCAGCTTATGATATTATGGTACATTTTTTGACACAATTTAAAAGGTACTAGAATGAACTGATTATTTAGAATGGAGTGAAAGAAAATAAGTGTATTTAGTCATAAATATGTATATCCTTGACAACACTTTAAAGTATAGCTGCAATGTACTTCTGCTAGGTTGTTTAGTTTATTTTTCCAACCAGTCGTCCTATCTGTTACTGTGTGGTGGGTGCAGGGGAAAAAAAAAACCCACCCTAAGTGTACTACTAGGATCTGCTGCCACTGTTGATGTTACACTTGCCTTTCTCCTGAAGGAAGGACTCATACCATTTGGTTATTTTTGACATGGGCAAGCGAAGTCAGTTTTCCATGGGATGTTTTACTTCCAGAAGTACTAGTAATGCAGAGTTGTGAATCTGCGGGGTAGCCCATTTTATTGTTATTAGTGGCACTGCAGGTAAATCCCAGACACTCCAAAAAGGACTGTGTGCAATTCCAAAGTATGTAATAAACCCTAAATCAGCTGTGTTCTCATAGCAAAGTTTGCTAGAACAATAATTGCAAAAGCATACCCGTCTTTAACTAGACAGTAATGTCCCTTTAAAAGTTAAGCAAGTGATGAAACATGCGTAATATGTGGAATGCAGTGTTTCTTAAACAGTTGTCTTCTACTGGTTTATTTATACTTAATGAAATGTCCTCAGGAGAACAGGTAGTCGTATTGGTCTGATTGGTCACCAAGTCAAGGTAATTCAGAGTGGAGGTTGACACTGTCAGCCCCAAGTTGCTGTCACACCACAGAACCTGTTTCATTTACATCAGAGAAGATTTGGAGTGATTCTAGAAGAGACAAAATAGCCCAAATTTACTTCGTGATTGCTTACACAATGAAGAATTTTCTGGAGTAAATTTAGCTTTTTATGTGTTGGTGTATTTAATATTACTTTAAGTGAAAATTAAGTAATACCAGTAAAAGGGAGAGGACCATGTAAGTTAAGACCGTTGTATTCATAGTAGAACTTAAACACAAAGTGCCTAGGACCTTCTTTTAGCTCCTGAGAACACAATTTAACATTGTTTTACTGTACAATCTATATAGCTCACTGCAGATGTAAATTGTGAATATGGAAGACAACCACATTTCAAATGCTATGGTGCTTTAGGTGTTGGCAACATACTGTGTTGCTAAGTTTTGTCAACTTAAAGTGTCTACTGGATAAGGTTTCATCCAGCATAAACTGGAGACATCTCTGAAGTACTTGTAGACTAAGTGCCTTACCTGAATGTATTTTGATAGTTTTTCTTTAGATGCATACACTCTATGGATCTAGAAAATATATGCAGGAAAATGTGTGATAAGTGTATTTGCAACCATTATGGAAAATTTTTAGAGAAGAAAACATTTTAAAATAGAAAAAAAGTATTAATTACATTCAGACTATTGAATTTAGGAACTTCTGCCTTCCATACCCTCAAGTTAGCGTGATTTGGATAGTTTACATACAGATTTTGTACCAACACGATCACTTAAAGTCGTACGTTTTTCGGTAGGTGGCAGTCTTACCTATGAATCAGTGCAGTGTCAGTGCTGCAGCATGTTGGGAGAGCGTTTCTAGTAATGATGGGTTGGTTTTGATGAAGTGTATAATACTGGTTTATTAGTTACAGGGGCTTTTGCAATCATAGCACTTCTTGCGAATGAGTATGTTACCGGTTTTGTTAATTTAGCTTAATTAATGTCCCATTGCAGGTTTGTTTGAGTTTAGTCTGCTATATAGTTTACTAAATACTAATACTTTTTTTATATATATATATACACACACAACAGTAATGTTGCTGTGGCTCTTACTAAGGGCCAGGATCCAATTGTTTTAAGAACTTACAGCCACGGGAGAGCAAGAGTCAGCGATTCCTTAAGGAGTTTACAGTCTCACATCTTTTCCATTTTGTTGGTTGAATGGCTGGTGGTCAAAAAGTTCTGTTTGCAAGCTAAGTGAAGTTATTGTTATTTGCACTATTTCAGAACATGCTTATTTAACAGATAAAGAGATTTCTGTATATTACTGTTTCATATGCTCCTGAGGTACAAGACATTCTACGTGGTAGAATGTTCTATCCAACAGCTTTGATATATTCATCATTAACAGCTACGTTTGAACGCAGCTGAACATTGCTCTGGCACCTAAATGGAAACAGTATGGAAGATAATGGAAATATGGATATTAAAACAGATTTTAGACCTAAAACCTTAAGTTGTGCTTGAACTGTTCTAGCTTCTCTGTCCCATTTGTGTGACCCTATTGGCTAATATCATTGCAGCTGGTAAGATTATGATACCTCATCAGTTGTTAAGTGATCATCACCCACAGCTTACTATATTTTTTTATTTTTTAAGGTCACTTTACCAAAATTCGTGAATACGGTAACATTGATGAAGAGGATAAGGCAACTGTGGTTGTTTGGATGTCTGTGTACTAAAGTTTTAGGAATTCTGGAGGAAATTTTGTGTTTTGTGTGATGTTAAACTCCAGAATACATGCATGAAAGTCTTTCAGTATCAGTAGGATGCAAAGAGAGTCTATTTAGCCATTGTTGTAGAACATGAGCAATTGCAGGGTGAAGGCTTGAAAGTTATGATTTAATTCTAGGTTTAGTACTGGAATTTGGAACATGGAAGTGTAGAATTTGCCTCATAAACATACCGAAGTTTGGTCCAGGTTCACAATTTGGAGTTTATTGTAACTTTTGTTATGTCTGTTTCAAACAAGTTTAAGCTCTTAAATTGCATATTTAAGTATTTAATATAGGTGTCCCATACATTTCTTACAGGTACAGTTTATTTGCTTTGGCGAGCAAAGTGATAATTATCTCTTTTTTTTTTTTTTTTTTTTTTTTAAATGAAGTATCACTGGTGCTTGTGACTTAAATTGTTTACAACTCTAGTTAGCCTTGATGTAATTGTGTCTTTTCTATATTGCATTGCAGAGATGGTGAACTGAGTTTAAGTAGATCAATGATCAATAGCTCTGATAAGATAATTCGAAAAGGTGGCTCCTCAATCTTCCAGCATGCTGTAGAAGGTTGGAAAATCAATTCTTCTTTGGTACTGGAAATAAGGTGAGTGTTTTAAATAAAAAGCAGTTCATTTCATATTACCTATAATTCTTTTAATTTCATATTGCCTATGATTATTTTTGTTCGGAAAAGTCTCTTGATTTATGGTTGCAGGTGGATGTTTTGTAACTGTACATATTTAGGGTTCAAAATAAATGTAACTAAATTACATTAGACTCCAAAGTCAAGTCATCCTTCACAAGAATAAATAAATTGTTTTCATCTGGCTGTGTCAGTCAGACCCATGCAGTCGGTATCTACATTATGCACATCCACATTTGGTTGTCTAGAACTTTCTTGCAGTCAGTGGTGAGAAACTGACACTTTAAGGACATGCTTTCCTCTCATCCTAAAGGTCTGAAATAGAAGAGATGGGAGTACCCTGAACATACCTATTTTTCTCTCTTAAGTACAAAGGGAGCTTAGGCTGACAGCTTGGGTGTAGGAGTCGAGAGCTAGGATGTCAGGCGCTGTGAATCCAGCCCTGACTGTGGCCGGGCCAAGTCAGAAGGTCAGATGTTGACAACACCCCCATCTCTTTCTCAGTTTTCTCTCCTGAAGTCAGAGCTGCAAAATAGAGCCTTACGCTCATTCTGACAGGGGAAACACAGTAGCAGAGTATAGAGTGAGTGACAGTTCTCATGTGTCTTAGTGGTTATAGTGAGTCTACTCACTTTTGGGCTTGAGAGAAGAGAAAGCAGAAGCCTGTAAGTGTGGTGTGTCCCCATCTTAATCAGGAAGGTGGCCAGTGAGGGGAGTGTATGGAGCATGGGCTGGCACTGTGGAGGGCTAGGAGTGTCACATTCTATGAAAAATGGTAGAAAATAACTATTTCTAGCAGCAATCATGTAGCAGAGAAGACTTGATTTTCTGAAGATTAAGATTTTAAGTAGGAATTTTATCTAAGTAATATGTGGTTTTTATGTCGTTTCCCTTTCTACTTTTTGTTTTGTTGTTTGGTTTTTTTTTGTTTTTTTTTTTAGTTAAAGGGCAGCTCACAAAAATTTTAGACAGGCAATATATCCATGTAAGAAAGCATGGCTTCTCTGAATGAGTAACTTAGGCTTATTTTTTGAATGACTGCTATTTTATGTCCCTAATTCTAAAACATGCAGAAGATATAGCTAGCTCAGATATTACTAAAGCTGTAGTAAAGGACTGATGTTTTGGAAGTCTTGTGCTATGATGGACATGGTGCAGCCAAGGAACAGCATCTAGGATGGAAGGAGCGGCCAGATCTGGGTAGGCAGCAAATTAATGCTCTGCAGCCTGTAGCTGTGGCTCAGCTGTCTGGCAAGTGCCCTGTGGAGTTCCCACTCCTTGACTGCATAGACTAAGGGACCCTCGGGCACTTGGCTGTTCCCCAGGGTACCAGGTGAAGACCTGGTGGTTGTCCTAAAATGCATCTGAAGTGCAGCTCAGGAATGGAGTTGCTTCCAGGACCACCTGTTCAGATGCAGCCTGTTTGACCTGTGTATGGCTGTTCGGTCAAGGCTAAGTTCTGCTCCAAGGTAGCCTAGGAAAGATAAGCAGATTTTCTATATCAGCAACAGTATTTAAAATTGATATGCATATAACTGACAGTTTAGGTTGGAGAAATATTGAGTAACTTCAGAAGAATACTGTTGAAATTTCAAGTCATAGTTTATGATTCTGACAGTTAGGAGAAAATAGCACACAGTTTTACTTGTGAAGAAGACTGGTTTGGAAGCCACTGAGTGACGATAAGTAGAGAGAGAGAACTCTTTTCAGTAATTTTCTTGAAAAGTGTCATATTTCAGAACCATTTAAAACCAATGGCTCAAGCCAAACAACAAATAAGTAAAAATATTACAAGAACTTTTTGATTAAAATTAAGAAAGAAAATGAAGCTTGGGTTATGCTCATTTTTTCATCTGTTTCAAAAGCAAATAACATCGTTCACGCAAAGAGGTAAAACCACAGAGAATGCTTTAGAATTTTTTAAGCCTGTTACTACATGTGTATCATCTCAATCTACTGAAATCGTGAGTTTCAAAATCAGTGTTTTGATTTACTGTTGGCTGGTGGGGGGAAGTTTTTTTATTGTATAAATTACTGATGTGCTTTTAAGAAGTACCATGATGTGATTATGTGTTGTTTTTTTTTTTTTTTTTTCTAAATTGTACAGTGAAGAATGCTTTTTTGTCTCAGTAGTACGGTGAATAAAGACATGTATCTTGTACACTGGTTTAAGCAGTAAAGATTCCACTTTATCAGTGTAAAGATTTACTGTACAGTAGAGAGCATAAAGCTGAGTTTATTTAGCTGTCCACAACGCTAGTATTGTTTTGAGATGAAATAGCTACCATCATGAACACTGGGGCAGAGAGCAGCTGTTTTCACTGAACCAGCAAAAGATATTAGATTGATGTGACTTAGGGCCAAAATTTGACATAAACTATATGAAAGGAATTAGTGCTACCAGCCAGTCACATTCTTTCCAAAAATCCTGTTTGCTAACGTGCATAGCATATTCAGTTATGGTACCCAGTGGTGAGGGAGGGAGGTTTGGCATGCTTTTCCCTGAGGAAGCTGCATGCAGCCCCTTGTGATATGTGTTCCACTCTGATGCTGACTAAACAATGTGCATTCTTCTTTCACTTTTACAGGCGGTTTGCTATACACCTTTCTTCCCTGTCACAGCAGTAAGAAGCATCTTAGCCGTAAATATTTTTACACTTTACAGACCTACCAGGACTAACTTCAAATATGTCTAGCAATATCCTAGAGTGTTCTCATGGTTAAACTAACTGTTCAGCCCCTCTGAAGTACATTACATGCACTGTGTAGACCATGAAGATGATTCATACTCTATTGTTGCAGATGCTAATGTGAGCAGCTGTGGTCTTGTGGTGTGAGGTTGACCATAGCAAATAACAGTAAGAAAGAAACAACAAAAAAATAAAGAAACTAGAGCCTGTTGAATAATGTATAAAAAGTTATGAGTTCTTAGCAGTGGAAAAATAATTTGTGAAACCATTAGCGTACAGCATAAAGACATTTCATAAAGCTTATAATCACCCATAAATGATAGCTACTTTTGTTATTTATGTCACCTTTACACCTGCATTAGCAATTTTAAAATGTAGAAAATATTTGATAGTTTTGCTTTGTGCAGGGACTGTTGATCAATGGTATGTCTGAACTGAGTTGGCTGGCAGCTGGAATATTATGGTTTACTATTTGCTTTGTTGACCGTGGACATCATCTCTGGCCATCTTATTTTTGTCAGGTTAGTGAACATTAGATCAGTTAGACTATCAGCCTCAAAGGTCCTATGAATTCTTGGTAAGGCCAGCCCCTGATAGGAGTCAATGAGTGAAAAAGCTCCTTTATCAGGACCCTGTGGGAGGATGAAAAGCTTCCATTGGGTTTCTGGTGTTACAAGATGCTCTCTGGGACTTTACAAGCAGAAGAGGCAGTCTAGGGAGTGTAGCAGCTCTTTTGGGAACATGGCAGCCCTTTGGAGATGTTAACCAGGTATTAGAAGAAAGAGCTAGACTTTCTGTGACTGAGGTGGAAATGATGGATATTATTAATTACTTGAGACTTTGCCAAATTTACTGCCTTGCCAAGCATGACTGGTCTAGTAGAAGAGTGATTTTTCCAACTGGTGTTACCTTCTGATTGCTGACAACTTCTTTGTGCCTAAGGGAAGAGGACTGCTTGCTTGGCTCCCCTTCTGAATGATTTCAGTCATGGAGAAGAGAGAGAACCCACTCTCTGCAGGGTTTTGTGTCCTAAGTCCTTTTCTGCTCTCTGTAGCAATGTGAAGATTTTCCAGTTATGGAAATCAGGAAATTCAAGTTGTATTGAAGGCCATGCTTTCAGAAAGATGTGGGAGAGCTGGTACAAACCTGTCTGGGGAAGCCTTCCAACCAGGACTCATGGCAGTACATCTGTGACCTGTGTGAAGTGACCTACAGTCTGACATCTCAGTGTGTGACTTTCTTCTCCACTTATTTTTGATTAAGTGTCGTCTTTTATGTTGGAAAAAGCAGATGGAGGTTTTGAATTGCAGGAAGGCAAAATGGAAAAAAAAAAAAAGCGTGTTCAGGATATATTTATCTCTTTGCAAGGTAACAGAACTTCATGAGTGGAAATTTCCTGTCAGAATGGTGTGAGAACTTGTAAGATGTTAACAGCCATCATTAAAAAAAAAAAAAAAGTGCAACTTCCTCCTTAGAAAGGTTCAGATTATTATCATTGTTTATCTTTCAGTTAGTATGAAACTGCTATGATAAGTCCCTGAAGTGCAAGCAGTAAATACTGAACTCGCAATTGAGCAGTACAATTGCTGTGAACCTTTTGGAGCAACATTTTGGGGCCAGTTGCACTGTTTCCTTCAGATCTTCTGTGTCTCAAAGACATGCAAACTGGGTCTCTCTAGTCTGATTTAGTCATAATAAACCTTAAGGGTTTTTTGCCTCCTTAGACCCCTTGCCTCAACTGAAAACTTGGTGTTCTCTGTCAGTTGGAATGATTAATTCCTTTGACTTCTTTCTTTTGACTCTAACTTGTTTAACTTCATGAAAAGCTGATGTGTGGCTGGCCTTCTATGGTAAGCAGCAGTTGAGTCACTCTCTGTTTAAAAGCCCTCTTTTCCTTTTGCGTGCCCACTGAAGATTTGTACCTGATTAGCACATGCTTCAGCTGCTGAAGTGACCTTTATGGTCAAGGGAGAGTGGGGTGCCCTGAAGGGCATGAAGAGGGCTAGAATGGGGACAGAGCCAGACAGCAACTTCCTGTAATACGGCATTTCTGTTTGTGCAGTCCTCCAGGGGCTGGGGAATGCCAGGAACCTTTACACAGTTAGTTGCAGTTAGGCATGTTTTTAACAAATCTGAATCAGGGGTTGGACCAGATGACCTTTGAAGTCCCCTTCCAACCCAAAGTATTCTATAGTTGTAAATGCTGCTTTCCTTGAATACGTTTTCTTAAAACTCCCTTTCAGTCAGACTAAAACCAAACCCAAGACAGGAGCAGAGTCCCCAGTGGCTCCTCAGGAGGTCAACAGGAGCTGTAGCTGTAGCCATCTACAAGGGCAGACTGTGACCTTGTGTTACCACAGTTTGTTCTTGTTTTGCTTTGGTTTTTCTTTTTTTCATTAAACTAATTTAGCTGGTAAAAAGTATACTTTGCCTAGGTCGTACATAGTTCTTGGTGATTTTAAAGGCTAACAGCTGCTGCCTTCCTTCCAACTAGGGAGTGCAAAGCAGCATCAGGACTTGCTAGGGTTAGAAAATCAGGCTGTTTACAGACCTGTGTGTATCACTCAGTGAAAGTTTGCAGGAGAGCAACAAGAGTGGTCAGAGATCTACAACACATGACCTGTCCAGTTAAAAAATAAAAGTTTAAAAAAAGAGTTGGATGGCTTCTTAGCCCTAGGTAAATCAAGGCTATTGCCAAGAGTAAGGAGTAGTCTGTCCTCCACAGGCAAGCTATAAGCAATAAGAACAGGCTTCAGTTGTGGGAAAGACGGGAGCTAGCATGAGGAATATTGTGCTGCTGGTTAGGCTAGGGAAACATTAACATAGTCTGCATGGGGACTTTGCTGAGTCCCCACCATGGAGGTTATCAGGAATGTATTAGATAAACGTGGGCTGGGGATGATGTAGATGAAGGCACATCTTTAGTGGGGGCAGAGCGTTGACGAAGTAATCTTACTGTCTGTCTCAGTTTCCATAGTGTGGTTGCTGGTGAGTCAACCCATCTTCCTGGGTACTGAGGATGCACTTCAGGGGCTTCCCCTCACGGTTGTGGTCCAGACAAGTCCAGATGCCCTAGCAGCGAGGATTCCTGGCACTCCTTGCTTGAAAGGAATGATTTTGCCAGGAAAAGTGCTGGATGTCATATTTCAGTGTTCTTGATAATGTCTGAAAATATAAATTTATTTGTAGTCTTAGAAGTCAAATGCTTAGGTGATTTATTTTCTTTCCTTAATCCGCACAATTCTGAGGTAGGTGAGGGAGCGTTTGCCATCGTAGTACAAAGACTACAGTACAAAATAAAGCCAGAAAAATGCACATGAATAGAAAAATGTCGCCATGTTGCCCCAGAGCAATACATATTTATATCTTTGGAAGGCTCTTCAGAGGCAATGCTGTCTGTTACATGTACTTTATCAGATTAACTGGGAGTTCTAACTGATAGTTAAATATTATGAACATCTGTTTCTGGTTCTCAAAAACCCTAGGTCAACCACAGACTGTGACACCATGTTTCTGTGAGTCACGTAAACATGTTGCAAACAGCTGCTTGGCTTCAGATAAGAGCAAGCCACATCTGCCTCACCTGCCCACAAAGGGCTCAGGCCACACCCCAGATACAGTTTTATTCATCAAAACAAAATTTGAAGACCACCTCAAATAAAAACAGTTTCTGTATCCATTTTAACTTAGGGTTGCAGAACACCTTTGCTTCAAGGTTTACTAAAAATCATGCTGTTTTTTTTTTTCTTTCCTCTAATTGATCTTAATTTTGGAATTTATATGTAGCTGGATGTGGATTAGCACTTATTTTAAATTACTTTGTCATGTCTGTTTAATCAGAATAACCTGGTGCTATTTTCAGTGCTCTTTGTGGGACAGAACAGAGGTTTAAACAAGTTCTTACTATAACCAGCATCAGGACTGACTGAGACACTCATGCATGTACTTTCCATTTTTGTCATATTCCTCAGTAAATTTTTTTTCTCTTAGCACTTAACATTAAAATGGGAAGTACTGCTGTTCTCATGGTACAGATGAATCATTAGCACAGAGGAACTTAAAACAGTGGCATGAACTATGCATTCTTAATTATATTTCATTATTAAAAGATATCTGGATACAGTCAGATTAATCAATTAAAATATTTTGATGTTAGCATTATTACACATCTCTTATAGAAGGATTCTTATATGTACTGTAATACCTGTGCATACGTTTAATTGAATATGCTACTGGCAACTTCAGATAAGAAAACAGTTTGAAATATGTGGGAGGATAATAAGATTTAGTGACTTTTGCCCATCTCAAAGTTTTATTGAGAAACAAATTCCTTAGACATTTTGGAAATTCCAGCTCACTTAAATAAGTGGTTGGTTATCTGAAATTGTCTAATTCGGGTCCATTTGAAGCCCTTTGGAGGACCTCTATGAGCATATGTAAGCATATAGATAGGTAAATAAGCTTTGACTGTAAGTAACCAAATTAATAATGGAAGCCAAAGTGCTTTTATTTTTATTTTTTTTGCACTCTTTGCCTAACTTCACTGGCTTCCTCTTATGTTTTAATATAATACACAAGATAACACTACTTATGCACAAATGTTGCTACTTGTTTGCTAACAGAAACAGTATTGGACTCATTCATTCTAGGTATCAGGGATGGGTGCTTTAAATTACTAAAGTGAATCTTCTAGTGATCACATGTGACTTTTTTTAGTTGGAGCCCTAGGTTTCTGAACATTTCACATAATTTCTCTTGCTTTTTGAGACTTTGTGGTCACCCCTTCTCACGTCATAGTGTGTGTGAAGTGAGTCTCTGGGTAGCTTGACTGATTCTATTGCTAACTTTTGATACGTTAATCTTGTCTTTTACAGCCACAGCTCTGGTAGCTCTTTTCTTAGGTAGTGAAGAATTTTAGTCATTTTTAATGCTGCTAGATTAGACAATTCCATCTTTCTTGCTCTTTTTCATTTTGTAGCAGTTTATATGTGTTGCAGAGTACCCACAAAATTAAGCTTATCACACTCACAGAGATTTTAAATCGTTTCAGTTTACAGGCTGAAGTGAAGTCTTCATCTTCCTTTTACAGAAATAACTTGCCTGGCCTTACCAAAAGCTTTAGCCACTCAGGATTTATCATTTTCTATCCTACTCTGTTATTCTGAGTTCCTCATATGCCTCAGCACAAGCTGTCTGTGCTCTGGTGCTGCTTCATTTATATATGACAGCTGCAACAAACAGCCCAAGACATTCTTTCCTTTTTTCTTCTTCTTGTTTCTGGTTTAAGAAATGAGAGGAAACACTTGAAAAAATATTTTCATCATGTTTCACTTCCCCTATGGCTTTTAAGGTCAGTTCCATGGTGAGTTTTTTGTGTCACTGCTTGCAAAGTTCAGACACATTCTTCTCTCTTGAGACAGTGACAAAAGAGCTAGCTGTTGAGTATGGTGTTCCTGTAGTTCATCCAGTTTCACTTGTGGGGGACTATTTCCCCTTTATGTCTCTCGGTGGGTGTTGCAGCTGGTAGAGTTGCATTTCTAGTTATCTTTTCCTGTTTTGATAAGCTCTAAGGAAGTTCAGCTCTAAAAAATTATTACGTAAAAATAGCATTCTCTTACTCAACAAAATGTCTATTCTGTTTTAAATTCCACCTTCCCCGCCGACAGCAGTGGAAAATAAAAAGTTTTTTTTTCTTCTTGTCTTGTTAGAGTTGCAAAAGTTTTTATTCAAATTAACGTGTAGTGAACACCCCACGCCAGCTCAGCACTCCCTGTCAGTTCCATAATTGTATTGTACTTAAGTATGCGCTTAAGTTCAGATGTGATCTTTACGCCTCTTCACAAATGTACATGCTTTGCAGAGCAGGGATGGACACAAGCTTGTAAGGCTTTGCTTATTGGCAATCCTGAGCTACCAGTGGCTCCTGTAGCTCTGGCTTGGAGTCCTTTCCAGCTTTTTATACCAAGGATAAAACTGCTCGGCAGTGCCAGTGCAGGCATTGGTCGTTAGATAGCTGCAGTCATTAAAAAAGTCTTTTTTTGAACTTCTGTGTTGAAAGTGTGTCAGTTTTTAGACCCCTGTCCCCACCCCCATAAGCAGGTACAATTACCATGACTTAACTGTTTCAGCTGACTTTTAAGCAAACATTCTTCACCTGTTACTGATGTAGACTGGGAGAATACAACTGTTCAATTACAATAGTTCACTTGACCCGTGGTAGCTTGTTAAACCTTCATATCTTGGTCATGTGTGTCTGAACCAGGCTAATAGTTTAAGCAATTAATTGCAGAGAAGCAAGATAAGGGATTGAACTAACGTGATTTAAAGCAATGATAGAGTTCATAAGTGTTTCTACGAGTTCAGCTAACAGCTTGACTAGACTCTGAGCTGCAGTAGTTTAATTTGCCGTATGTTTTGAAGCTGATTTTGTTTCAATTGGTACAAAAGGCTGTGGGTGTTCTTATTTCAAGTTAATTAGGGTAACTTTGGCTGAACTTCACTTAATTAAGAGCAAGTTTATGTTAAACTGAGTATATTATTCTTATGCTGAAATAAGAATCTGTAAGAAAGCATGGCCATTCCTGAACCAAGCTGATTTGTGGGAGATGAGACTCTAGTGAAGCATTTATTTCCTAAATCATAAATACCTCATATATTTAACCATGTTTCTATGAAAACAAACTGCCCTGGTCCTTTTTTAAATATGTGTTTATTCCAAAGTTTTGTAAAATACTCAAAACCAGTATGACTTCTAATTTCCAAAGTCATCTTCCCTTGGTCTATCAGTGCCTTCATCTGTAGGAAGTCATTAAGCTCTGTCACTGTAGCGTTTGCGTGTCATATTGTAGCCAAGATTTGAACTCTGTCCTAACAGCTTTACTCTAACGTCATCCTAGAGCATGGGAAATGACCTTAGTCTGTCTGACACTATCTAAGCTCTGCTTTATGTTGTATGCTCTGTGAAGTCTGTATTACTACTAGATAAGCTCCATGCAAGCAATGAGTGTTGGGTTTTATCTGTGCATTTTTCTGTCAACCCAGAAAGAACATTCTTCGATTCTTGGATGCTGAAAGAGATGTCTCAGTGGTCAAAAGCAGCTTCAAGCCAGGAGATGTAATCCATTACGTACTGGACAGGCGCCGCACTCTAAACATTTCTCAGGATTTGCACAGCCTTCTCCCTGAAGTTTCCCCAATGAAGAATCGCCGATTTAAAACCTGTGCAGTTGTTGGGAATTCTGGCATCCTCCTGGATAGTGGATGTGGAAAAGAGATTGATAGCCATGACTTTGTAATAAGGTGAGTTTTCATCTGCTGTTGAAGATACAGCCTGCTGTGTTTCTTGGAGAAAAGCTGGGAGAAATGTTTTAATCTGAGATACAGATTTCAAGAATTACATGAAATTACTCCGAAAAAGTATTCTTCACTGTGTGACTCCCCAAGTTTAAACACATGCCCATGTTGTTGACAAGAAGATTATTTTTACAGTGAAAATAAAACAAGGGCCAGAGGAGAGAGGTTTGTGCTACTGATTTTTGCTGTTTGTTGTTTTTATTCCGGACAAAATAAATATTCTACTGGAGGCCTTAGTAGAATAAATGCAAAGTGTTTTCTCTTTCAAAAATACTCTTTCTTAGCTCTTGGCCAATAAAGATAGCCTATGGTAAATTACTACATTACTTATGTGCAGCATGGGGTAAAATTTCAGGGTGATATGTTGATGCTGAATCAGATAGCTGCCATTAAGGTAATTGGAAGTCACACATCTAAATCCCTTCACATTGCTCTAAAAATGTATCCCTGCAATTTGAGCAAAAATGTTGATAGGCTTCACTTTATTCATTCTTCAGACACTCACAATAGAATAACTTTGAACTTCACATATCGACAGGAAATAAAGAGGAATATCTGGGCTCATTTGACACCCTGACATTATATGGATATAGAGAGGGTTGGGCAAGAGATAGATCCTTTTGCTTTTGAAGCAGAAGCTTCAATTGATTTGGTTTGAGGAGGGTGGAAGGGCAGAAAATAGAAGGGCAGTGCAAGAAAATATAGAAATAGTTGTCATTGTGTGTTACTTGCTTTCTCTTTTCTCACCCTGAAGAAAGATAGTGGCAAAAAAAAAAATCACAAGGGTATGCAAAAGAAAAATTATAGTTTTTCAATACGTAAAACAGGTTTTATGCAGGAAAGTTGTGTTTTATTTGACAGGTGTACTAGCAAGTGGCAACTGAAACAGTAACACACTGCTCTTTCATTTTCCTTATTTGTTTTTCTTGTACCACTAGTCTTTCAAATTAGCATCCTTATTGCAGAAGGATTCCAAAAATAAATACTGCATTTTTAACCAACAGTTAGCCTATGGCTTTTGTGCTCTTTCACAGATTAAATGTGATTAATTTAAAAGGACTGCAGAAAAATTTAGATACTAGATTTGCTAGATTAAAATTTTCTTTCAGAAGGCAAGGTACATACTTAAATCATGTCAAATTTCTTTTAAGTCATCTCTATGTTCTTGTTTAAGAGAGCATAGAGATGTTTTAGAGGGAGCATCTCTATATTTTAACTAGTCATAAAATTAGGTGATGATATCTGATAGGAGATTTTAACTAATTCAAGCCATGTGGAGTAAAGATAATATTCGTAAAGATTTGTGTATGAATAATAGAAGAATGGTGAAACTTAATAGGAACATCAGGAAGTTAATGTTGCTAATCAGTTATTTAGACTGGAGAAACATGTCTCATGTGGTGCATGACTAGTAAAGTGATTAGTATAACAACTAGTTAGTCTGATGATACAGTGGATAATAATCTTTATAAGGTTCTGGGGTTAGAATACTTAACCCTGCAGCCTACAGAGAGTTTTGATACAGTTAAATTTTTGGATTTACAAATCAAAGTTAAAACATTTTAGAAGTTCACAGATAATTTAGTTTAACCTATGAAATAATATTTATTTATGTACGTCTGGATGGATGCATAGGTACACAATATCCATTTAAAGTAAATAGCAATGATTGTATTTTGAGTTAAAGAAAAAGGCAAAGGATTCTTCAGAGTTCCAGTTTTCTCCTCTTCCATTTAAAAAAAATGTACACAACGTGATACGTAAATCCATTATCTAACAGTACTGGCATACGTGGTAACAACTCACTTACTGCTATTAGTATTAAAAGGTACCATGACGCGCTGTTACTCTCTTTGCTTTCAGATGATTCCTCTAGAAGTAAAATGCACTCTTTCTACTCACCACCTGATGGTGTTCTGAAAAGCAGTTCCTTTATGTACTGTATGCAGCTAGGTGTATAGGCTGATGAACAACATTTTTGTGGAATTTCATGAGGCTGAGTGCATTATGTCTATGTGCTTTGGTTAAATATATTATCCAGTTGATTTTGATAGTACCATATGTTCTTTTTGAGATCTGAAACAAAAGTGTGTGGTTTTGACAGTTATTTCTTACAGCAGGAATTCTAGTGTTAGATCTAACACGAACAGTATCATTAATTTTAAGGCCAGGCTGGATGGGGTTTGAGCAACCTGGTCTAGTGGGAGGTGTCCCTGCCCATGGCAGGGGGGTTGGATCTAGATGATCTTTAAGGTCCCTTCCAACCCAAATCATTCTATGATACTTTAATTTAATGATAAAACTGATAGTGAAGATCTGTGAAAGTGGACACCACAGACATCCAGCAGTTTTTGCATTACAGTACAATAAACTCAATAACCTGAATTTTAATGGTCCTATAAAGGTGGTATGAAGACATTAGTAATAACTGATTAAGGCACAGAATATACACTTTATTAAGGGTAAAGAAGAATGACAGTACCTAGCACTTTAAGTAATTTAAGTTTTGATAGTTATCTGTCAATGTCTTTGAAAGTCATCCAAAGTTACTAATAACTGTCCATCTTCCTTTGAGACATTTCAGCATATTCAGTGCCTTCTATATAACAATGCCTCTCAAAGAACATTGATCCGACAGAGACACCAGATGATCAAACCTGATAACAGAAGATTATCTGATGTCTGATATCTGGTTACAAGAAATGTTTAAAAATAGCCACCTAAACTAGAGTCAAATAATAAGTATGCCTGCAAGCCAGCATATAATTCTGTCAGCAAATTTTATAAATAAAACAATGCTATTCTTCTTCTTTAGACATCTCTGAAAGTGCATAAATAATGGTCATTTCTGCAAGCAAGGTAATATCTTGTCAGCGTAAGCAGATTTACTGTATTTACAGAACGTTTTAAAAGTGGCTTGGTTTTAATTACTTGATTACAGAAGGCCTTACTTTGTTCACATGGCATCAGAAATCAAGAGTCTAGGGACATATCTTCTGCTAGCATAAAATGGATTAGTTCCACAAGTTTAGTGAAGTCATGCCTATTTTGACAGTAGAAAGTGTGACCCATCTAGTTAAAATGGGAAGCAAGGAGACTCTTGGCTATTAAAAAACCTGTACTGGCTATAAACTCTTTCCTGTTTCCTTTATTCCTTTCCTTTTTACCTTTTATGTTTTTACACGCTGTTCAACCTTTCACCTCTGCTACTTTTGTAGTGGTCAGCTAAAGCATGCTGCATTTTGATACTATACCCGGAAAGGGTCCGAAGCATTCCAGAATCTCCGATTCCATAAAATAAATCAGAATGAAAATACGAGATAATTAACCAGATTACATTTAAAATGTATAAATGGCACAGTGCTGTTGCAGGAGCTGATTTTTGCATTGTGCTGTTTTTAGCTGCTTCTTTAGCTGTTGAGTCAGATATATGGTGCTCGCTTCATGTGAGATTTAAATGCAATACATCTTATTCTTCCCCTGTCTATGCTCTCATGCTGAAATTCTTGCGCCAGGGCTGTGTTAGCTTTTATGTCTTACAGAACAGGTGAACTCATTATAGTAAGAGGTACATTTTGAAATGCAGTGGTACATTTGAAATACAGTTGCATTTTTCAGGAAGTTCTATGTACTTTGGGTAAATGTAAAATAACGATACTAAACATTGCCAAGTAATAAATTTCAGATTCCTGGAATTACTTCTGGCAGCCAGAAAATGTCAAAATGTATTCAATCCAGTTTTGGGTTCAGAATTTGAACAACGCCAAAGACTAGAAGAAATCTTTTTTTTTTTTTTTTTTTAATTAATGGAATTCAGTGTTCATGCTGAGAAGTATTCAAAAGCAGAGGCAAGTACAGTTTTGGAGTTATTTGGTTAAAAACCAGCCAACCAACCAAAAAAAAAATCCCCCAAACCTCGTAAATAATCTTGTGTTTTTTCTTGTGGTGACACTACTTCTGTTGGCCTATGTGGAGAACAGGCCCGTTGAGTGAAGCTGTTTGACTAGCTTAGGGCTGCTCTGACAAGGAACAGCCATGAGAGGATATTAATTACTTCTTTCTTCGGATTGAAGTGCCTAGGTTATATGTTACAACTCTTCTTTCTCCCACTGGAGTGTTTTCTTGCTAATTGTGTCAACATCTAGGACTCGAGCTGAATATTCTTGCCATCTTTGGTGATAAAATTTTGCTGGGCAAATGTAGTTCCTATTTTTCCAGCATCTTTTGACTTTAATTTTTTAACTTGTCAATTCTTGTGGTTATTGAATTTGACACAGAACAAACTTGTAGTCCTTTAATAAATTTGTTGGTTTATCCTCTACAAAGAGGAGGATAATGTGTTTGACTTCCTCCCCGACATCTTGGTTTTGTGGGCAAGAAGTTGTGATATGAGCAGAAGACCGTGTATCTGTTCAGGGAGAAGAAAAGGACAGACCTCCTAACCATTCCATGGAGATATGGTTGCTTATTTCAGGAAAACAACTTGCGTTTCTCTGCTTATACTAATACGTAGGCAGGGAGTGGTAGCAGTTTCTTTCTCCTGTGTTGTTCTTCAGCTGATAGGAAAAAAAAAGTCATAAACTTGTTGGAATAAAAAGATTTGGGATAGTAATGTACTTACACTCTGGAACTTTTTTGGTTTTTGTAACTTTGATCATCTTTTGTGTTCAAATATTTATTTAATACACCTTGCTTGGGGCATAACCGTTGTGCCAGTAGAGTTGGATGCCCTGAGCCAGCAGATGTCTTGAAAGTTAAATTGCCAATTTAACAGACTGATTTTAAAATGTGATTCTTCTCTTAAAAACTACTTTTGAATACATCATGACTCCCTCATCAGACCTTTTTCAGCTCTGAAACGTGGCAGCTCTGGTTTTGTCCTCTGTCTCTTCCTGCAAATTGTTACACTACACTGAAACATTAAATGAAAGCAGAAGAAAGCCAGAAAGCCATCATCTTCAGATGTTCTTGCTCCATGATTTGGCCGCCTGAGAAAGGGGGTGCGACAGTGTAGCTGTTTGGTGTTTCCAGTCGAGTTAGTCCACGTCAGAACCTTGGAGGAGGCCTGACTTCTTCTATCCACCTTTTCCCTTTTTGACTTCACCTCACGACTTCTTCAGCTGCTGGAAGGGTCCTTGTATGACTGCTACTCCAAGCAGCCCATTATGGGGCAAGAGCTGATACAGAGGTGTCTTCTTATGGAGCTGAATGTCTTGCTCAGTCAATACATAGCACATGGTGCTGTCTACACTGGTGGGCCACAGTAATGGGTACCCTCCATAAGCATTTATAATTCCAACTTTGATGCAACTTTTTTTTTTTTAAAAAAAAGGAAGTTAATTCTTAAGTAGGTGATACGGGAGGAGATTTAAGGACATAAGTTTAGAAAGCTAAGGAACCATCAGTAAGAAGTGACTTCTGTAAACCCATATACAAATGACTGAAGATTCCAAAGTGGTTTCTTAAATAAATAGGTGTCCTATGAGCATCCAAATGTAGAGCACATAGGATTATCCTGACTTTAAATAATTTTATCCTTCTAACTCAGGACAATTATAGAAAAAGTTGTTTACTCCTGTGGTTGATAATACAGAGCTTTTAATTTAGTAGCTTTCTGAACAGTTTCAAATATAGGAAAGCTTCACTAATCCATTTGTTCATTGACAGAGTGTTTCAATTGAGGTCTGGCAATGTTCAGAATAGTCTTAATCTAAACATTGCCTTTTCTGTTGTTCCCCATTTTTGAGTGTTCAATCTACTGCTTTTTTTTCTGCTTTCCAAACTCACAGCCCCAAAGTACTTCTCTGAAACAATGAAAACAATCATTTTGCCTGAATTTATTCAAAGGATAATGAAATTTTTTTTAATGCTTTCTGTCCTCACAGTGTTGCAGAACTGTTCTAAAGTTTTTGGTAACCAGAACAGTAACACTTCTGTGGTATTTTGATAATTCCCCTGTACAATATGCCCTTTATAGACAGTAATGTGTAGGGGTATTTTCAAATAAAAAGGAAAGATACAGGTATTCAGGAATCTAAGTTCTATTTCTCAGGGTTTTTTTACATTAAAATATCATTCCCAATATTTCACTTCTTTGTTTTTTTTTTTTTTTTTCCCATATGCAACAAACTTTCAGTGATAGAAATTCCTTTTTTTATTTTAGTGTCAAAGCAATGGTATTAGCACATCTTAAAAGGCAGCTGTAATTCCTGTGTGTGAACAGGATCCATAATTAATGCTATGCCTGAGCCTCTACACAGCTTGCAGCTCTCGTGAGACCTTCTCTTGTGTTATGTGGAAGATAAGGACTGGGATGAAGTGGGATATGTCAGGGGATTCCCTGCTAATACAGATCCCTATAGTTAATCTGAAGCAATTCTACTTTTATCAGGAAGCAAACAAGTATACGGGACATGTGAGAATCCATACATTTTAGTAATCATTAGATTAAATCTCCCTTTTTTGGAGTGTATGTGAAAATTATCGCAGTGCTGCTGTACACCTTTATTTGAAGAACCATGTGAATGATGTGCTACATATACACAGGTATTAGCGTGATGAGCTTCCTGCACGTAGACTTGCAGTAGAGTAGTCCAACTGTCAGATTGTGTGCTGCCTTGAACTTAACTTTTTTTTTTATTTTATTTTAACTTCTGTGTGCTTGAGCCTTGAATGTTACTCTCAAATCCAGGTGTTTCTTAAAATGACAGGAATCTTTGAATTCAAGATTACAATATTGGTTCTTACAGGAATCTGGATATGAACCTGAATCTAAAAGTTCGTGGGCTATTCAGGAAAGAGTGTACATTATTGATACTAGCTTAAGTAATGCCTTATGTTTCAGAGAGGTTTAATCTAATTTTCGTTCTTTGGCTTCTCAGAGTGTATGTGGTTAATATTGTGTGATGGATATTTTTGGCTTTGCTCTACAAGGAGAAGATATTAATGAAATAAAGCAAGTTTTTACTGTACTTTTCTGCAGCTTTGGTTTTAGAGTGGTTTTTAAATATTTATTTCAACTTGTAAACTTTTAAAAAAAAAATGCACAGATGGTTAAAGGATTAACAAATGTACAGATTCATGGCCAGTTCTTGCATTATTACTATATGAAGAATATTCTTTTAGTTCTCAATGTGAAGTGGAAATAGTAATCACTTCTACTCAAGCAAAAATCAACTTGAAAATACCAATATATGGCCTATGAGTATTATGTACTGGACATTTGCATGCATATACATGAGCTGTATGTTTATTAGTGACCAAGCAAGTTCAACTGAATCTCTGTGGAAAAACTGAAACTTCTCATTTAGTGCATTTTTTGTGAATATGACTTCATTATTTTCTTTAAGCTCTGCTCTCTAGGAGACTCAGTATGTTGTGGCTGTATTTGGGCCATAAAGGTGTCACGGCATACCCAGGGTTGACTTTGATGTAAGTGTGGTATTGCAGCACTTACCCCATTCTTCAGTCTTTTCTCATGGCATGCAACTCCAGCCATTGGCAGTTTGGTTCTTTTTTCCCCACGCTTTTTCTTAATATAACCAACTCTAACTAATATATGCAACAAACATTTGTGGAAGAAGCAGGTTTTCAATCACTGAGACTTTTTGGTCTGTGTATTTTAGCATGTCAGTTATTCTACAGATACTCAAATACCATGTGATATCTCAGGAACTTATTTTCCTCTTTTACCCCAGATCTCTCTTTAGTGATAGCATTGCAGTGCATGTTCCTGTTGAAAATCTTTTGCTGTCAGACTGAAAGCTCATTTGTAGGAAGGAATCTCTGCATTTTTACTATGAATATTTTATATATATATATTTGCTTTTCAGTGTCATGATTATACATCAGAACCATGTAAATTACGTGGCCCTGTAAACTTATTTCTTACCTAAATCATGTAATTGATGCCCGATAGTAAGTTTAGACTACTAACTACCCTGTTTAAATTGCTGCACTGACGTTTTGGATATGGTCTGGGCTGATGCCATGGGAAGAACAGGGACTGCAGCATTGGAGATATTGTGCGTATTATTGCCTATGATACTACTAATCATCAAGATTATGAACATTTCCCACTTAGGTTTTTTCTCCCAGATATACCAGTCTTTGTCTCTTCAGACCATTTTCTACTGTAGATAGTTTTTAGAAGAAGTAAGGGAGCAAATAATGGCTCTATTTGGTAGTTAAGTGCAAGGGGAAAAACAAGGAGCTGGAGCTTCTGATTAAACAATACTATATAGAAAAAAATAAGCTTGTTAGTTTTAAAGAATACACTTACAGTGATATTTTTTTAATGGAAAAAAAAAAAGAAACCGAAGGAACTTATGAAAGCCATTATTTTGCACAATTATTTTTGCTAGGGCAAGCTGCATTTTACCATTTTCTCTGGAAAGAGTCAATAGCTTGGAGTCAGGAGAATGAGGTTTACAAACTTTTATATAATGTGATATATATTCTCAGTCCTCATATTTACAGCTGTTTGCTTAATGCTGAAATCAATCTTCAGTGCTATGTATGACTGTTAATTACAACCTGTTCTCATATTCTCAGTGTTAGTAACCTCATAGAAAGTTTGTCCTGCTCAGCTTTGACCTGCAGCCCACTTATTTGCAGGTTGACTAACAGGAAGGGTATACTGAAGTTTTTGTAGAATGAATGAATGATGGTATGTTGCAGAAAACTGTGAAATTGTGCTTTGGAGTCAAATTTTAAGCAATTGTGTAGGTGCAAGGTATCAATAATAGAGCATGTGACGAAGAGAAAACTCAGTAAATTATAGTCTTCTACCTATTCTTCCTGGTGGATTTGATATAGCAATCACAACTTTAAAAAAAAAAAAAAAAAAAAAAGAAAAGAAAAAAGTAAGGCTTCATTTGTTGTGTACAGATTCCTAGGCATGTAATGATAAAGCTCTTGGTGCAGAGTCCCCCTTACGTCCTCATCATTTTTTTTGGATATATTCAGCATTCTGTGCCTTACAACAAATAAACTATAATTAAAAATATAGCAAGAGTAGGATATTGCATTGCCTATTTCGAAGTTGTTCAGATAATAGGCTTCTTAATTTGACTTAAAATATGTATATGTTTAGGTGTGTCTCTGAATACGAAGTTTTCTTGAAAGAGTCCTGAGAATTGACAGGAGATTGTTTATGTTTGCTAACAAAATAAACTTAAAAATTCCATCAACTGTATGAAACTCTGATGTAGCATAAAGATGGTTAAGATAAAAAGCATAAAGAGGTTAAGATAAAAGCTCTGAATCAGGTAACAAAAGCTATTTACATACTCTCAGGTCTATATGCAGATACACAATAGCTAGTTTTATTAGTCCTGAAACATACAAGAAAGATGGGGACCAACTTTTTAGTAGGGCCTGTTGCAACAGGACAAGGGGTAACGTTTCAACCTAAAAGAGGGAAGATTTAGACTACATATAAGGAAGAAATTTTTTACAATGAGGGTGGTGAAACACTGGCACGTGTTGCCTGGAGAGGTGGTAGATGCCCCATCCCTGGAAACATTCAAGGTCAGCCTGGATGGGGCAACCTGATCTAGCTGAAGATGTCCCTGCTCATTGCAGGGAGGGTTGGACTAGATGACTTTCAAATGTCATTCCAATCCAAACTATTCTATGGTTCTATGATAACTTCAAGAAAATCTTACAGAAGGGTATCTGGAAATAGAAATTATCTGGTACTAGCAGTTTTGGGTAAGTGTTACAGTTCATCACTAGCACATAAACTTTTGAACTTGTATGGAAACACTTCTGACATGTCTGTTCCGTTTACTCCCTACTGAAGAATGTGCTGATTTTAATTTACGTGTTTTAGCAGGTGTTTTATATTTTCTAGCTTTGTGCATAGGTGTAAAGTAAATATTCAATATTGACACTTCCAATTTAATGAGCACTAGAATCATTCTTTGAAGGAAATAACCTCTAAGAAAATGAGAAGTGGCTTAATAAGGGTAATATTTTTATAACTTGGTCAACTACAGGTAATTTAGTAATGTTTATTTCCTTAACAGAGCTAGAAATCTGTGTAGAGCTTGTCTTACATTTGTGTTCTACTAAAATAACAATCTTAGCAGTGTACTGCTAAGAGCATCTAGTTACTTCTTTGAAAACAGAGCCTTTCAAAGAGCAGATGTACTTACCACATTATTTCAAACTTCAGCACTGCTACTAATCTATATTTATATAACTGAATTTTTACAAGATCAAAGGTTAAGATCAGATACCTAATTTGAAACACTAAAGCATGAAAATTATGACTAGTATTTTAAATAACTGTTCATAGACGACCCTATTGTTATTGAGTGCCTTTGGATTGCTCATTACTTTCTGAACTTATACTTAAAAAATCTGAATATTCTGCAATATGTTAAGAATTTATACTGCTTATGCTGTATGCCTTCCTAGAATACAGTATTTGATATTATGTATACTACAGATGAAGCAGTAATGCCATACAAGGTAGGTGGACCTAGTATTTTGTATGCCTATGATTTTTTTTTTTTCAGGATTTAGGTAAAATTACATTTATATGCTGTTTTCAGACTACATACACTTTTAAGAGTCAGGCACTGATGCAGTTGGCAGATCAGAAAGGAGCTGTCAAAAGACAAGGAATCATATTAGAAGCATAAGGCCTATGTTTTATGTACACACTTTGCATATGGTGTACAGCTTTTTAAACAAGGTTGCATTGGTGCGTAGGTGCTTCTCAAAATTGGACACAGAGAGCAGGGTTTTCAGTGTCAAGCTCTGTCTTATGTTTGTAAGTAATAGACGTCATCATGTGGATATATGTGTGACTACTGAAGAAAACCCTGCTGTGCAAGAATCCTGCGTTATGTTGTGCAGTCTGCCTTTAAAAGAAGCATTTTCAAGAGCAGCAGTAATTCAGTGAATTTGATTGGTTGATTTTTAAGTCCTTGGTTTGATTTTTTTTTTTTTTTTTTTTAATTTTCAGATTTTGACAATTCCAGGTTAGAGGTTCATGCATTAAGGTTTTTAGAAACAATTTTGAAAGCCAGTATTGAAATCAGTGGGAGTTTTTCCTGTGCCCTAACTACCATTTTCTAAAAGATATTACTCTTAGCAGCCTGTAATACGTGCAGATGGTCTGTGGAATAGATGTATAAAATACTGAAGAATATAAATCCGTTTCCTAAGAAAACTTATATCTGCCCACATGGCATCAGAAACTTGGACAGCTTTATCTCCTAAGAATATATCGTCTTTACGATCCTCAGAACATTTCTTTCTGAAGAAGATAGGACCACTTCTTTAGTTGATAATTACAGAGCAAAAATGATGTTCTGAGGAATTAGTATTATCCGTAAGGACTACATCGTCAGTTGGTGTTAATCAGTATTGGCCTGCTGACTTCGGTTATGTATAACGTTGGAGATCTGGCCATTAGAAGATGCCAGGCGTTAAGCTTAAGTAAAAAGTTCACTGTAACAGAAAAGAATTGCAGAACTGATAGAATACTATTTGTATGAGGAGTATAATCTCATGCAAATGTTTTGAAGGACCTAGTTCTGACATTGCTTCTTAGCATCCTTCGCCTCAGCAGAGCAGTTTGTTAATATTGAAATTTGAATTTTGTGAAAATATTGTGTCAGGATACTTACTTGGGGCATACCGGCTATAGGCTAATTTACTGAGGATGTTGTAGAGGTCACATTTTGTCACTTGCATCCAATGCTGCCCATGGAGAATGCTGCCTTTGTTTGATTACACACATACGTATTTATATAACTGAGGTAAAAAACTAGTGAAAAAAGGCATGATGAGGTCTTTTTCTGAAGCCTAGAAAAAACCACAAAGCTACTTCAAAATTAAATACGGTTTGAAAATGATACATGAAGGAAAAATAAGATTTTTTTCCATAAAATTACTTTCTAAATGAAATTAAAATACTAAATTTCAAAATATCCAATCAGCTGCAGTGATAATACCAAAAACTCATTTAACATGGGGTAAAGTTCATTTGTAAATCATATTTAAATACTGTATTGTAAAAAAAAAAAAAAAAAAAAAAGCAATTACTAACCTGTATAAATTATACTTTAATTGGCTGGTATGGCTTCTTTTAAGAGTGTAAGCTGTTGGTAACATGATGACAAAGGAACACTAATGAAAGGTAATAGGTGTTAGAAAGCATACACTTATTCGTGAGTGCTACTGTAGCTGTTGATGCATTTTAAAGCATGATGATATGGTTTTCAAATGTACAAAGAACTTTTCTTTTTTCCTCACAGCGTTATGTACATTTAATGTTTTTAAAAAAATTGTCTAATGAGTGTCCAATATGGGTAAAATGCTAAATATTGTCACACCTATTATCACTGGTATTTTTTTTCTCACGTTAAATTGAAATGGGCTTGCATGTTCATTTTCAGCTTTCCCTTCATGCACACATTTTTCTGAGTTAATGTTTCATATTTATTTTCATTTTTCCATTAATTTCTTCCTCTTCAGGTGCAATCTAGCTCCTGTGGTGGAGTTTGCTGCCGATGTGGGAACTAAATCTGATTTTATTACCATGAACCCATCAGTTGTACAAAGAGCATTTGGAGGCTTTCGGAATGAGAGTGACAGAGAAAAATTTGTCCGTAGACTATCCATGCTGAATGACAGTGTCCTTTGGATCCCTGCTTTCATGGTCAAAGGCGGAGAGAAGCATGTGGAGTGGGTTAATGCTTTAATCCTTAAGAATAAATTGAAAGTGCGAACCGCCTATCCATCACTGAGACTTATTCATGCTGTCAGAGGGTAAGTGTCTGGAAAAGACTGGTCTGTCCTTGGCACAATGAAGCTCATAACTAGAATTCTTAGCTGGCAGAAAAAAGCTCAAGTAAAACGTTAAAAGGAGTATGGTATTTCCATTATTGTTGTAACGGATTGCAGTTATGATAAAATAAGCTTGTTCGGTAAAAATGTCATCCACTCATTTAGCCTGCTTTAATGCAAACCACTGAAATGCATTAGCACAATAACTTTTCACTTTCGCTTTTATGTACAAAATTTTTTAATGGTCATTATAGCGATAAATTAATGAAAAAATAGTCTGAATTCAAAGGATATCTGTGAGTCATCAAATCAGGGGACATGAAAGTGCTACATGTATTCTTTTGGGTAAGACTAAAAAAGAGATAAAAAATACAATGCTTGATGCTTGGGCAATTCAGAAACATTGATCAGAATCACTGAAAACATTAATATAAACAGTTAAAAAAAAGGCATCCATGCTTTGTGCAGAGACTTTTTTTTTTAACCCCATAATTAAACAAGACTGCCAGATGAAGGCTCCAGTGTCTTTGTCACTGCAAGTTAAGAGTATATAGGGCTATGCATGAAGAACATTCAGAAGATGATGGTAGTGCAATATCTGTTTGTGCAGCGAATTATAAGAGTATGGTATTATTCAGCTTGAGTTCCTTGAACTGTCTGCTGTCAGTTTGTGGGGTTTGGGAGATGTCTTAAAGTATTGGTACTGGCTTGTACACTAGTTACTGATTATGTATCTGCCTAAAAAATTGTCACTGTTACAGCAGCAGAGATAAGATCAGAGGGGATGTTTGAACTGTTACCCCAATCTAGTATGACAGTATGAGAATAAAGCTTAAAAATAGGTTGTTCTTCAGGATATTAGGACTTTTGAATATGCTTTTCTCCTTCTGCCATTTCGCAAATAGCTTAACTGCTGTATTCTTCATGTGGTAAATTTCTGGTGCTGGAAAAGAAATAATTTGTTCCCTTTGGAATTTGGAAATCCTTTAGTTTTTTACTGAGTTGCTCAGTTTCCATAATTGTTTGGATAGTTGTTCCGTTACACAGTTACACTCACTATTTATAGGCCTTGATTGTGTGGAATTTTCAAGTATTTAAAATGTATTACAGACACATGGATAGGGGTAGTGGGTTTTGTAGTGTTTTGTGTGTGTGTATAAATCTGAATAAATATTACTTCCAGTTTACAAACAGCTGTTCTAATTCCCATCTGCTAAATCTGGGCAAAATTACCAAAACTGAATGGTAATTCAGAATGTGCAGTCTTTTAGTTGGCCAACTTGAAGGTCCTTTAGGGGCCTTTGTCTTAAAAAAAGAATTAGCACCTACATTGTCTCTCTGAAAGAAAGGCAACAAAGGCGCTGCCATCAGAACTGGTGTTGAAAATTTAAACCATACTGTACTTCAGATTCTACCTAGCAGTGTCATCTGATATGACTGCATAAATTTGTTCAGGTTGTTGAATCTTTGCGCTAAACTTTGTTTAGTTAGTGCTGTCCACTTCAAACTTCGTTTAATCGCCTCACTTCTTTTTTTGTTCTTGTGGGAAGTAACCGAATATCATCATGTAGTTTTTACTGTTTTTTTATGTAATTTGAGTAAGAACAAAACAAGAAGGCAAATTGATGTTTGGTATAACTCTTGACTTTACAAAGTGAGGTGCATGAGGTGAATATGTCTTTGTGAGTCAAGTTTCGAAGTGTTACTGTCAGCAGTAATATATTTGGAACAAATATTCTTTAGATTTCTTAGATGGCAGTCTTACAACACCAGTCCATAATAATGAGGTTTGTGTTACAGCAAAGTTAAATCTAGGGAAAGAGTATCATCTCTTTACAGGTTGAATTGCGTCTCTCTCAGATCTTTTAGGTTAAAATATCAAATGGAATAGCGTGGTAGTAAGAGAAATTAATAAGCAAAATCTGTTTTTAAATTAAAATGCGCCTGAGCTAAAAATGAATATTTTCTACAAATAAGTAACTTGAAAAATAAAGTAAAATTTAAAGCTGCATAACCTGGTTATGAAATCAGTCTATTTTGAGCAGTAAGATTTGGGGAAGTTTAAGCAAGTTACAACTGCTGACGACAGTTTGAAACTAATGGACAGCTAAGTTTGATGCCATTTGAAACAATGTGTGCAACTTACATACTTATTTTAAGGAAAATTTCATAATGCTCTATGCTATCTATTGTGCTCATGTTTATTTCAAACTCAATGTAAACTGATGATTTATGAGCCTAAAAGGACTATCTAAAAGGAACTCCTATAAAACACTCTTTATGATCTGAACTATTTCTGTGAATTTGTTTTGATATATTTGATACATTTGCTTGTATATTTGGTGCTTTGCAAGGTTTCTGCTTGCAAGGTTAAGTCTTTGTGACCATTTTAACAGTGATGACCTAGCAGAGGCCTGTGGTGCTGCAAAATGGAAAGCGTAAAATAAACAGAATGTGAGGATTGCTGTTAGTTGAATGAGAAGCAAAGGCAGGAAATCTACCCACAAAACCTGCATGTTAAAACCCACAGTAAGATCTGTGCAGAGCATCTAATCTCCTTCATAGGGTCCCTAAGCATATATATGTGCAAGACTATGAGAATGCAAGGCTTATGCTACATCTTTCAGCCTCTTACACTCTAAAAGGGAGATGGAGTTTGTTTTATTAATGAAAGCATGATAAGGAACCTGAACTGTTAGAAAGCAGTTTTTGTAGACTGTCTTACTTTACACAAGGAAACTTGCATCTGCAACCTTTGTTTTGTAGACTGTGAGCATTCTCAGGTAGTGGTATATTTCTGCTCTAAAATAGCTCAGTGGTTTTCACTAAAGGCTATGAACGCTTAGAGCGGACACGTGTGAATGTAGCATTTACAGTCACTATCCTGTATTAATATTTCTAACATCCCCAAACTCTTAACCTCCACACAAGTATGTATTCACTTCTTTTGTTTCCGGTGTCTTGCCTTGATAATTCCAAAGCATTCTGACTTGCCTTTTTATTGGAGTATGCATAGTTTGCATTAAATAATAATTTATATGAAGGTAGTTAGACCTGTTTTAAATTAGACTTTAATGATAAGAGAATCAGCCAAGAAAGTCAATGTGGGTCTTAGGTTGCTTTTTATTACTTGAAACCCTCCCAAATTCCTAATGGCTTAAACACAGTGACATTTCTGTTAGGCTGTGCCAAAGACATAATACCAGGAGGGTCTACTGAAGAACAGACTTCAACTTGAAAGCATATTCTTATGGAGACAAATAAAAGGTGCAAATTTATGTTTGATAAGCTAAAAGATTCCATTAAGCTGCTTTGGAAGAACAAGGCACCCATGCTGGTTTTCCTATACCAGAAATATACCTGTAGATGTGGTGTACCACAGGTCTATACCATATCCATATCATTCATGAGGCTTTTGTTTGAAACCTTAATGTATTATATTGCAACTGCATGTATTCATAATCTAAAAATGTAAAACACTGCTACAGGCCTGAGAACTGCCTAAAAAGAGAAGTCGTCTATCCTAAAAAGTTACAATTATGAAGTTGGTTTTTTTCATTGGAAAAAACCGCCCAAATTCCCAGCATAAATTTATATTGATATCAAGAGTTCTTTGTTTTAATGCACCTAGAATTTTATTAAAAATATGGAAATGTAGTGTATGGTGGGCTAAGTAATTTTGAAACTAATCACCAATAGTAACTAATCATCAGCCTGACATTAAGTACTAATAGAGACATTTAATGCTGAAGTGTACAGGCTGACAGCCACAAAGTTTGGAAAGTATTGTCTCTATTCCTTTTTCTGTGTATCACACTGCCAAATTGCTCAGCCAAATTAGGTTTTTCCTTCATCAGTCTTTAAAGCATAAGGCATAGGCAGTTTCTAAACACACAGCACTAACTTTTTTAGACTTCTGTTCTGATCTAGTGAGGCCACATTCTGTATTCCTATGTAATGTTTTGCATAATAACAGAGCAGTTCTGCTGCAATCACATACGACACTGAAATTCTGTCTCCTATTTTTCCTTCTCTCTTAATTTTTAATGAAATAAACTTTTTAAGCTCCCCATAGTATTTGGGAGTTGCTTTTGATCAGACAGTAGAATAATGACTGCATTTGGAGATAATTTTGAAAAACTTTATTTTTTCCTGTCCATTTGTGCACTTTTTGGGTCAGAAAAAAGGTAATGTGTTGGAAAAAGAAATTACTTTTCTGCAGATTTCATGCCGTATTAAACATCTGTGAGGGATGGGCACTCCTTTAAACTCAGAGGGACTTGAAGTTTTAAAACAGATTATGTAAATACTAAGTCCACCATGACAAATACTTTTTGAATCAGCAGCGTATTTTAAATGGCTTTTGGGCTCACATTTTCTACTTCAGTAGATTTAGATCAAGTGGCTTCATATGGCAGTTTATTTTCTCTATTTTGCTTTTGTACTTCTTAATCAACAAGTTTGCATTTCAAGTTATGATATTGGATTTTGAAAGTGATTTGGGGAGAGTTGCATGATTTTTTAAAAAATGTTTCAAAAAGCTGTTTTATGGAACTTTTAATGTAATTGTGCACATATTATTGGCAAAATAATTGAGGTAATCAATACGTAATGGAGTTCAAGATGGAGCTAAAACCTATATATGAAGAGCCTGACTGACTAAGAGGATTTATTTGCTCTCTAGTGCCACTGCCAGGAAGGTTAATTATAAAGTAATTATAATAAGTAAACGACAAAACTTTTTTTTTCCCCTAAATCAGATTTAACAACAAATTTCAGAAACTTTGATTTGTTAATAGGCCTGAGATTTAATGCTGAGCTCTTTCATTAGGATTATTTTCAATTATATTTTCCAAGGGAGATTGATAGTCTTTGAGGTGTGGACAGTGTATATATAGAGTCTGGTCTCAGCAGCAGAGCTCTGATGGAATATGCATTAAACGGTAGGCAAACAGGAACTGAGCCTGCTGGGATTAGAGTCCAGATCTTGTTTACTTCTAATGGTGGCAGACAACCAAACCTGAAAGTAGGATTGACAGATGCTTTCTGCTATGGATCCTGCCTCTCAGTTCCCTGAAGAGAGTAGAGAAGGATCCTGAAACTGTGTGTGTTGGTGGTGTGTTAGGTGGAGGCCAGAGTTAACTCTCAGAGCCTTGCACAGCTGCTCTTCTGTTTCTGCTAGTGAATATCTGAAGACATCTGCTGAAGAGGCACAACATTACTACCCCACTCCATTAAGCAATACAGTCTTTTATAATACAGCAGTTCTCTGGGAAGTTTTTTTCTCATGTTTCCTCTCCCAACTCCACAAAACAAAGTTCTCACACTCATCTTCACATGTAAGAATGTTTTCTTGGCTTTTTTCCCTACTGGAGCCATCCCATGAACTATTAGTCACTCAGCAGCACTATCGCTGAAATTGCTTCACATAAGATTCCTTCCCGTCTTTTGGGTATGGAACAATTGCATCCCACATCCTGTGGGATTTGCCTCTGCTCAGTTTATTTCCTTCTTGATACTGCCTTCAAAGAGTGGTATTAGAGTTGATGCTGCATTAAACATAGCAGAATTCCCACTGAAATCTGTGTTTTGCCTGTGTAAAGAGTATGCTCTGCCTATTTATGGACACTTTTCAGTGCAGAGTCTTCTTTCCTTTATTAGTGAAAGCAAACAGCTGTTGTTTGAATGTAGTGACCTTTTACACAACTTCACCACGGCTCCAGAGTCCTTTGCTGTGGGAATTACAGAAAAAGTTCTTTGAGAAACTCAAACATGCAGAAATCAAATAGTTCTCCAGCAGCTCTGGGCTAATAAAGAAACAATTGCTGGGAGCAATCTACATTGTAAACACTTCTGTTTCTTTTCTTACTGCTAACAGATTTCACTTTTTAAAATACATTTCTTAAGACATTTTGGGGTACATGGATAAATAATCACTGCAGAAAACAAAATATTGAAAGAATGGCCATTAAACTAAAAATACAATACTAAATATAAAATGGCCATGTTTTGCATCATGTCATACAAATATTCAAAATATGAGGAGGAAAATGCATGTTTCCCTGCTTTTCAGTGGAGTACAACCCCATTTTTCAAATACATGGATATTAAAATAGGAGTTCGATATTACAGTACCCTTGTGCAATGTATCTGTAGAGCTGGCCTTGTTGGATAAGTTGCACAAACGAAGCAGATGATCATTAGTTTGGGTTTTTGAAAATTACAGTATTGTGTGAAGTCATTCTTTGGGTCCTGGGATCCTGTCATAACAGTAGAGCAGGAGGTAATGCTCCTGTTTCTGAAGTGGAAACGCTCTGGGGTTGATCTTTCAGCCTAGCAGCTAATTACCAGGGCTGTGGGACCTGTGCATCTCATGAGAGTGCCTCTTCATCTGGTTTGAAGTTTCTCAGGATGAGCTTTTATTTCCTTTGCACAAGATCTCCTATTTTATTGTATGGCACTAAACTGTCTGTTGTCTGTATGTGCACTAAACTGTCTGCGTTCTATATATTTTATTGCCTAATCCATTCCACAAAGTAGGCCATGAAAAAGCCTGGTCATGATTGTAGGTGGAGAACCATTATTCTTATTTTTATTTACCTTTTGATAATAAAATTACTAAATTTAGTTTTAGAGATTTTAGTTTGGGTTTTCTTGGTCTTTTTCATCCCTTTTGCTGTGGCAACTGCTTTGTTCCTGATTATCGGCAGCATATATACTTAAGACTTGTAAGACTTACTCTTCTAAGGTTGAATTTCGGGTTTCAATCAGAGGAGAGCGGCTGAATCTGTCATAGGAAAAATAGTCATGAAATTGCCCAATTTCAGGTTTTGCTGCTTAGTTTATCTTCTAGGAGCAACAGTACTATACCTAATGCTAATGACTGTTCGCAGCTAAGTATGGAATAAATAATACATAGTTTACTCATACAGTGTATTGGCAGATTTATATGTATTTTGAAAATTACTTTGCTACTGAATTATTATTATTTTTCAATTTTAGGTGCGGTTTGGTCTTAATTTTTTTTTCCTTGCATAAAAACCATTAATTTCTGTGGTTCTTTAAACTGTAAAAATGTGCAAAATTAACTCTCATTTGACCATATCGTCCTCCTGTAACAAAAATTGTAGCTGTGCAACTGAGAAGCAACCCAGAAACAGTTTTGGTAGTCTGTCTTCGAGTACAGGGCTAGAGTCCATAGAGAGTCATGCTAGGCAGGTCATATTAATAGGATGGAGAGTAACTTCTCTCTTTCTCTCTCTTTTTTTTTTTTTTTTTTTTTTTTGACACGTGAGAACAGCTGTCTTTTGATTCTGTACAATACATGCGTGCATGAGGAAGCTCAGCGTTCTTTTTTTAAAGTGGTATTTCTAAGGTACAACTTAGAATACAATTCTGCTATTTTTTGTTTTGATTATAATGCCTACTAAGAGTTTTCAAAGACGTGTGCATTAGGCCTTGATCATATTGAACTTTTGTGATGAGGAGCAGTTGTATGGAGTTTCCAGCCAGTAATAAATTTCTTCAAATACTTAGTTAATTACTGAGGTAACGGGGAAATAAGCAAACTAAGCTATAGTTTTATATGCTCTATGGTATGGCAGATGGTAGTGGGGAAAAAACTGGGAAGAGACACAGCCAGGACAGCTGGCCTGCACTTGACCAAAGGGAAATGCCATACCATGTAGCATCATGTTCAGGAAGCAATAAAAGTGCGGTAGAGAAAGAAGAAGGGGGGGGTTTGTCTTGCAAGGGTGGCCTCTGCTGAAAGACGAGGTGGGCCTCGGTCTGCTTGTGAGTGGTAGTGAGCCATTGCCTTTTCCCCCCCTCCTTCATTAACCTAGTAAGCTGTCTTTATGGTGATCCATGAGTTTTCTTGCTTCTGCTCTTCCTGTTCTCTCCCCCGTCCCGCCGAGGAGGGAGCAGGAAGCAAGAGAGCACTGCGTGGGTGCCTGGCTGCTCGCCAGGGTCAACCCACCATGTAAAGGAAGGAATTTGCGTGAGGGTTTGCTACGTCAACCAAGTGTAGGCTTTCCAGAAACTAAGGGAAGCCTGCTAGCCTGTTCCAGTTTGCATCAAGAGAATTGCGAGGCTGAGTTAGAAAGTGAGAAAAAGGGTGAGCGGTACTGTATTTCAGACACTTGGGAGATAAAGAGTCCAGGTGGTTAGGTCACGCTGTGATGCCCGGTGATGTTTTAAGCACAGCACATGTTTTGAGAGAAAATAAGTGATTCCGTGAGCGATGGGTCTGGATTCTGTTTCTTTGGGGTTAGAAGCTGCACTGCAGTTGAGTTAGATGGTAGGTGCCTGCGTTTTGGATGGAATGAGATTTAAATCTCTCACCAGTCCTCATTTCCTTCCGAGGCTAGACTAAAGTCTCTGTCCCTCTGTGCATTCTGTTTTACACATCTCTTTCAGCAGAGGTTATTTCTGGGAATCCTGTTCTTGGATGTCTTGCTGTCCTTATGCTCATGTGTAGACGTGAAGACATGTCTATACGTGTGTGGGAGATGAATGTTGTGTGTGGGTTCACATTATGAATTTAATACAATAAGGTTGCTAAATTGAAGTCCTTTTTTGAAATTTGTCCTTCAGTTTTCAACAAGTGAATTAATGGGCCACAGGAAAAATTAAGAAAATAACTGCTACTTCTAAAATGTAAAAACCCACTACTTTTAGTTCTAACTTTTTTAAAAACAATATTTCTGTATTGAAATAATAGTTGATATACCTCATGAGCATTGTGGAGACAGTTTATTTACATTTCCCATTCTCTATGTAGTGGGAAAAAAAGTAATCATTTGCATTTTTTGAACATATATTTAGTGAAGTAGTCAAAGAAAATAGAGTTAGAGAAAGTTATTGCTAGAACTTGCTTTTTATTTTAAATTTAGTTGTACTTTATTGGCTAGCAGTGGGATACAAGGGAATTTCCAACCAGAATGAGTAATCATTTTCTCTTATAACTTGAAAGCAATTTTCTCTTATAACTTGAAAGCAAAGAAGACCTGTAAAAAGATCTGAGATGAAACCAAACTGTGAACAAGTGCAACTGCTGGTTTCAGAACATTTTGGTGGCTCATGAGGGGTTTTTGGTTTTATTTTTTCCATTTCAGTATAAATGTGGGCACACTCACCAGAAGTGTTGGCAGAGAGGAAGTAGTGGGTGTAACAGAGTCATACTGAAACCAACAGGTGGCACAGCTTATGCTTATATCAAAATCTTTAGCTTCAGATGAAATGTAACATATAGAAGGGCTAAGAGGACAGTATCCTCCTGTTTGTTCCAGACTGCTCCTACAATGTAAAATGTAAAATCCATCAGTGGGCTTTGCAAACTGTTTGAAAGATTCATGTTTGGCATGAACTTTACAGATGAGGCCTTTCTCACCTTTAGTCTGCAAGTGACCAAGTATAGAAGAAGATGCAGCAGAGAGAAGGTAGACTACAGAACATAGCTCTGATTGACAAGAAGCGTTCAGAAAATAATCTCGGTGCTTCTTCTTATCTTCTTTTGCAGAGCTAGCAGGCACTTTAAAATCACTAAAGCAAAACCCTGAGGGCTGATAAAGACAGGATCCAGGAGGGAACCCCTCCGTCAAGGCTGCAGTGTGTTCTCCTCTCGTTTAGTGAGGTCCACGCGCCTGCGCCAGCTGGGAAGCTGCATGACACCTCACAAGCGTAGCTGTGAGCCATGCCATGGAGACTGCCAAGGAGATGGAAACAAAGCGCTGGGCTTGACCTGTAGACCACTGATAGCAATTGGGATTGCTGCTGCCTGCAAGGGGTTTGTCGTGGGTTTGTGTAGAGGAATTGATTGATTCATTGTAGTTTGTGGGTTTCTCTGAGTCCCCAGGGATGTTTCACAGTGGGAGCAGATCCATAGAGCTGACGCTGGCTGTCTGTGCAGTCAGTTAGAAGGTGAACTGAATCAATTCTGGGAAGGGAGAAGGACAGGTTTGAGAGGATACGAGTAGAGGAAGATTTGGCTCATGCATTTGGAAGTCTCAGCCCTCTGCTGTTGTTAGTAGTGAACATCTGTCCTTTTCCTACTGAATCCATTTAGAGAACAATAGGCTCCTCACCAACAAGGGTAATGCAGAAAGGCAGTTGTAGAGCACAAAATTTGCCCAGAATCTCCTGGTTTTAACTCATGAGATTGCTAAACCATTGTTGCTATTTCAGTACGACGATCATCCTCTGAAACAGAGGTGAAAGAGAAGAGGAAATCTGTGTCTTTCTGTTTTTCTTTTCAATTTCTATAAACTTGTTTGTAATATGCAAAACAAGTTCCAGGCACGAAATATCTGGGAAATGTGCCAATGTGTAAACTCATTTCATTTCTATAACATTGATGACTTGAAGTTGAGTAGCTTGAATTCAAACTGAAGATCTCACTTCAAATTAATGTTAATTACATGGCTGATGGTAACTTAGTAAAGCCACTGGCAATATACCATAACTTTTAGCATAATAGTAAGTAAGCAACAGTAAGACAGTTCAGTTTTTGCTTAAAAGCTTTAATCAAAAAAGTGACAAGTATTTCCTTTCCTTTTAAAAGAATTTTTTGAATGCATTTACACAGCCTTTTTTTCTTTTCATTTTGGCCCCCTTTTTTTTTTATTTTATTTTAAACTTACAGTTTAGTGAACTGGCTAGCTGATTTGTTTTGGGATTGTCATAATTCCTTTTCTTTTTTATTTGATGTATAACAACAGTAACAATAGTAGACACCTACCTGTTGGATGCCTCTATTGATACATTTTAAAGTGCATGAAACCCATAGAAAATAAAGCAAGTTATACAGTGGAGAGGACACATCTCTAAATTTTTTGGCAAATACTAGCCAATCATGACAAAGTCTTGATTGTCATATTATCGTATTTCTCTATACTCCTTTCTGAAATATGTAGTAGGAAAGAGAAATTGATGCAAAGGCTGTCTTATCAGCAAAATCTTGTAGGAATGCAAGCTGAAGACAGGAAATCTTTCTGGAGGAAAACCAGCCATTAATCTGCTTACTTCAAAACCACGGGAATTTCTGTTGGGAAGTTATTGCTTGTGAAATCAGTAGTGGGACTTTCATGTATGTATCATATATTTGTTTCTGCCCAATTTTAGCAGTGACTGAAAACAGGTTTTGCTTGGGTCTGTTGCATGTCCTTGTGAAACCACTTGGCGGGCTTGGCAGAACTCCAATCACAACTCATTGCTGCTAATTGGCATTTCAGTTGGCATTGTTTGCAGTGAAGCTAGAGCTTAATAGGATGTGAGAAGTGAGCAACAGTCATTCTTCAAAGGCACTGGTCCCTTGGCGTGGCAGTGTGTGGACTCCCATGTATTATTTAAGTGAGTTTTTCATGTTTAATAGACTTTGTAAGGCAATCTCTCGCTTTTGAGCTATACATTAAGTTGTGATGCAGGAAATTGTTTCTGTTCAATCACGTTCTTGCACATGCTTCAGTGAATGCTTTTTAAATGTTTGAAGGTTTTGTGTAATCTTGATCCTAAGGAGTAACTTCTGCCTCCTTATTCTACTGAAGTAGTTTACTTCTATCTATACTTCTATTTGGCACTTCGTGTTGGTTAATTCAATGACATCTGTGGGATTTATTATGGTAAAATCAATAGCTTTTATATCTGATTAATCTGCTCTGGTTCATTGCACTGATCAAATTTAAGGGCCTGTAATGGGTATTTCATATAATAATCTCTAAAAGGGAAACTTCAGATCATATTGATTAAATCAAAATGATCAGATTCTCTTCTATATAATAGAAAGTAGTCTAACAAGTAACATAGCACTGAACATGTTCTTTCCTGTATCTGTCTGGAGCTGATGTTAGACATTATTGACTTCAGCCATCAAGAGGGGTTGGGCACAAGCTGAAAGCAGTTTTAACCGGTTTATCAGTCCAATGAGCAAAGAGCATCCTGAACGTATTCTCAAGTTCACAGGTTACATTTTTCAACATCGGTCTCAGTTTTAGTGCATTTAATGAAATGCTACATGGTACTGGGCATAGTTGTCATCCTGGGATCATTTTTATAAATTTTCCCCTATTGTAGGGACACAGAATATAATAAATACCCAGCAGGGAGCAGAATGCCCATAGTTATGTCTTTTTGTCTTTTTTAGGATAGATTTAGCAGTTGATGTAAACTGCTAGAAAATGGTTTCTCAAGAATGCAGTCCTGTGGAAGAGATGTTCTGGGGAGCAAACAAATTATTCCAGGCTCTTCTGAAGTGACAACGGCAGAATTTAGCAATTCAAGTAGATCCTTCCATTACTCTGTTCCTAATTCCTTAATATGCGTAGTGGACACACTGCATTTTAATCTTATTCCTCATATATTAGTTTTTGTGTTTTCTGAATATGACAGCATTTGCATTGTTTTGAAAAAGAGAAAATTAGTTAGTTAGGATTATATCTGTTACAGAAAAATGTTTACTGGACATTAGCATAAGAACAGATATTCATATCAGTCAGGAAGACTACATCTAATGGTGAAAGATAGAATTAGTGCTTAACTTTAGTGATTAACTTTAATTACATCACTCCAGTAACATTCTGGTACAATTTTCATAGGAAAGGTGCTAATCAGTTGTAAGTTTTAGTAATGCTTTTATAAGATTAAGAATTCTGTGGGTTTTTGAAATAAGTATTTTATAAATTTAAGGCAGAGTTACCAGGGTATGTGTTTCAAAGCACGTAGCAAAGTTGACCAGTCTGCTGCACATTACTATTATTACAACTTTGCAGTAAGATTACATTGTTGTTTTTCCCTTACTAGCCTTTAGCTGAATAGTTATCTTAGTTCAAACAAAAGATTTTTCCCTGTTCTTAATTTGACATGGCTTTCCCAGAGAAGCACTGAGTGATGTGGTCGAAGAGTCCTGTCTAATCAGTCCCACTCTTGTATTGTTACAAACCAAATTCCTTTTCCACTCCATTTGCCCATGTTTGACATGGAAGATAGCTTTGCATGTGGTAATTTTTAATGAACAGTTCATCATGCCCTAACCCAATCCCCAGAAAAAGCCAGGACCCCAGGGCACAGTTTGACAAAGTACATAAGTTCAGGATTAACATGAACATGTGATTATGTTGTATGCTATATTATTTCAATGACATGGTATGTATTATTTCAGTTGAACCTAAAATTTAAAATTACTTAACTTCTCTTGTAGTTGAAATATAATCTGTGTAATTGCCATCATTTAATAGATATTTAATAGTCAAGCAACAGGAAAATTACCTTTTTGCATTTATTACACGGGTCAAATTCATTTCTTGGATGCAGTATCTGTGCTAACCCAAGCCATTATCAAGGTTTCCTACCAAGGAACTGCCTTAATAGCATTTCTGAGTCTTGAAGAGCTACTCGGAGACACAGAAATAAAGGTTCTCTCAGGAAGGGAGTATGGCTGGTAGAAAGCAGGCTGGTGATTTATCACTCTGCACAGTCTCCGCCTGTTAAAGTTGCTCCTGTGGGACAGGTGAAATTGGACGCGTTCTTGGGTTCTGATTTCTTGGTTTTAGCTGCAGCAATAGGAGGGGTCCCAGTGTGTGCTTGTGTCTCCACCCTTCAACTGGAGGCTGACCTCTGGTATCAACCGTGCTGATGCCACCAACTTCTGCCTGGGAAGCTAGCCCACCATCACAGTTGGACTGGATCAGCCTCTCGGTCCATGAAACATGCCAGCAGCAGGGAGCAGCGGTGCTGTCTCTTGTGCCACCTCTGAATGGGAAGGGAGCCCCAGAAGATGAGTGGAGAGTAAAGGCTGGTTTTCCAGCAGTGGTTACCTCTCAGGATAGAGCTTTTCCTTCAGTGGAGGAGGGAGTTCTGCTTCAAAAACAGACTAAGCGTGATTGTGAGTCAAAACATAAATTTAGGTTGTAAGTATCCTAAAAACTTGAAACTCTCAGTGAAGTAAAATGCCTGTCTTATATGACTGCCTTAAATGTAGGCCCTTCTCTAAAACCACTAAAATATTTTATGCCATCTCTAATCTGATGATGATTTTTCTCTTCCTCTCATTTATCCCTTTGCTTCACACTTCTGTTTAATTCAAACTAATGCCAATACTCTTTTTTAGATAAAAAATAAGTAACACAATATATATGAGGAAAAAAAGCAATTGACTCCCTCTAAAGCATACTTAGATTTCTAGTCCCATTTACTTAAAATGCAATTGCTTTCTTTTGCCTGTTTTTATAATTATTTTGTTAGGATTGCGCCTAGTGTGCTTTCCAGAATGGAAATCCAACACTACTTTTCCTGCCAATTTGCACTGTCAGTATGCTTAACTTTTGTAAGCATAATGCTTGTGTTCAACTGTTGATTGAGACATAGTGGTGTTCCAGTCTTTCGTCTCTAAAGATCTGTGTAGAAGTCTGATTTGGTTAACCCGTTACAATGAGTTTAGAGGTGTTTACATATTCCCTAATGTATGTTTAATCACAAAAGAAAATTGCACAGCTCAGCACTACTTAAAGTCACTTCTCTGAAGAAGTCTGTTCGTCTAGAATAGCAGAGACACGCTCTAGTTGAAGCACATTAGAACAACTGTGTAAGCAAAGCATCACAGTCCCTTTCTCCCATTATGCTTAGCGTATTCACTCGTCCATGAGCATTAGCATTAACTCAGATTCTCTGAATGTATCGCTGTCTCGAGTCATGACTGAGAGAGGGATATTGCTATTATCACTAGCTATTGTGTAGGTCTGTAAGACTGTATGATAGAAGCACCCTTCCAGTCAACAAACTGTCTCACTCGGAAAAACTTGCTGGGTATTTTGCACCTTCCCCCTTGGTCATAAAAGATAGATAGTGAAAGCTTGGACTTTCACACAAACCTGAAGAGCATAGAAAGGACTGAGCTGAACTATCTTCTGGATTATACACAGACTAATTGTTTCTGAAGTTCCAACTAGGTATTTCTTACCGATTGTGTTGTAGGAAACAGGGAGATGCTTGTGTAACAGAGGGTATAGCGTAAATGAAAAGGTGTAATGAGGAAAGATTCCTGTTAGATTATGTGGATGAAACCCAAACAAACCGTACTGAAACAAATTAAAATACACCTATGAACTTCCATGTAGCTGAGATTTGCACCTTTTTTAAGCAGGTCAGAATTTGTTAACCTGAAGGAAACATTAACATATCCCTGCATGTGAGCCAGCAATGTGTGCTTGCGGCCCAGAAAGCCAATCGTATCCTGGGCTGCATCAAAAGAAGCGTGGCCAGCAGGTTGAGGGAGCTGATTCTGCCCCTCTACTCTGCTCTGGTGAGACCCCACCTGGAGTACTGTGTCCAGCTTTGGAGTCCCAAACATAAGAAGGATACGGACCAATTGGAGTGGGTCCAAAGGAGGGCCACGAAGATGATCAGAGGGCTGGATCACCTCTGCTTTGAAGACAGGCTGATAGAGTTGGGGTTGTTCAGCCTGGAAAAGAGAAGGAGAAGAGGGACAGGGCTACAAAGATGATCAAGTGAATGGAGCA
This sequence comes from Numenius arquata, assembly GCF_964106895.1. Lineage (NCBI taxonomy): Eukaryota > Metazoa > Chordata > Aves > Charadriiformes > Scolopacidae > Numenius > Numenius arquata. The sequence goes on along the minus strand of NC_133616.1, from coordinate 59,927,098 downwards.
CCTCTCTTGTGAGGAAAGGCTGAGAGAACCTGGGTCTGTCTGGCCTGGAGAAGACTGAGAGGGATCTCATCAATGCTTATAAATATCTAAAGTGCGGGTGTCAAAAAGATGAGGTCAGGCTCTTCTTAGTGGTGACAGAAAAGGGGAAATGGACACAAGCTGGAACACCTGCCTGGGTGCGTTCCTGTCCAGCCTGCTTTAGGCGAACCTGCTTTGGCAGGGGGTTTGGACTAGATGGTCTCCAAAGGTCCCTTCCAGCCCCTACCATTCTGTGATTCTGTGACGTGCTACTGCAGGCTTTCAATACTTAACGGGTAATTATAAGAAAGATAGAGAGAGACTTTTTGCCAAGGCCTGCATTGAGAAGGTAAGGGGCAATGGGTTTGAACTGAAAGAAGGAAGGTTTAGATTAGACAAAAGGAAGAAATATTTTACTGCGAGGGTGCTGAGGCACTGGAACAGGTTGTCCAGAGAAGTTGTGGATGCCCCATCCATTAAAGTGTTCAAGGCCAGGTTGGATGGGTCTTTGAGCAACATAATCTAGTGAAAGATGTCCCTACCCATGGCAAGGGGAGTTGGACAAGGTTATCTTTAAAGGTCCCTCCTAACCAAAACGAATCTGTGATTCTATAATTCATAGAATTCTGCATTTTGCCCCTGTTTCTTTATTGCAGGAATATCTTACTGTCTATGTATGTCACAGAAATAAGGTAGACATGGAACACCTCACTGAGAGATATGTATCTCTCTCCACCAGACCTCAGGAAGGAGCTGATTTGCCAGAAAGGAAAACCTTTTCTCCAGAAGTTTATCTATTAACTTTCTTAGTCTGTAAAATGTACTCTAGGTCTATTTTACTGCACCTTTGCTACGTACCTGTGTGCACGTGTAGGGAACCTTTTGATCTCTAAATAAATTACTTATAACTGACTTATTTTAAAATGAAGATATGTTTCACTCTTAAAAATGTTTTTTTGCATGGATTGAGGGAGCAACACTTTTTAGCAGAGACATGTGCTGTGCTAGAGCCATAGATGTCAGCAAAAGGTTTGCTCAGCAAACTGATTTTAAAAGTTGTCCTGAATGTGACTTGCATTGTGAGAAAAGCATGAAAGTAAAAGATGCATCTTCCCTCATCACTGAAAAAATATTGTGTGGCTAATCATAGATGACAGTGAATAAATTATCTGGAAGACCAATAATAAGCAGGAAAAAAATCTCTTCTACCAGAAATAAATAACAAAAGCGACCTTGGCTCCTGGAAGCTATTAAGAGAATGTTGAATGGACCAAATTTTAAGACCCGAGGAATTGTAATACAGGTTCTAAGATGCACTTGTTAATTAGGTCTTAATATGTCAGCATTAGAGGATGTGCATGATTCCAGCCCACCCAGTAAGGCTATGAGAAGATGGTTGTTGTGAAGTGAATAGAGGAAATGTGTACATGATGATCCTCCCACCAGTAATTAGTTTGGAGTAGATCAAGCCCAGACTGATAATAATTGGATTGTGTTATAAACAGTTTCATTCTGCAAGCTTCTCTAGTGAACTTTATTTTCTAACTGATTCTCCAGTTGAGATAATCTATACCACAATACATTTAAAATGTCCTTGGTCCATTGCTTTGATTTTGGTCTTCATTGTCGTGAAAAATATGTAGCTGTTTCTTAGAGGATATGCTGCATCAAAACTGCTATTTAAGTGTCTCATATAGAAGCACACATATGCACACTCTTACTACTTTTTTGTCTTTTTCTCTGTTATTTGCTTACTGCTTTCTTCATAATGACAAGCGAAGCATGACAACAGCAAGTCAGGTATAGCAATTGTGCTAACATCAGATTTGCAGGCATTCTTTCCTGATGAGTGCTAAACCCAGCTGATGCTACCAGGCAAGAGCTGGCACCTTTTCTAATGATTGCCATTCTTGACAGATACGTAGTCTCTGTAGAGAATCAACGAGCATCACTTTCTGTATTAGAAAAAAAAGTGCGATTGCAACAGTGCACTCCTCTTGCTTTCACTTAGCCTAAGGATTGAAATTCGATGTAAGATACTACTTTACAGTCTGGTTCTTCATGGACCTTCTGGAAAAGTTGGTACACTATTACTGTTTACACTGACGGCTACTGCTCTCATCAGTGAAATCTAAAGTGAGCTAGCTGTTAAATCATTGTTTTCTTTCCTACATGTAGTCTTTTTTCAAGATAATTTCAATTGCTTTTAAAAACATGCATAGATAAGTATTCCAACTGTTTCTGTGGGTTAATTGCAGAATTAATTGATCGTGTTGTCTTGAATAGCAATAAATGTGTATTTTTTGTTGCTAAAATGTGCGTTCATTTTCATTGCTTTTTTGTTCTGTAAGGTTTGCAACTCGTGTTGCTTAAAGACTCTTCTGCAGGGGTTAACCCTGCTGCTGGAACAAACCAAGCAAGGTTCAACTCCTTAAAGAAGGAGGGTGCTTCTAGTAGAATCCATGACACTTCTTTGGAATTTTAGAGCATCTTTTAGACAGTTTTTCCTTTTTGACAAAGAGTTACCTCTCTACTTACTCTAGTAGGTTTTGAATGGCTTTATATCCATCTGGGTACATAGGCATTAAGCAATTTCACAGATCTAGTGTACTTTATAGTGTGGAGATAAAAGAGCATTTACCAAAGCTTCATGGCTAACTGATGACAATAATGTGGTGTCAGTTGAAATACATTATGTACAAGCAGTTTTGTGTACAGGCATAAGTGTTTAGGGAAATAGCTTGGATTTTTCTGAAATTCAGAATTTTGGTCATACAGCTTAACTTCTGTTCATGTTCTGGAATGCCTTGGTCATGACAGTAGTGAGCAGGGTGCCAGGTACCTCATTGCTAACCTTTGCATAGGTGTGGACAGCAAGACCATCTTGCAGCCTTGTAAGAAGAGCTTGGTCTTGTAGGCGTGCTCTGAGGACGCAATGTACCTGTTACTAGTTTTCACATGGTTACACTGCAGAAATCATTTAAGCAGATGGGAGATGATGGCGCTCATTCTCCTTTTGCACTGTAGCACATAGTACAGAGCACCTTCGAAGGCTTAAACTTCCCTCCTCCCCCATCTGACCAGATTGAGGCCCATGTTTTCTGCAGTCACACTCTGCGTCATATGTGTTGGGGCCTTTGCTGGGGAAAGGGATGTGGTCTGTCTGTCCTGCTGGAATGCTTCTACTTTAAAACCAAAAAATACATGGGCAATTTTCAAAGTCCTGGTTGATGAAGGAAGAATCAAGAACTCTGCAGCATAGGCATGTTGTATTTTGAAACTAATGATGGTTTAACACAAAAAATTGTTGTCATTGGTTCATCAAGGTTTGAAGCATAGTGGTTTTTTTTTTCCTTTGGGTCAATGCTTTTGTCAAATGGTTAAGGAGGTTTATTCTTCCTGTGATTTCCTTGTAAACCTAGGTCAATAATTTCTTTTTTTAGATGAAAACTAAAGGAGCTAGTGTGGATTCAAATAAAAGTATTCTGGTAGCTTGGAAATATTGCAGAAGTGGGACAGAACTTGAGACATGTTCCTAGTCTTAAACACATCCTGTTAATTAGTCCTAAAGGCTTTCTCCTTAATGTTTTGGCCTTGCTACCCAATCCTTCCAAGTATTACATACGGCATGTGGCTTATGGCTGCGGAGGATTTTAGTCGTCTTATGTATGAGAAAAAACTTCATAGGCTTAACTGGTCTTAAGTTTAGCAGGTGTTTCTTTATTCACTGGCAACAGAAGGGTAATGCTGCACTACATTTTGAGATTACTTTATCCTTAGCAGATTCTTTCCCTGTTGAGGTGATTTTCCAAAAGTTGATTAGGGCAACTTTGGGAGCAGATCATGCTAGAACAGTGGCACAAAGCAGAATAGTCTCCTACACCAGGGAAGGTGAACCATTTCACTTTAAGACAGGCAAAAGTGAGCTTTAATATATTCTTAATTATTTTGTCATAGCCAGTAAAGGCTATTCTCACAGTGGTTACAGTTCTCTGCGATGGCACTGAATGGCAGCCTGATGTCCATGCTGTCATATAGCTGTGGCAGTGCAAGGTATGTAACATGACTGCATTCACCATTGGTATCACTGGTCTTTTCTTTCTCTTTCTGAGGAGGATTGCTAGGCAGAATCCAGTCTCTGGAGCGGTCCTGGAAATCCACTTTATAAGCAAAAATTTGAGTGTACTTGGTAGTGTAAGATGAAGGGGTAAAGGAAGAAACCCTCCCCAAAAAATAACCCTTAATTAAAGTAGTGAGTTAAGTTTGCTAGAAAGTAAATGTCAGGTTTTAGGAGTGTTTCAGCTCTTCATAAAGTGTATTATTCCTTTTAATGAAGTGGGTTTTTGAAATAGCATATACAAGTAGTGTACATTGACAACTCTAAAGTAGATCTTACACAAACACTCAGCAGTGTTTCCGTGCTGGCTGTCATATTCTCAGTGTTACTGTTCAGACTTTAATTCTTTCACACTCTGGATTCCTTGTGCAGCCTCCTGCCCAAGGCATATCTCAGTAAGAAAAGGAGGAATAATGCATTTGTAATTAATACATACACATAAACTGAGAGGGTCAGTTGAAGGATTGTTTGTATCATTGACGTGATTAATCCCACTGCAGACATGAAAGCACAAGCAAAGGCTTTATTACTCAGTTTAAGGAAGTCAAATTTTAGTTAATACCTTCTAGAGAAAGCAGACACTGGGTCAGAGAACATAAAAGCAATTGTTTATCCCTCTCTAGCCAGTGGTCTGACTGGTGCCAGGTGCCAACACAGAGGCTTAGAAGAAGAGTTACAAACAGAGGAAATGTCAAGCATTTACCCTGTGATGTGTGCTCCCATGGCCAGCAGTTTAGCAAACCGGTGAGAAGGAGCTTCGTCTGCACTGCTGTGTTTGCGAACTTCAGCAATTTGTATCTTTTCAGTCAGCCGTTGTTGTCCAAAATATCCTGTTGCAATGAATTCCACTGTTCAGTGGCGTATTGTATTAAAAAGTCCTTTGATCTGTTTAATTTAGACCTACCACTGAATAACTCCACCAGGTCCATAGTTTTTATGTCACAGTGCTTGTGTTAAAGTAGAAATTAAATCCCTGTTTGCTGCCTTTACACGCTACATAGTTTTAGAGCTTTCTGTCATATCCCCACTTGGTTGTTTCTTTTCAAGCTAGTCTGTTTACTCACTCAGAAATACAGAAAATCTTCTGATTGCCTATGTTGCTTTTGTCTGTGTCTTGTTCTGTTCTACAGTGAGTTTGGGGAGTGCAATTGAGATAATATATTAGATCTTCAAGCCTCTTCCACTGATAGACATTCCTGAGTAACCCTGAAATGTTTTGTCTTCTTTCTCACAATCTTTTTTCCCTACTTTCTTATTAATGTTAATATTTTAACTTTTCAAATACCATACCAGATTTCTTTGAAAGCTCTTTTAAAAAAAAATATTCTCTCCATGGCTGCAGAAGGAACAGAATTTCAGTGACAGCCAAGTGTGTATGAGTGGGTTTACTTGGAGATCAGCTTGCTGCTGAATGAACAGAGCTTGGTATGTAGTCTTTTGGAGCTCTTCAGGGTTATAACTTGGATGTTTCCTCAGATTCAGTCCTGTCCAGAGAAGGGAGTTAAAAATCCATGGAAATACACACAAAAATGGAATTTGTAGGTACGGCAAATAAAGATGTTAAATAAGTATGCTAAATGATCTGGTATTTGAATGTAGTCCATCATATCAGGTTTTCCTTGTCTGAGATGACACATATCATTTTGAGTGCAGCCGTGGGAAAGCACATCTTATGTTTTAGTCTAATCAAAAGTCATCTGTTCCACAGTAGCAGAGTAAACAATTGTCATTTAAATTCCCCAGTATCCGTTTAATGTAATGATGATTGGCATCAATTGTTGCATATCTTAGTGATTGTAATAGAGTCTTGTCAGAAGATCATTTCAACATTAACTATTTTTAAAACAGATGTCTATGTTTTTCTGTGTTTAATTTAATTTTTGTTAGTAGCTGCAAGAAGTCATTGTACGGTAGCAACATGCTATTCAATTAACATTTCTTCTGCAGTCATACTGATAGTAGTACATCCTATTTTTGTAAATGTAAAGGTATCTTGCTAGGTATAAGTGAAATCTGGTGGTTTTGACTGTAGGGTAAGCCATAGGTGATATTTTGATCTGGCAGAAACGTGTTCAGTGTTTTTAAGGCCAAAATATTGAGGTTCCATAAACACTAGGACAAATTTAAATGTCAAGGCAATCTTTTAACAGTGATTATGGATGTAAAAAATTGATATATCTCATATTCATCAGGGTAGACGTTTACATCTTTAATTGTTTTTCTCACATTTTTCAGGTGTAGAAACTTTTCCACTCATAACTCCTTTTCTCCATGGTTCATTTCATTTTCCCAGATCATTACAAATCATATCAATTTACTGCTGACACAAGGCATAAGATCAATGTACAGTACACCTGATTTGGAACTGGTACTGCATTGTAACTGTTTTGGAGCACGGTGGTGAAGAATTGGTTACAACTATTGAAGTGTTGTATCAGTGATTGTTCCTGATCAAAGAAGGAATGTTTTATGTTATATTCTGCTCACGCTCTGTTTTTCATTTAGTTTCACCTTATTTGAAATTTCTTTCATGCAAGGTTGAGTTGAACTGTTGTTACTGGCTCAGGAAAACTGTCCCATAGCATCAGTCAGATCCGTCAACTGTTTGGTACAAAACAAAACCTTTTTAAAATTATTAGTGTAAGATTTTGCTTTTCTGGAGAGTGCTGTTAGCAGACAGGAAGCTTTAAATACTTAATCACAAGGCAAGTAATTAGAGCTTCACTTCTGTTTACTTCTGGAAGTTACATTCTTAAGGTGTTATATTTCTTATTTCCATTTACTTTCTATTTAGACAAGCAATCTGTTAACTGGGCCAATCAAGTACTCCGTGTAGGGCTGACTCAGTGAGGTGAATTGGATACTGCAGGAGGTCAAAGTTTATAGTAAGAGACTGTTCCCTGATTTGGCTGAGGAGGAGGTTAACTGGAGTTTTCTAGGATTTGCAGGCATTGTGACTTCTTGTTATGGTTAAAGCCTGAACTAAGAGCTTTTCTGCAGCACTGTGTTAAATAAGGTCTTACTTCTCTTCTAGGCAGAAGAAAGGTGTGCCAAAACAGTGTCACCATTTATGGTCTCAATTTAGAGAGAAGGAAACTTTTGCTTTTTTATAGTATAAGATGAATGCTTAATATATAAAATAAGTTTACAGGATTTATTCACATGAAGTTGTATGAGAGTTTCTTAATGTACTTTTTCTTTCTTTGCAGCTATTGGCTGACAAACAAGGTGCACATTAAACGACCCAGCACTGGTCTACTTATGTATACGCTTGCCACCAGATTTTGTGATGAAATTCACCTGTATGGATTTTGGCCCTTCCCAAAGGATTTACATGGAAAACCAGTCAAGTATCATTATTATGATGATCTGAAGTATCGGTACTTTTCTAATGCCAGTCCTCATAGGATGCCATTAGAGTTTAAAACATTGTATGTATTACATAACAGAGGAGCACTTAAATTGACAACAGGGAAATGTGTACAGCAATAAAGCAAATGTAAAGTACAAAAAGAAGTACAGAATACACACTTCATCATAAAGATGTTGTGGAATGGCAATGGGATCCCAGTGAGGATATGTTTCAATACCCACTAAGCCATCGGAAAAAGGAATTTTATCAGAAGTACATAACCAGCTATTATACCTGTAAAGTGCTATATAACTAAGCTATCTTGACTGCAAGGGTTCAAGTAAGTGCCACTTTCACTAAGAACAAAGCTTGAATGTATACTCAGTAGTGTTTACAGGATCCAATGACACATTCATCATGAATTAAAGAAGAAAAATACAGCCTGCTTACTGCTGACTTGCCACTGAGGTTAAGACAGACCACGGAAGAACTCCCCAGTGGATGGAATATATTCTTCAGCAAATAAACTAGGCTTTGGAAGAAAATATCATGATGGAATTGAGTAGAGAAAGTGAAGTCCATAAGATCAAGCAAATCAGTAAATGCCTTCAATCAGAGGACTATTTCTGATCTTGTATTATAACCTCAGCTTTTGTTGCTGTTTTTCTTATTGCTGTTGGTTAGGCTTTGTTGTTTTTAAGTATTGGAGCCCTTAAAGGATTTTGAGGATGTTATGAGTAATTGAAAGTATGTATCTTATGGAGTTGTCTTAGGAAAAAAATTTGAAAAGGTAGGAGGGTGGGGGGAAACATTAAATATTTTATTGTTATTGTGTTGTATCCTGCTGTCACACAACCCTTTACATCCCAATTGTTTTTGTAGCTACTGCTGTCAGTACCCATGACATGGAACCGCTCAGAGGCCATATTGATCCGTTTTTAAAGAGAAGTTTTTCTGTTGTCTTCAAATTTGAAGACATATGAGAAGGTGCCCTTATTTTTGGTACCAAAGATTACTCTTACACATTTTTTCCTTTCCTTAAAGAAATGACTTAGATTTAGTATGATGTTTCTTTGCTGCTGAAGGGAACATATTCTTTGTTATTTAAACTTTTAAGCATCTGAAAGCAAAGCCTCTTTACTGACTTCACATATAGAATTTCATTCTTCAGAAAAATCAGCAGGAGTAAAGAAATTATTTCATACATTCGAATATATTTATAAAATTTTTATTCCCGATTGAAAAGAAAACACAAAGTCTAAAGGAACTCGAGTGACGCTGGAACACGTCTAGAGAAAAAAAAGATCTAGCCAATTAAATGGAAAATGAAAGAATTTTAGGTCAAACAGTTCTCTTAAAACTTAAATTTCTAATGGTGTTGGATGATATCTCTCTCTAATATACCTCTTTTGTATCAGCTTGGTGTTCCAATGTGTAATTAACCGAAATAACACAGAGCTGCATTATCTCACAGTGATTTTTCTGGGCATTGTTCTTGTTTACCCATGAAACCAAGAATTCTTTCATTGTCTTCTTTCAAAATAGAGAACAAGAAATAACAGGAGGGTAGGACAGGATGGAGTATCAGTACAACATATACTAGGATACAAAACCTGTCTGCATATGATATGTTTTAGTGCTAATGGATGACATAAATGAAGAAAACCTTCATCAGACTAGGCTGTGGAGAAGTCTTGAAGATTCAGTGTATGGATATTTTCCTGTTACGTTTTCAGCTCTATGTTAGATCCTTATCTCCAAATATGATATTTGGTGTATCTAGTGAATTTTGAACTAGCTTGAGCAATTTCATATGTAGCACAACACTCACAAACATACTAGCTAAAAGTGCCATTTGTTACCCATTTTTCTTCTTAAGTTCTCATGTATGACTAGAGGTCTGTGATTATACAAAATAGTAGCTACGTCACTGCCTTGCAGTTTTGCCAAAAGTTGATGGGAAATAGGAAGTCATCCTGCTATATCTAAAACCCAGTAGCATCTTTCCGTATTCACCAGACTTTCCTACCCAGGACAGTCTACTTTGGCTATACACTAAGGTGCAGGATGTGGTCCTAACATGATCACCACTGAAACCAAGGCATCACAAGGAATCAAACAGCAACACAGGTTGGAATGTGTTTAATTTGTTGTTGATAAGCCAGAGGGTGATATTTGTACACTGTGTAAACTTGCAGTTTAAGACAAAAGTTATTTCCTTGGTGAAAGGTGGGCATATTCCTGCTTTTTCTGTTAGGGTTTTGCTGCTGTTAATCTTTTAAAACATATTTCATATACATTGACAGAATTTCTATTGTAAAGAATTCATAGGTGCTAGTGTCACAGAAGCTCAGAGAAGCATCTGTTTAGCTTTATCTTTTCTTCTGGGAACGTCTTCTCTCTCGTGTCAGACCATCAACAAAAATGGAATTCAAGTAAAGTGAAATGTTAACTGACGTGATTTTTTTTCACTTCAGGAAGATTTTAATACACCAATCATTATTTCTCTAAGTGCAAAGCAGACGGAGACACTCTAATTCCTATGGTAGTAAAAAGAAAAAAGTTACTTGTGTAAGTTGAATAGCTGAAAAGAATGAGACATAAATAGGAAGACAGATAAGAAAGTTTGCTTTTAGAAGTCAACAGATGAAGCAGAATTTGGCCTGAGCCTGTTTTGCAGGCTTCACGCTTAATTCTTTGCAAGTCAAGTTAACTTTAGTACACAAGCGATGGAGTCCAAATTTTTACCGAGTCACTAAATCTGGTACAACAGGGTGACACAGGATAAGGTTTCTCTGACTTGGCTGGGCACAAGATGTGACAGTAGCACCTACTTCCAAGACAACAAAGTTTGCCCATACCTTCTCAAGACTGGTCCTTAGCCTCATCCCCTGCAGGCTTTACACTTTCAATACTGCCGTCTGGCACCACGAGCCATAGTCTCATGGCTCTCTACTATCATCCACGCTCACCCTTCTTTTAGCAAACTCCCCTCAAACTGGCACCCTGTCGAAAGCATAGGACCCATCTCCTGTCTCACGTGCCTCAGCTTTATCCTTAGCTGAAGTGTAATGTATTGAACAGTAGGTTTAAAACGATCCTCTGAGGCAAGTAGCAGTTGTAGTCTTTGACTGTGCAGGTTTTCACAAACACTAAGAGTCATTTTATTCTGTTGCTCTTGTATAGGATCTGTGTCCATGTGGAGCCTAAAACTTCTGGGGCTCCCTGGTGTACGGTTTGTTGTGCTGCAAATTGTCTGTTTTGAGGTGGTTTGTGACTACCAGTTACTGGTTACTCTAGGGTGACCTGACACGGGACATGCCCAGATCTTCTCCTGCTGGGTTACGTGGCCTTGATTGTTAGCCCTCTCGCTGCTGGAAAGCTGTAGCAGTGGACTTGCTTCAGACACCCTTTCTTATCTTTCGCTTATACCTCCTGCCTCTGCATTGCTTTGGGACACTTCGTGCTTTTCTGTTGAGGCACCCCAGGTCCTGAATGAAAACAAAAAAACCTGATTAGTTCCACTGTGTGACTCATTTTCCCTGAAGGTGACCAAAGGCTCTGTAGCACCAAAGGCTTAGCTGCTGTATAGGGACTTCACAGTGGAATAAATTTCACCTCCTGATCCTTCACAGCGAAGCAGTCAACAGCTCAAGCCTCCATAGATGCCTTGGATGATTTCTGTTTATATACATTTGCACCTCCTGTGCTGCCTACAGCACAGATCAGATAAACAGGCTTTATTATAATTGCCACTTTTATCATCCAACATTATCCATGACTAACACAAAGTAGATAGGATACAAAGAAGAAGGATCTCTAATATTGTAATGATATCTGCCCTGGTGAGGAAGAGCTGAGAAATGCCCATCAGTTGAGTGTTCCTCAAATTTATCCTCACATCAGTCATACCAGTTGCCAGCTATGGTTCCTGAATGATTGTTAAAGTGTGAACTAGGAGCTACATCAAGACAGCAGACGGTGTGTATTTTTCCAAATCTCATGGCAGCTTTACATTGTACAACTTGATTTTATTCAGATAAATTTACTGTAAATTGTTCATTAATGTACATGTTAATGTTTCTGTGGCAGAGAGTCTTTCATAATTCATAAAAATAATAGATAAATATATTTGATTTTTAAGTTTTTGGCTTTGGGACAGTTCTCTCCCACAGCTCTGAGCCACTCTCTAGATATAAGATCTATTGAACCTTTCAAACCTTGACTGGTTTACACGATCTGATGTGTAATAAAGACTGTATCATTCTTTTGTTAAACAGTGTAAGCAACATGTGCTTGAGGTCAGCACCTTTTCTCTAATTGACTACAATTTGAAGAAAAACAGGTGTGGGATCAGTACTTTTTTTTAGTGTTTGATCTAGCGAAGTGCTGAGCACTCTTTACAGTGACTTTCCTGGGAGAGACAGGTCCAGGATTTAGATGGGGATCTAGATTAGCATATTTCAGGATATAACTCTGAAATTGCACATTATTTATTTTTAAGAGCACTGTTACTTTGTGTAGGGAAAAGCACAATTGTTCTAAATGTAGATAAAATACAGGAAGTGCGTTTACAGAGAGCTTCATTCCTGCACAGTACTATTGCTACTGAGCATATGTAATAAAATTTCTGTGGTTTAAAGTATTGATATATGTTCTGTCAGGATTGTCATGTTTGACACTGTTAATATTATTTCAAGTACAGCTATGGGGATTGGGTTTTATTTGTATAACTGTAAAATAAAGAAGGGTTTTTTTTCATTTTTTTTCTGCTATATTCTGTTCCATATTCCTTTGTAACACAGTTGTGGTAATATTTTTCAATTATGTGCTAATTGTAAGGGTATGTGAAAGGAGAGTGTCTGCTCCTTTAAGGTGTCTGGTCAAGGACTTTCTCAACGCAAATGGGGATATTAAGAAAAGGAGGAAGCCATAAACAAGAACAAGATGCAAACCTGACCGACAAGTGATAAGGGAGGCAGCGATGAGACCCAAAACTGATCAGTCGCGCTAACTGGTAAGGGTAAGTGGAATGTAGGAATGTTTATTTCAGTATGATTATCTGATAGAGGACCTTGTCAAATGAGAAACGGGGGAAGCAGTAAAGTATACGGAGACACAAACCTGACAGGCAAATCATGATGGAGAGAAAGACAAGAAGCCAACCTCATCAGTCACACTAACTCAACAGTTACCAAGAAACTGCAGGCAAATGGGACATTGCGACTGTGAAGGATGCAGACCTGAGGGTCCAGGATGTTGGAGGGGAGTTGGTGGGACTGTGCAACCTAATGAGGCAATGGGCAGGTGAGGAAGAAAGGAGGAATAGACAGAAAAGGGGCCGGTCGCGTGTGAACCATGGCCGGTCGGTACGCTTGTCTGGCTGAGCCCTGCACCTGATTGCCGCCATGTGTCCTAACTCCCCATTAAATCTTCTCTTAACTACTTCTCTGTGTAATCTCACTCTGTCCCGTGCGTGTGAGTGCTGCAAGGACTCGGTGCCAGCTGCCAGGGGACCATTGTGAGAGGAGTGGTGCCAGCTGCCAGCGTCACAGGGGAGTGTGGATGCCCCTGGCCTGTGGTGTCAGCTCCTGGAGCCAGAGGGGTCTCAGTCCCTCTCTACAACTACGTAAAAGGAGATTGTACTGAGGTGAGAGTTGGTCTTTTTTCCCAAGTAACAAGTGATAAGAGAAAATGGCCTCAAGTTGTGTCAGGGGAGGTTTAGATTGGATATTAGGAAAAATTTCTTCACCAGAAGGGTTGGAACAGACTGCGCTGGAACAGACTGCCCAGGGAAGTGGTTGAGTCACCATCCTTGGAGGTATTTAAAAGACTGGTAGATCCGGCACTTAGTAACAGGGTTTAGTGGTGGACATGGCAGTGCTAGGTTAACAGTTGGTCTTTCGCAACCTAACTCATTCTGTGATTCTATGATTCAGTGCTGGCAACTGGAGCAGGTGGGGGTCTTTAAGATCCAGCCGTGGGGTGGGAATGGTGTGTGTTCCCAAAACAAGCTCCGGGGAGTCACTGGCGTGAGTGAGGGGCCAGTGTCTGCGTCCTCCCCAAGCCCAGTGTGCATGTGCAACCACCAGCAAACTTCAAGCTGGACTAGCAGGTGAGTGGGGCAGGCAAGGGGGGCTGGCATCAGGGCAGGGGTGCTGGGTGCGCAGAGGGGCTGTGGTGGTGCTGGGGGGATATGCGGAGGTGGGTGTGCTTGTGAACCTGGAGAGTGTCCCCTGTGTGCTGCAGTAGTGACCTTCTGCCACTGCCAGCCCAGGAGGAGGAGGGGGCTGGGCTGTCTGCCCTCCTGGTCGGGTGGTTCACGTGAGGGCAAAACTTACCCCATGAGGGCCAGAATTAATCTCTGTATGCACTTCAGAATTTAACAGAAAATGAAAAAATGGCTTGTAGGAATCATACACATACTGCAAAACCCACACACTATGCTTTAAAGCCTAAATCAATCAGTATCATATTTTGATCAATATAAAAAATCAATAGGATTACTAAACCTTTACCAGCCATGCTGCAAAAGCAAAGACACAACTCCATGCTGGCCGTAGAAAGTAGAAAAAAGCCCCAACCTTTTCCATAATTAATTTGATATTTTTATTCTACAGTTGCAGATTCAGCCTTCACACACTGTTGGAGCTTTTGTGTATTTGAAAATGCTATGACAGTCAATATTTTGCTGAGCTGTGTTCTTTTCCGTGGCACAGGCGCAAGAGGCTGTATTTTGCTGAATCCTGCTTATAGCTCTGTAATATTAATTAGGTTATTTTAAGTGACCATTTTTATTGGAAAAATGCTGTCTTTTGATTACTTACTACAGCAAAAATACAAGCATATAATTGATAATCAGTAACTGTGTCCATGAAAAATTCTTACACTGTAATGAAGACCTGTCAATATTCAGCTGTGCTTTTCCTGCAGCCGTAACAGCTGCCTTGTGAGCCTCACCTTTCTGTACTTCTTCTGCTTGTCTTTTATATACCATAATAAATACACAAATAAATCAAGGAGATGTTTTCACTATTTTCTTACTGCAAAACTGTAAAGATATTTGATGTGATTCAAGTGCTCCTTCTAAGCCTTAAGAAACCTGAATAACAATATGAAAGACCGCTTCTCAAAGGAGTACTGCCAAAGGAAGTGTAATTTCCACTTCCAATTTAGTTGTCCCTTTATAGCACTCACATGATAAGAGAGCTACCCAACTGTCCTGCACAACATCTTGGTATCTAAATTGGAGAGACATGGATTTGATGGATGGAGCACTTGGTGGAAAAAGAACTGTCTAGGTGGCTGCACTCAAAGGGTTGCAGTCAATGGCTCGGTGTCCAAATGGAAACCAGTGGTGTTCCACAGAGGTCATTACTAGAGTCTGTTTAACATCTTTGTCAGTGACATGGACAGTGGGATTGAGTGTATCCTCAGCAAGTTTGCCGACACCACCAAGCTGTGTGGTGCGGTCAACACGCTGGAGGGAAGGGATGCCATCCAGAGGGACCTTCATAGGCTTGAGAGGTGGACCCATGCCAAACTCATGAAGTTCAACAAGTGCAAGGTCTTGCGCATGTGTCAAGGCAATCCCAAGCACAAATACAAGCTGAGCAGAGAATGGATTGAGAGCAGCCCTGCCAAGAAAGACTTGGGGATACTGGTGGATGAGAAGCTCTACATGAGCAAACAATGAGTGCTTGCAACCCAGAAAGCCAACTATACCCTGGGCTGCATCAAAAGAAGCATGGCCAGCAGGTCGAGGGAGGTGACCTAACCCTCTACTCCACTCTCAGGAGACCCAACCTGGAGTACTGCGTCCAGCTCTGGGGTCCTCAGTACAAGAAGGATGTGGACCTGATGGAGCAGGTCCAGCAGAGGGCCACAAAAATGATTAGATGGCTGGAGCACCTCTGCTATGAAGACAGGCTGATAGAGTTGGGGTTGTTCAGCCTGGAGAAGAGAAGGCTCCAGGGAGATGTTATAGTGGTCTTTCAGTATCTGAACAGAGCCTACAAGAAAACTGGAGAGGGACTTTTTACAAAGGCATGTAGTGATAGGATGAGGGATAATGGCTTCAAACTGGAAGAGTGTAGATTTAGATATCAGGAAGAGATTTTTCATATTAGGGTGATGAGATACTAGAACAAGTTGCCCAGAGAAATTGTTGAGGCTCCATCTATGGAAGTGTTCAAGGCCAGGCTGGATGGGGATTTAAGCAACCTGATCTA
This sequence comes from Numenius arquata, assembly GCF_964106895.1. Taxonomy (NCBI): domain Eukaryota; kingdom Metazoa; phylum Chordata; class Aves; order Charadriiformes; family Scolopacidae; genus Numenius; species Numenius arquata. The sequence goes on along the minus strand of NC_133616.1, from coordinate 59,911,380 downwards.
GTGGGAGATGTCCCTGTCCCTGGCAGGGGTGTTGGAACTAGATGATCTTTAAGGCCCTTCCTAAACCATTCTATGATTATATGAACTGCACAGTCAGGACAGTAGAGAGGCTCTGGTCTCAAAGAATAATACTTCTTTCCTGGAGACCAAAATGTGTTCCAAGGAAAGTGCAGTGAGAAACATAAAATAATAAAGATGGAATGAGAAGGGGCGCTCTAAAGGAGACATTATTGCTTGAGTCTCAGTGCTCTTTATTGTTTTAGAGCAGACAGGAAACATCTCCCCTTAGAAGGTGTCTGTTGATTACAAGTCAGCCTCTTAGTCTCCTCATAGTCGTTCCATGTTCTGTAGACTCTTGTATACACACTCTGGGAATTCTCACTTTTCCACTAATTTTCCATTGCCATAATTGGAGTGGAAATAGTGAAGTTGGTTCTATTTAATGCAGTGTGTTTAAAATAAAATGATATTTAGTCTTTAGAAAGAGCAAGGAAAAACAGGTCTGTAGACACATCAGATATTACCTGTACATCAAAGACTCAGAGAAGAAATACAGTCTTCACTCTGTTGCTATTAAATCTACTGTCTGGAGTCAAATGGGAAGCTTTGTCCCCTTTCTTTCACTAACAACTCTTGTGGTGCACCAAGGAACACCCTCTGTTGAAGAGCCAGGAGGCATCTCGTGACTCTTCATTCTGAGAGGCAGTGTGAAAACTGAATTTCTATCCCAGAGTGGAAAATGCAGATACCTGCCCAAAATACAACTCCTATAGAACTCAGGCAAACATTACAAAAAAAACCACATTTCCAGTGAGGAATGGCAAACTGCTATGCTAGGACTCCAAATGCCAAAACTATACGTGTGGACATTCCCAAAAATAATGTAGAAAATTTTCAGTTTCTCAGCTTTATATTTGCTGCAGAGAAAAATAAATATCAAAATAGTTTATTTTGCCTAAGTGATAGCATTTTTGATTGTATATCTGTGGATTAACTCAGATTTTTGTGTTTCCAAAAACAATCCTTCCAGTTCTTCCAGAAACTTAAATAGGACTGTTGTATTTCTCCTCAGGACTAGTCCGTTTTGTAGGTCATTATTATTAATGGATTTTTTCCTTCTGTTTACTGTGATTGAATAGCTCTGAGTGTTTCTATGATGCTAATGTGTGGATACTGTATAAAGAACATGTATGAGTCTACTGGAGTGAAGTTCAACTCCTACCTTTAAATATAGTCTCTTTCTAGTAGACACTCAAAGGCATTCCTGGAAATCCCCCTGCCAAAAGAAAGTCTATTAACACACTGGGATGCTATGCAGGAGTTAAGCTCCAGACCAATGTAAAGCTGGGAAAGTAATTAGTTCCAGTATCAGAATGGACATGGAAAGTCAGCAAGGCCTGACTGTCTGAAAATATGCTCTGTGCATAAAAGGAATCCTTCCAAATAGTCACCATCATCCTTAATATTAACCTGTATCTCTAACAAATGCTTTAAGGACATGTATGCTTTCCGCAGTTGGTCATCTTGTCTCAAGTTGTTAAGTAATCAGTCAATTTCTGACATTCTGACAGAGGGAAATCACCCTCACAAAGTGTTTCACTAATTCAGAAGGACTGGAATGGTCTATTTCCCCGGGTGGTAGCAGGTAGGCAGATGCAAACTGTGTGTTTACTGTGCATACCTTTTTTCAAAAAGTACCTCACCAAAAAAAAACTTGATGAGGTAACTGTGCTGCCCAGTGAAGACAGACTATTTGAAGCCTGAGACAGTGTTATGTAGCAACGTACCAGCCTGGAAGAAGAATAGCTACTACAGTCTGGTACTCCATGTGGGTTAATTGCTTCTTTCAGAAGACGGATGGAGTAGCCTGGGCAGTGCATCACAGCAATGCTCTCTGCTCTGCTTCTATAGCGCATAGAATAGTGCTGTGTGTTACACAAGCAACATTCAGTGCTATAATACCTCTAACTCTGTTCATCAAACAAGTCATCCTATGAGTAGTACAACATGTAAAGCCTGATTTTGCAAAGTTATGTCCTGAAGTAACCTCAGCTGACAGCTTCACTACCACCTTCCACCTTTCCACTTGCAGGGTCTTCTAGAGTCCTCTCACTGGGCTGCTTCCTCTTCCAATAATCCCACATCCCTCCAGTATTTACTATTAAAGCATAGGACAGAGGACCTGCGTTGCAAAAGCAGAAGTTCAAAAACCAGGCAAGTAACGGTGCCTATGGTGCCGGTTTACAGCTATACACGGGCTAATGCACCCATGCTAATAAACCTGTACCCCATTTAGGGGGTGGGGTGTTGCTGCGGAAGGAGTGCAGAGCGCTACTTGTCTTTCCTGCAGCAGCAAAAGTGGTGTTCACTCTCCCTCTCCTTGCAACTTACTTATTTCCAGAAAGTTTTAGGAATTTAAAATGTCTGAGGCAGCTACTCTTCTAGCATATGTGGCTGAATTTGACTAAGGGATTAGTACAGAGTCACAGAATCGCTTGGCTTGGAAGGGGCCTTTTGAGATCAAGTCCAAATCCTGCTGCTCAAGCTGGGTCAGCTAGAGCAGTTTGCCCAGGACCATGTTGTGTTCTGAAAGCCTCTAATGATGGAGACCACAACCTCTCTGGGTAGCTGGTCCTCTATTTGACCACCCTCACAGTGAAAAAAAAAAAAAAAAAAAAAAAAAAAGCATTTTCTTGTGTGTATATGGAATTTCCAGTTTTTAATTTGAGCTCATTGCCTCTTGTCCTGTCAGTGTGCATTACGGAGAAGAGTGTGGCTCCCTCTTCTTCATTCCTGCCATCAGGTATTTATATACATTGAAGAGACGTCCCTGAGCCTTCTCCAGGCTGAACAGTCCCAGCTTTTTCAGTCTTTCCTCATATAAAAGATGCTTCAGTCCCTTAATCGTCATCGTGCGCCTATGTTGGACTCATTGGCAAAATTATTAGGACGTACTGACAGACAAGCATTGGCATCATATAAGCCTTACTGCCTTAGCAAACCAGGCTGAAGTGAGGTGTAGGTAGATGGAGCTACATGACTGTAGGTAAGAGAGAAAAATACCTGAAGAATAATTAAGGTATTTATTTTCTTGATAAAAGTAAACCCTAGTTCCCAGTCTCTAGGACTACTGTTAGCATTTGAAACTCCCATACTGGGGGTCTAAGTTGTGACACAAAGGCAGCTGAGTTGAAATCCAGACCATATTCTCTCCCTTTCATTTTTAATAGCTTCTTGTCTGGATCATATGACAAAGTTTGGAAAGATGATGCAGAATTCCTGATAGGGGAAGACAGTTGCTTTTCAAGAATTTACCATGCAGCCCAGGGGAATTTTGTTCCTAGATACTTGTGATTCACTAGACCAGATTAGGGTTGTATAGCCTTAACATGGCTTCTGGCTTGAGCAGGTCTTTAAGTGACTATGACGAAGCAAATGACTCTAGACACACTTGGGCATTGGTTACTTTCATATTTTGGAAAGAGCATCTATTAATGGAAAACCTATTAAAAACATATGGCTGTCTTCTGATCTTTATTTTTAGAGCCAAATAGAGCAATATGTCTGGAAGCTGGCTTGCAGGCAAACACTTATGCTGAAAAAAGATGATGATTTGGATTTTCTCCATTTTGCTGTTGAAACCAGTTATAAGAAAAAGAGAACTTTGTGGTTTGAAAACTAGTAGTTCTCTAAAAGTAGAAAAGATTTTTCATCTCTGTATCCTGTTTATTTGTGGGCTTATTTGAATAGCACATAGCACTAGAATATGTGTTTGTAATTATTTGGCATAGAAATAGTTTGTATAAAGTATATTTTTCAGCAATTGTTTGACTTTTTTTTTTAACTAGTATCCTGCAAAGTGCTGATAAATTTCAGGTTCAGTTCCATTACTTCTATAATGAAAATCAACAGAAAGATAGAAAAGAAGTAGCTGAGTTAAGATGAATGTCCCTCTGTTTTTAGATAGTACACATCTAAACGGGGTCTTGGTCACTAAGCAGAGGATCTAATCTGCTGTAGCAATACTCCTAGTTAATTAAAATTTATAATGGAGTGTTTGAAGATGGTGCTCTGACTTCATTGTGGGATATTTTTTTGCTAAGAGAACAGTGCACTGTTTTAATGAAGGTATTTTCCTCCTCAGAGTGTTCTTGTTTGCTTGCTTCTTTTGATAATTTTTACAAAACATATCGGGTCTATATCCTACATGTACACCCACCAACATTAAGAGAAAAATTAGCAGAAACCTTGTAAACTGAGAAAACACCTGTGTGCAGCCAGTATTTTGCCACAGGGCAGTCAATCCATCCTTACCAGGTCACCTGTCCATGTCCTCAGCTCCAATCTTGCTAGGCAGGAGAGCACAGACACGTGAAAATTGTGTAACCTGGGGGCAAGAAGTCGGTAACTGAACAATGCACCGTTAGTTACCATACAGACACAGTTTCCTACTTGTGGGTCAAAATCCTGGAAAGGAAGGTTAGACATGCAGGCAGTGTGAAAGTAGAAGGTCTATGGAAAATGACTCAGTTGTTATTTATACCAGGCTTTGGACTTTGTGACAGTACCCTCCGGCAGAACACGGTATGACAGGACTGTGGCTCTGAAAAAATCTCTGGTTTGCAGTAGCCCTGTTCTGCTTAGCTGTTGAAGAGAAGCATAAAGGTTCTAACTTAAGCCAATTCTTCTTGAGTTGCCTTGACAGAATAGTAAATATTTTACAGAGTAAGACAGATAAAACATGCAGATATATATTTCTTAACTTAGGAAATACAGAAATATTGCTGACCATCCAAATCAGTTAAATGCATTTGAAGCAGTAAAGCTAATCAATAACATTTTTAAACAAACTTCTACTTTGCAAAGGGCAAAACCTGTTACTTTAGAACACAGATTGCATTGTAAATCAGGAAAGAGCCATAATACATGTGACTTCAAACTGAGCTCATTAATGAGGTATATATATCAAAACTCGGGATTTTTCCCTTGCTTATGGCTAATCTCACTTTTGAAATGGCTGATGATGCAGCTGGCAAAGAACTCTCCTAAATGCTTTTCCCCCCCCCCCTCTTATGATGGAGACACAATCTAAAGTGAAAAGAAGGCCAGGTAGAAAACAGATGTGTGTTATATTATACAGACAACAGAGCAAAAAACTCATCGGGTAAGTGCAATTAGACTATCAGCCTATGTATGAGGCCAGTTTACTTTCTGATAATTATGTAGGCAGGATTGCTGTCCCATAATTTCTTACGCTCAAGTAATATGGAGGACATGCTTCTGTTTCTTGACTTAGACAAAGTCCTCAGGGTCACCTGAGTCACTGTCTAGGCTTATACTACAGTATAAAATAACATATAAAATGTGTGCAGAGAAGTGGTTTAGAATATAGCTGTTTGAAAATGCATTGTGTTTGGTGAAACCAGGTGTTCCTCAGCTCACCTGAAAACTCAACAGGTAGTTTTCAGTGTATTGTATTTAGAAGACCCCCAAACATCTAGTATGGATATTTGAAAAATATACTTTATTTTCAAATTTGATTTGGGCCAACAGTATATTTACAGCTTCTCTTTGGTGGCATGTAGGATAAATTGAAATATATCCTTCCAGCAGAAATTTATCACCCAGAGACAGTGAAATTAGAGCATGTTCACTGCTGTGACCGCTTTGTTGCAGCCAGACTAGAATGTGGACTGGAAATAGTTACAGCAAGAACAAGGTGACCGAGTGGTGATGTTTGACACATGCTGTGAGCAGCTAATATTTGCATAATTTTTTTATTGAAGAGTAGAGATTTTGTTGCCTTAAGAAAGGCATTCCGAAATAAAGACTGAAACCAGTCACTGGCAGAAATAAGTACAAGAAAAGAAACTTAGTCCAGGAGAGCAATCAGTAACAATGAGGTAATGGACAAATTTTGAGCACTGTAAACATACCAAAAGGGAGAGACAGTGTGTGTATAGAAAGCTGATGTTAATGGTGTGACCCTGTTGCTGATGCCGTGTAAGAAGGAGCGCAGTCAGCTGTGCAAAGGTCCCCTTCAGGGACTGGGACAGCCCCACTGCAGCAGCCTCTTGGCAGCTGTGAGGGGAGAGACAGGGCTGCAGCTGAGGGTGGATGGTTTTGGTCTGAGGGGATTTGGGGCATGGGGGGAGTGACAGAGGACTGGAGTGGCTTTTTGAAGTCCTTCTAGCAAATACCATCTGGGTGAGTGTGTTTCAGAGCAGTAGCACAATAAAGCCATTGACACTATTTAAGATACTCTGGCCCTTCGAGTCTTAAGCTCTTTAAATGAGGTTCATCAATGCAGAAGTTTCATAAAATGTTTCTGGTTTTACCTTCAGTTTGCTGGTCCTTGAACACTTATGCTAGTTAAAACTCATAATGTTACACAGATCTATTGAAATGAAAAAGCAAGACAAACACTTTTTATGTGTGTTAGCTAGTATTGACAAAGCATAATGGTGATTTGATTCAGATACTACATGCATTACCACATCAGTCATTCCTTTTTTCTTTTATTTTAACTAAACATACCTTTTAGGCTTAGGCATCAGCTAGGACTGAAACTAATGACTGAGTTCCAGAGCAGGCACCTCTGTGTCACTGCTGATTGCTATCAGGCTCTCCTATCACCTTAACAGCTTTACTGTAGCAAGCCAGGAATTAGGACTTAGAGGCAGCTGACAGCTAGGTTGTTTTCTGATGCGGTGTGTGCTAAACAGTGAAAAAGCAGAGGAGTATTTGTGTTTTCTTCTACCAGTACGTAAACCCAGCAGGAGGCAGAAGTAATCAAGAGGAGTTAACATCTTGTATATACTGATGCATGGGAAAAGTGCCAGGAGTTAAAGGTGGAATAAAGTTTTTGAAAGGAATCAGTGGCAAGAACTGAAGTCAGACGAATTCCAGCAGGAAGGAAGTGATACAGTTTTAGCAGAAACCATGGTTAAGTAGTCTGACATACACTAGGGGTGGATGGAAAAGCAAGACCTCTCTGGAGGAAGAACCCTGCTGAATCTAGTAGGGAGAAAAGAAGAACTAGCACAGGTCTAAAGGGCTGAAACAAGGCCTTTGTTTTTACTTATTTCTACTTTTTGATTTACAGAAATTAGTCCAAAACTTCCTTATTTTAAAGAGATAGAAAGTTTTTGGTTGGAGCACTGTATGAACATGTGGGCATGTTTATGAACACAATTAAGGGATGTCTTAAGTAGATTTAGTCTGAGGAAGAAGGAGCCATGTAGTGGAAACAAGCTTTGCAAGCTTCCTGGTTGCAAAAGTACCACGTAAGGCTTCATCTCTGCACCTACCCTTGCCAACACAGAGAGCACCCATGTGGGATCCCCTGCAGATTGCGCCCACTGTCATTTGGTTGCAACAGCAGTTACGGTCAGCATTGCCTGACAGCTCCCTGGGGATGAGAAGGTGTTCCTGCAGGAGGGTGAAAGTGTGCAGCTGAGGCAGCTAGCATCTGCCTCACCAGGGAAAAGGTCTCTAAAGGAAATAGAGGTTTCTTTTAGGATCACGGAACTGTGTGTTATCTGGAAATGCCTGTTAACAGGCATTTATCTACCCTGTGTTGCTTTTTGTCTTGCATTAAGCCAATGGTTGTATGTTTATTGGGAAGGGGAAATCAGTAATTTTAGTTCATTTTCCTATTATTCTGGACAAGGGTGTAAGCAAAAGTGAAAATTAGGAAAGAAAAATGCATTTAAAGTTAAGTGCCATTTGCCTCTGTAAGAGGTGAGACAGTGGTCGCTTCTCCCTTTCTTGTGATCTTTTCTGGAAAATAATTTTTAAATAATGAAGCATTATTGACCTCAATATAGAAATAATTCAGAAAACTGGTAACCAAAAGCACTTCTCGTCCTGCATGCTGTGTGAAACAGTTCAATGCCTGTGGCATAAAGTTTCATACACATACTTGAAGTACAAGAGATGATGCTGAAGCTGTTTTACATTACCACAGTGCTGACAAAAGCTTTGAGGTGGAAAGGAGTTAAATGTTTTTTTCTGGAGGGCAGTTTGGATGCCTGTAGTAGCCTGACAGGAAAGAAATGTGATGGAAAATCAGTCTTCCTTCTCTAGGTACTCTTTCAGCAGTTCCCGGATATTATGAAATACTGAGACTAGTAGGTTCAGTAACAAAAATCTTTTGCCTGATGGCAATGGCATATTTGGCTATAGGTGTTGGAGAAAAAAAAAAAAAAAAAAAAGAAGAAAAAAATATCAGCTACAGATTTGAAGCTACTTCAAGAGGAAAGAGCATTTCCAAGCAATGATCATTAAAGCATATTTCAGTCTACATTGACTTGCATTAGATACCAACATGTTAAATCTCCCATTTATCAGCCAGGCCATTTGCCAATGCTGTACAAACCCCACTGAATTACATTCTTGTGACTGTTTGAGCAGCTCTCCATTCTGTCTTTTACTCCCACAGAAAAAAAAATTGCCTATTTCAATGCTCAGAGTAATCTTATGATCAGATCATGAGTGTGAAAAGAAAGCAAACCAATGTTAGTGCTCATAGCTGGAATATATGATAGACGTAATTTTGATTTACGGTCTCTAAGAAGGTCCCTTTTAACATTAACTCAAGTGTTTCTTCATAGACAATATAAAAAAGAATAACACAACATATATAGAAACAGAAAATTTTATGAAAAAATTAAGTGTTGGCAATGGTTAGGGCTTCCCACAGAAATTTTTTTGCCTTCATGGTTCCCATTTCATTGTTTTAGCATTTCTAGTCTCCTGGGCACACTTTTACTGCTGGCTGAATTCCCTGAATTTACATGCAGCTGAGAAATTTGATGGCACAATGTCAGGTCAATACATGACTTACTTTCAGAATCTTGTTTATGGGCAAAGAGGAAACACACTTTGCATATAAATCCAAGAATTCATTGTTAGTTTTGCCGAAATCTGGACAATGTAATTCAAGAATCATAATTAGTCAAGATCAAACTTTTACAGAAAAAGAATCATAATATGGCTAGAATACAGAGGGAAAAAGTCTTTGTAATAGTAACAATACAATTTAAATTGTAATACACACACTTAGTTTCTGGAGTTTTTTTTCTGGTGCTGTATTCATCCTTCCTCTGCTTCTTTCATTTCTAATATCAGTGTGGTCATTCTCTTAGTTCGTGGTGAGTTATGGGGAGTTGTCAGCATCCAGTGTCCTTTGCTAGGAGGAATTTTATGTTCATGTGGGTCATTTATTTCTTATTCTAGGATCCACTTGGGGTCATTTTTATATTTACTAACACGTCTTTATATCTCGCTTTTTCTTCATTACTCTGCAGCTCCATGTGACACCCAAATTTACTATATACATACTTTAGATGCCTTTGTGTATGCTGCACACCATTTCTTTGTTACCTAAAATCAGATTTTATTTCCACCTACAGGTCTGTGTTTTTTAACTGACTACTGGTGAGTTGTTTATTGCCACAGGGTCTCCAGAGCCACATCCTATGCCTCCACTTTGCAAAGCTTCTGCTGTTGTACCAGACCTGTGCTTCTCTATACGATGTGTCAGAATAAGTATACCATGCTAAATAGGATGACTGCTTGTTACTAACAATATAAAAAATGTTGCTGTGCTGTACAAAGAAAAACAATAGAACAAATTAACCATAAACAGCTTGTCAGTTAGAGGAATTGCTGTCACAGCTAAACGAGGCAAAACAAACCTGCAGACAGCTCGAGAAAACTCAGACAGAGCAAGCCTCTGACAAGCCTCAGTCCTGAGGCCTCGCAGACTCAGTACAAGATGTATGGCCTGCTACTAGCAATGGCAATGGGATTTTACAGGTCTACATGGTTACGCGCAGGACTGGGAGTGAGCATGGCCATGAACTTAACAGCAGCCTCTGGAATCCCCACTCTAAAGTGTTGCTGGCCTAACAGTTGTGGAGGGGTTTCTCTTCCTCGTTTTTTCTCAGAAATTTCATATTAGAAGAGGAACAATGAGTCATCTGAATGCCTTTCAAGGCTGCACTTGTTGAAATCAATGTGGGGTAGGTAGCGGAAAGAAGTGTAGCATTTTAATTCAGTGGCAAATTTCTAGTAAATCTGTATTATGGAAAAATTCTAGACCAAAGAGGTTATGATGTTGATGATTAATTTTTTACATGTAATACAACATTTCTCATGTTGCATTAATCTTTGGTTAAGAGGGCACAGGATAAATGCTCTTGAATTTGTAAAACACTTGTAATCATGAAATATGCCATTTTTGATTGAACAACCACTTTAACCGCTTATTGAAGCTAAAAGGCAGGCTGAAGATAAAGTAGTAAAAGAGAGAAAATGGAACCACAAATGAGCAGATGTAGCATTTCTTAATTAGGGATATCACAACTGCTAGGGCCACACACTAGTTTTTAAAGCTATTCCCACACACCTACAATGCTTGAGCATCATTATAGAGTGCTCAGGAAGCATACTTATTCAATTTTTTCTTAATTTGCATATGCATACATAAAAGTGTTTTGTTTGTTGGGTTTTTTTTTTCAACCAGGTCTGACATACGAAGAAGAAATGGGTAGGCAATTCTGTTATTTTTCAGTGGCCGGGTTCTTGCCCGTTCTTTTAAAACAATTGCCCAAAGTCCACAAGCAATGCTCTGTCCTTGTGTGTTTACACAGGTTTAAGATAGATTTGCTAAAGAGCATGGAATATTACTTGAGTGTTATCAGAAGCTACTGGAAGTTAGGGAGTAACGTTTTAAAGCATCCGGTTATTGCTTTGGAGCTTGGGAGTAACTTGCATTGCCTAACAGGACACTGCTTGGATGGGTGTCTGACCCGGTCTGCAATGCAGTTCCAGGTGTACATAATCCTTCAGCCAGAGAGGTAAATCGGAGAAGGTGTAGGTGACTGTATCCCTGAAAGAAGAACCCTGGCAACCTGGGACAGCAGAAGCTCTACAAGTTGTCTCAGCTATCGGCTCTAGTTAGCAAGGTACCACTCTGAAATTTATCGTTTTGCCTGAGAAATGTCAGAACATCTCTTCAAGGTAATATTTAATGCTCAAAAGTCAATAAAATCTTCATCAATCCTTTTGACTTTCCAAGATATTAGGCAAGGTTTAGCTGGTCAATGATTTTCAATTTTCAGGCTCCTTACATTCAAAATAATATAAGCCTACACAAAAGATTTGTTCAGTGAAAGAGCAATATATTAAGTCATCCATTTAGCTGGCAAATAAGAAATGATGGCAGGCTCATCTCTCAGTTGTATGAGGAAAGAGATTAGTGTAACCTTTTTGCATTCTCTAATTCAGTCCCCTTGTCCTGGGTACCTCATGTTTTTAAAACAAATTCTCGTTTGCAGTTAGCAGAGTTAAACAGTTAGCAGAGAAAAACAGCGAAGTTGTTCATTACTTGCTGAGAATGAGATAGATGTCCATAATGTAAGAACTGTTTATCTTTATGCCAGTATAAAGTTGCAGTCACTTTTACATTAATCCATAGGGTTCTATGTTTTCTTCTCTTCTTTCAGGTGTTACCACTTCACATGTATACTTGCCTAGAACAGTGAATGGTCACGTTTATTTTCTGCAGAAAAATATGTCAATCATAGCACAATTTCCATAAGGTTTAGAAGAATCCCATAGGCCTTAGAACAGTCTATTCCACTTCACTCATAGGGTATAAAGTGAAAGTTTGTGCTGAATTAATATTAAGAAAACTTTTGATGTTCAGGAAGACATGTGGAAGTTGTACACTCCAGGTATTCAAAGTAAAATGTTCTCGAACTGACCAGTTATAGAAGTTAAATATTCAAGACAAAACAGTTTCAGAGGCTATGCTTTTCAGAATTTGAGGCATTTCTGGATGAAAAATACTGATTTTTCAAAATCCCTTGTGCTGAACATCCTGGAATAGAGGCAACCATAATCTTTAGTTGTTTAGAAAAGTCATCATTGTTATCCAAACGTTTTTCAACATCATAAATGTTTTTAAAAATGAGAATGAATAATGACAGTTAATATTTTCCCAAATAGCTTTGCTGAGTTCTTGCATCTTGAGAGCTCTTTGAGAAACACGGGGTGTTGTGGTTTCACTCCTGTGATGTGCTGAGCATTGACATCTTACAAGATCTTCTACAGCAGGTAAAAGCTATCAGCACCAAGGGAACTAAAGTTGTAAGGTGGAAAAGCTTCATGAAAAGAATGAACTGCAGTTAATACACAGATAGCAAATACGAGAGATACTCAAGGAATGACTTCATTGGAGACTGCAGCGCACGTTCTGAGCTCACTGAATGTAAGTCAGCTTTGAACCTAAACCTATTTTATTGCATTAGCTTAAATCCATTTCTACACTAATATCTTCTGCCTCTTAGCAGAATTAACTTAGTTTTAGGACATGCTAACAGAATCAAACATATTTTCTGCATGCTCCTTCTATTTAGCTCAAAATATGGGCAAAACAATCTTTCATATGATTGTGTCCTCAGATGAAGTTTCACAGAAGAAAGCTGATGAAAGTTTTAGTTCAAAGGGAGCCTAGATGCCTAAAAGAACCTCAGAAAAGTCCGTATAATCATTTATTTCTATCTATGTCTGTAATCAAATGAAATTAACATCTGCTGAGTAGGATTCCATTACTGACAGGGAATTACTTTACCCTGTGAAAATGCAGTGATATATGTAGAGACGTATGGGTATTTTTTGTACTGCTTATGTGCAAAAAAGAAAGAAACTTCTATATAAAGGTAGCTGATATTTGGAAACCATTATTCAAGGGATAATGGCATTATTCTTAACAAAGACAAGGGAGAGAAACAAGAGTATAGTCACAGTGTAGGACCTAGAATGCTGCACCAGTCCTTTAGTTCTTCAGCAGTGAAACTCCACTTAGCTGAAGGGAGATCTTTTGTATGGAGAATGTAACACAATTGCAGGCAAAATCTTGAGCACTAATGCAGTCTGCAATTTAAGTACTGAAATGTCTAAAAATGACATTCTTCATCTTGAAAGCATGATCCAAAACATGAAAGTTAACTGGCTGCCTCTGTATCATGCCAACAAGAGTGCCTAAGATGCATCTGAGGGCAAGCCACTTTGTTACTCAAGTAGTAATTGAGTAACTTGTTGTAATGCAAGTTACTACACTGAACAAGTCCCTCTTTAAGACCTCATTTGCCCTAGTCCTTTACCCCTCTTTTTTTTCCAGTGTTTGGATAACTTTCTCTGACCCAAGTTCTACTCCCTGCAGACAGAAATGGCCAAGCAGATTTATTTAAGTCATCATTAACATGTTTTCCCAGTGCGTGCTCAGCTGCAGAACAAAACATTTCCAGAGCTGTCTTAAGAAATGTGTATTTTATTTGTTAAGCAGTGTGGATCTGTACCCTGTAGAAAGGTAAGATGCTATTAGTTGGGTCTTGGCTGCAAAGTGTGTTGATTTTTAGCTTTAGACAATTAAATACAAGTCCTGTATTCCTGTCCACCTTCTGGGAGGGATATAACAGAGGCCTTGTCAATAGAGATATATATCAGCTTGCTGATAGAGAAGCACTCATGGTAGCAATATTTAGAATAAAATATCTTCAGGCAGTTGAATATAACACTCTTCCTTCTATTGAAGTAGTTCAGTCCTGGGGAAGTACAGCTACTCTACTTCAAGACTGTAAACATACATTCTGGCCATTTATGCATATTTTAGGTAAAATCTATGTACTTTTTAATGTATACACTTTTTTTTCAGATTTTTGGGACGGAACTGACTTTTAGCATAAGCTATGTAAAAAATCAATGGACTAATATATTTAAATGTTTCAAATCCAATGGAAAAGGAGGTCCCTACTGAAGTGCTACTTAAAATAAAACTTGGTTTTAAATAAATCAAAAAAGATAAAAATATATATGTAAAATAAATACACTTTTTATATATATAAAATAAATATAAAAAATAACTATCAGCTTCTCTGACAGGCTCTTCATTTGCCTGAGTATTTGAAGAACAAAATAACAAATCAGTACTTAACTGAATACCAAAAAGAGGGGGATGAGTGTGTGTTTGTGTGTCTTATTTAAAATATGATTGTAAACCCTCACTTTATGCATGAGTAAGTGAGGGAAGATTGGAGAGGAGGGATAGGAAAGATGTACGTTTTATTGTTTTTCAAGAAACAGTGCAAACCCACAAGCGAAAGGCAAAAAAATAGTCCTTATATGTTACATATTTAATATTTATCATTGAGGAAATCGTAACTTCTCCTCTTATTCTGAAGATCTTAGAAACAAAGAAAAAGCTACTTAATGGGTCCCTCATCTAAAATGATATTTTGTGTTTGAAGTTCCACCAGCTTTGTCCTTGAAAAGCAGATAGCATTCATATCATCATTTTTCTGAGTCATTATATTACTAAGCGAATGTGATCATAATTGGCCTGCATATACTTTTTTTCCCCAAAAACTATTCAGCTATCTCATACCACTTTTCTCTAAATGTATTTTGTCAGTTTTTCTCTAAAACATGCATGGTGTGTTTATGCAAATTTTCAGAAGGCAATAACTTTCAAATAGATATAATTTAGTGGGACAACTGAAGCTCTGGCATCTTTAGTTTGCTTGATAAAAGATGAACTGCAAATCTGGATGTGTCCATCTCTGTGTTTCCTGATGCATGGAGCTGCCCCTCAGCCGTGTTAGAGTGGTCTTTGAGCTCAGCTGAGCTGAGCTGAAGTGGCCTTGAGAGACCTGACAGTCACTGAACTGTTACAAGAAAAGAAATCCTGTGATCTGTGGTGGCTCTGTCTGCAGGAAAATGACTGGAAACCACTGTGGAAAACCCAACACCTGAATTTTTTCTCTGATATCAGACAAACATAATAGAGAGCTATAACTAAACTTTTTGTAGAGGTAGCTGCATGCAGAGACCTAGGCAAATGCTAGCAAAATCCTTGATCCCTCTATGCACAGCATGAATTACTTTGGACCTGGATGCACTCATAGGGACAGGGCTTGGCACTGGTAACCAGAGAGGGCTAATATCTTCTGAAAAGTGCCTGGATGAGGACAGCTGGACTAAACATTGGTGGCATTAAATAGCCTCAGGCTAACATGGTGCTTGGCAGATGAGTGTGTAATAGGTTTATACATCACAAGCATTCACGTAGTTTTTATAACTATTTTCTGGTGAGAATCACATCACGACTTGATGCTTCCTATTTCTTGAGTGAAAGCAGTTAACTCTTAGCAACATTTTTCAAAAATTTATGTTCCTCCTGAGTGGAAATTTGGCTGAAATAATATATAGAAAGAAAAGATGAAACGTTAGTCCCATGTGGGGTTTATTTTGTGCTTTAAATTGTTCTAGTCAGCATGATGCAAGATGTGAGTGGTAGGATGCTGTCTATTGTACCACCACACCCTTTCCCTTTCCCCTGCCAGTAAAATAAAGAGGAAGGTAAAGCAATCTGAGCTGATAAGCTACAGCCAGCAAACTGAGCTTTACTGCCTGAGCATCATGTGTCTCTTGCATCCTGGCCATTTCAGAAGCTATTCTGATGGATCGACATGAAGAGCAGTAGCAGAGTTGTAGTTGGGAAGACTTCTTCCAAGAATAGCCTGTGCAACAGCTTACAAAGCTGAGGAAAGATGATCATGAATATTGGTAGAGAAACTATCCCATTTTCATTCTTTACTAATGATGTTCTGACATGGGAATGGACCAAAGCAGAATATGATTCCTTTATCATTTTCAGGGGGGTCTGCATGTCATTTGCTGGCAGCCTAGCAAATATTGTAAGATGAGATCAGAGTAATCCTATAGAAAAAGTATACAAATGACATTAATGAAAATGGTTGAATGAACACTTAATTTGGGGTCACTTGCTCAGAGCTAATGACAGCTCACCAGGAAGTGCTCAATAACACTTCATATCTCTGTTACTCACCTGCAGTTTGTCCAGTTGTTCTGGCAGAGGCTTTCAATTCCATGTTGATCATATTTTTTGAGCCTCTGTTCATATTATTTTCATTGTGTGCTGCAAGACACCATCAGGAGTGAATTTGTTCTGCTTGGAGTCTGTAGTTAGCATCCCAGAAAAACGGCAATGATTAACCAAATCAAAGTCTTTCAAAGACAGCAGCCGTAGCGCAGCTGAAGTGCTGCAGCTGATATCACCCTATTAAAACACTGTCTTCATTTTAATCAGTGGCTAGAAGAAATTATTTTATTTAGTGCACACAGTGCATATAATGAACTGTCTCTTGTAGACTGAATCTTTGAAAGTTGACAAATGGGGGTTTGACTGTCAGTTTGCCTGTGGGGATTTTTTTTTTTTTTTTTTTTTGCTTGCTTACTTGTTCCTTGCTCCTGTACTCCAGTTCAAATTATAATAAAACTGCTGGCTCTTCTCATCCTAGCTGAATACTGAAAGACCCTTGGATACATTTGTTTTACAGAAATACTGCTTTTGTTCTTAGTAGATCACAGCACCTGAAGGCAAAGAACCCAAATAACCACTCACCATTTCACAGCAGAAGGTGTGGCAGAGAGATTAAGCTCCATTTCTGTCACACTTTGACTCACTGACTTGCTTAGTGGTAGAAATGTGTTTTTAGAAGTAATCTGATTATCACAACTTTGCAGTACTCTAGTCTAAATCTACTAGCCTCTGACAGTGCTGACCTGTTTCCTTGATAGGACCTTGCAACTGACATAAAAGTTGTGAAGACAGAGGGTTGGCACGGGTGGTAAAAAGGGGAAAAGTTTTGGTTTTGAGAGAGTTTTTGAAAATGAAGATTAAATCAAATTTAGCAAAGTATAAAAAGTTATGGCAGGAAAACAAAATTTATTTTTCTTCAGAAGTTAACGGTTACTTTTCATTAGATGTCAGAAATCATTCTCGGTCATAATAAGACAAAATGAAAATGAGTTGTCTCTTGTCCTTCTCTCTTCCTTACACACACTTTGTGTCTACCTACCCCAATTCTTCATTTTCTCTCTGCCTCTCTCTTTCTTCTCCCTTTTCCCTCTTTCACACTGCCTCTCAGTCTCTCTCTCACTCCCTTTCTCTCTCATACACCCTCTGCCTCTGACTCTTGTCTCCCTCATGCTCTGCCTCTCTCCCCACCTCCACCCTTACTTCCTTCTCTATCTCCCTCCCTGCCTTGGAGGTTTTCTGTGAGTGTTTTTCTTTCTCCGCTTCCGAATTCTTGATCATAGGTATCAATAGCTCTTCCTTCCCTCCAACCCCCAAACTTACAATATGAAAACTTTTTTTTTTAATCCCTCCCGTCTCTCAGCCTCTCAAAAACTAGATGTATGGATTTTTTTAGGCAAATCAAAAGCATAATAAACATACAGACTTGGCCACGGTAAAACAAGCAAAGCAAAAATCCTGGGATATTGAAAAAGAATGTATTGTAATTTTTAAAAGTATGACACTGTGGTCTCTGATTTTCTACTCCACTATTCATTATTTTTATTGCCTACAACAAGTTTGTATTTGCAGACAAGTATGCTGCTTTGCAGCTGTCTCAGCTGAGACTGGCCTATATGAATAGCAGCTAATTTGGATGTTTATTCCTTGACATCCGATGATTTTATTTCTGCTTCTTGAAGTTTGGTCAATTAAGAATGTAGAAAACCCTCTCTTGGATCTCCTTGCTGTGTCCCTGAACACACGACATTGATTAAATCTTATTTGATAAGAAGCTTTTAAATATATGCATATGAGATTTAAGAACAAAATCCTAATATTTACTTACAACACCTGTAAAAGCCCTTTTTTATTTTAAAAATTATGCTTGCATTTCTTGTGTCTTCAGCTCAATCCCTTCTCTATAGAATATATTTTAAATAGCTCAGGCAAAAGTAATGAGATGGAAAATTCACCTAATAAAGCTGCATTTTACCCTTAGCTTAAGGTAAATAGTATTTACAAGGTAAACAGTTTGGACTTAGCCTGCCTCTTTGTTAGAACAAATTAATCTCTTTCTCTGGGATAATTGCTAACTAGAGTGTACTTAAATGGTAGTGTGAGCTCTAAGAAACAAAACAAAACTCCAGATTCTTCTAGAAATGACAGCTGTTTGTCTTGCTATTATTGTTATCAAGAGAACGCAATGAATTAAAAAACTGTATTCTGCCTATATAAATAGAAAACTCTCATCTGCAAGTTCTTTGTTTAAATGGTGACCTATTAAAGAAGCTATAACTGACTCTTGTTTAGTTAGATGTGCAGATGATATCATGCAAGGACAGTGATTATGTGTTTTCTTTCCTAATTGTTTATGTACAGTTCTTGTGCTTCTTTCCCTTACAAATGTCTCTTCTTTCTTTCTTTCTTTCTTTCTTTCTTTCTTTCTTTCTTTCTTTCTTTCTTTCTTTCTTTCTTTCTTTCTTTCTTTCTTTCTTTCTTTCTCTTTCTCTCTTTCTTTCTTTCTTTCTCTCTTTCTCTCTTTCTCTCTTTCTCTCTTTCTCTCTTTCTCTCTTTCCTTCTCTCCCTTTTTCTCTCTTTTTTCTTTTGCTTTCTCTTTTTCTTTCTCTCTCTTTTTTTTTTCTGTTACCTTATTTTAATTTTTACATGTTTTATTTTTTCTTTCAATAAATCCTCCTGGCAATGAGTTATGGTTTAGAGGGGAAAATGAAAATTCTCAGCTATCTTTTTCTTTCTTTAATAAGGAGTATGTAAAAAAGAATAAATCATGCATCAGCCCAATTTTGCTCACTGGCTACAGCAGTAAAGAAGTTATAGTAACATAAAAATGTAAGTCTTGAACAGTCATTTCTAGCAGATGATATACTAAAACTCCACTTTTATCTGAAATGTAAAGACATCATTATTCTTCTTTATTTGTTTATGACTAGTTTAGCTTTACAGCCAGGTATATTGCTTTCTCAGCCGAGCATTCAGCTGAGGTTTCTCCGTGGGAGTACCAGCTAACCTTGGTATTTGTTCATACTGATGGTCTGATTCAATCTGTTTGGCACAGATTTGGCTTGGGATCACTTAACTGCTGTTGAAGAGCTGTAAGGAACATTGGGATCTAAGGAACAAACCAAAGTATGATTAAAGGGAACAAGCTATTTGGGAAGAAGAAGGATCCTGCATCTCATTGCTAGGCAGTGGTTGGAAAGTGTCCATCAGTCAAAGCATTAGCCAAGTGGCTATCAGGATACTGAGAGCAGAATTGGAAAGGGACCCATAAGAGCTGGTTTAAGAAATGCTCTTCTTTTGGCATGGGTTATTGATGTCATCCAATCCACTCATCATTGTAAAGCACAAAGCCGGCAGCAAGTGTGCCTAGGTGCACACCTCAATAACTTGTGTGTGTTGATTCATATTGCACTGCTATAATCTAGAACAGTGTGTAACTGGGATGCTGTTGGATACTTTAGATGTGCAACCAGGAACACAGAAGGTATACGTCACACATCTAAGAAAATGCTTTAAACGATCCCTGTCTAATCAGAGGCTCCCACCATGACCTGACTGGAGAATGGTAATATACATTTCCAGATACTTTAAAAATCTTTGCCCGTGGGAAATGTGTATTTCTTGACTAAGATTGAACATGGTTAATTATAATGTCAGAAGAAATGGAGTTTCTAAGAGACCAAGGGATGGTAAGAAAATTCAGCTGAAAATTATCACACAATAACAGAATGAAGAAGTAGCAATATATAGTAGACACTCTTCCCTTCCCTTCAGACTTTCTGAGAGTTTTTTGTGTGCATAAGCCAAAACAGATGTACTGGGGGAAAGAAAAGACTTTTTTTCAGATGAATAGCATCATTGCAGACTGTATATGTGAGAAAGCAAATACGTTCACCCTCAGAGTGCTATAAACCTTTCTACAGACACTCTTGGAAGTCACTAAAACTTTTTAATACATCTGCAACAAAACAGAAAGAGGTCATCACCACCTTTACCTCACCTGGTATCACAAAAAATGAAACAAAGCTTCAGAAACCTTTAACAAATTGTGTATAATCCTTCTTTGTTCACAAGCTGTTTCATTTTATTGCCTCATGGATGGGCAGCAAACACGTTCAAAAGCAGACAGTATAAATAAAAACTTAAAACTGGTAGCATTTACTTTTCACTCCAAGGATTCTTCTGTTTTTAGTGAAAAGATTTCCTATTTATACTTTACCAGCTCAGCTTTTGGTTGTACATGCATGAATTTAGTACCTCTACAAGGACCTTTAACTAAGGATGTTAACTTTTAAAGTAAGACTGTTCCATTTCTGCAAATTTACAGATCCTCAAAATCTAGAAATAACATGTTTTTAAATATTGAGTGTGATAAGGACAAACGGCTGTCTAGGACAGAAGTATGTTATTCTACACCCCCCTGACATGGTTGCCTCAGAGCTTAGTTTTGGATGTGGAAGGTATAGATACCTCCCAAAACAGAGGTAAGCTGGAATAAGATAAAACCTTATTTGGCAGGTCTCTAAAGCACTAATATCCCTAGGAAAAAGGGGAGGTTCTAGGGAACTGGAAGATGTCCACTCCCTATAAATGCAGAGTTTTATTTCTCTGCACTTAAAATGGTAAATGATGATGGGACCAAGTGGAGTCTGTGTGCTTTGACGGCCCACTGTTTCTTCATTCTCTTTATCCATGTCTCTTTAACTGGGTTTCTGAAGTCTGCTTTTCTGCTTCTGGTTCTCCTGCCCATCTGCTAGGGAGTCACAGGACTCCCTGATGGTATATACAGGATAACTAAGAAGATATTTAGTGTTCTTTAACTTCAGAAAACTGGAATACTAGGAAACTTTTGTCTTCCTGATTGTTAGTCTGTTTCAGATCAGGTTCTGTATAACACAAAAGAGTCTTTAAAGACTTTTCTGCTTTGAGCCCAAAAGTTCTTAATTTTGCTAATTCCCAACTGACAAGGAATTACTTTCTTGCTTTACTAATTGCAAATGTGCACTTGCACCTATTTTGTTTCATAGAACACAGACATACATAGATATAATAGGTACATGTATGCAACACTAAATTTTTGAAGGAAAATATTTATATATTAAATAAAAGTATATATATAAAATCCTAACTGAATTGCATATGATATTTCCTGCAGGAGTTTTAGTTATTTACAAAGCAGTGTAAGTTTATTACTTTGTTTTATGTGATATGTGTTCTCAGTTCATTAATCCAATTTTTTTCCCCGTAAGTTTTATCTTCCTTTCTTCATTAAGGGTGTGGAAGCCCCTGACTGAAATGAAAAAGAAAGTCTTTTATGACATTGGCTGTTAGCAGGTACTTCATTAGCTGTGCATTGTCTACAACACTGTTAATCATTACTAGGGCCATTATTCTAATTTTAGCAAGCATATCCCTTGCTAGCTAACTGGTCACTTTTCTCTGGCATTTTTACTCAACAACAAGCAGTCCTTCAGTATGGGTATGTTCCCAGAGCTCTGTGAGCTTTGCTGAAAAAAGGAATGATCTACCTCATCTGAGGTTAATGCTTCCATGTGTACTCCAACTGACACATTTCACCTCATTTCATTTCTGTCCTGTTTGACTCTCCTCCAACAGAAGAAAAAAACATAATGAAAGGGAGAAGTCAACAGTTTCAGATCAGACTGCAAAAGCCTTTCCACACTGATTTATAGAAGAAATGAAAGTCTCACTCCTTCTTTCACTTCCTGGACCAGTACTTATCTTAATGATGTGGAAACACCAGTGTGAGGGAAGCGTGGTTTCATGTGATGCAAAAGTTTGCATTTGGAAATTTCATCTGGTATTGAAAACACATCTTAGAGTGAGACCACAGGGGTTTTTTGTCTTGAACTTAGGAAAATTGTTCTTACATGAGTCTATGGGGCTTGAGAAAACTCTCAAAATATGCTGTGCTCTAGCAGCAGTAGAACTTCTGCAGGATTCATATCGGCATGTGTAAAGATGCCCAAAGGTCCTGTAAATTTGGCTGCTAAGTAGGAGTGATCTTAGGTCTAACTGTAAAATTGGTTAAAAAAATTTAGCTAATTGAGAGCTCTTTGGTGTATTTTAAAAAATTAATTCTATAGTTTTTGATAATTTTCCTATAGAGCTTGGTGTTGCTTCCTAAATTTAGAAAGTAAAAATAAATGACAGCTGATCTTCCTTTGCAAAGAAGATGAAATGTTGTTTTAAAACAGTATATCTTTCAGGGCAAAAACTTGATCAGATCAGTAGCTCTAGGTCCAGAAAAGTCTGTCTCTCCTCATTAAATAAAAATGAATATTTTGTGCTGACTAAAGAATAAAAAGAATGAAGAAAAATTCCTTTACTTTACGATCTAGTCTTGGCAGAGGTAGAATGCACATGTTCTACACTGTGAAATATTGATTAAAACTATCAAATAAAACTGTTATTTGGACAAAAAATGGTGTAGAAGCACTATAACAACTAGTTAAGGAAAGGTCTCTTAAAAATACCCTCTACTATTATTTTCACATATACTCAGTGTTAAGCAATCAAATATACCTTGTCTAAAGAAGGCATTTAGGATCTTACTTCACAAACTGAGTTACTCTAGCTATGGTGTCTTACATTATCAGGGCTTTCTGTGTGTAAAATTAAACATTGCAAACTGTGTCATAAGTTATTGCTTAATTGATACCTAAGAAATATGTATTAATGTGACTGAGAGATGTGTTGCCAATAATTATTTTTATCTGATCAAATAAAGAAAATTACTTCTGGTTCCTCAAAGTAACCAAGAAGGATCATGATTACTTTTAAATTTGTTTGGGTAATAGAAATGTAAGTGAAAATAAGGGAAGTTTAAGAAGGAGGGGCATGGAGGGAGTGTGGGGGGGGTGGGTAATATTAGCCATTTTGTCACCCAACATACAAAGAACAAAAAGGAAATTTAGCAGGAAGAGGAAAAGGATGATGACATTAATGTTGTGCCTGTGAGGACATCTCCTTTCCAGATGTTCTTCATAACATCTCTGAAACACAATTTTTCCTGATAGAAACAAGAGGTAATCAGAACAAATAGTGGAAAGAAATGATCTTCGGGATATGCCTACATGATTTAAGATCAAACTGTTACCCTATTCATGCTATCAGAGCAAAACAATTGAAGACCTATTTTGTTTAAAAGAATTCTGTGGAAGTACCCAAGGAGGTACAGCTGAGACCTGGTGTCTCAGCTGTGAAATTACGTATTTATAAATACCTAAAAAGATGTGTCTTCCTTCAGCATCCACTTCCTAATGGAAGCCTTTTCTGTCCTGTCAGTCTAAAAAGGACAAAAGCTGAGATATTCTTCTTACTGTACCAGCCCCAGAGCCAAGGGTCCAAAGGAAAAGCATGGTTGGAGATACTATCTAAAAGTGATGCATGTGGTATCTGAAATAGCAGCTTTTGATCCCTGCTCGTTGGAAAGGCAGGGAACTTTTGATCCCTGCTTACTGCTTTGGGGTGAAGTCTTTCAGTGACATGGTCTACATTTTATTCTGCTTTGAAAGTCATACTAGGTCTGACAGACTACTTCATCCGTAGTGTATGCTTGTTCCTAAATACATGATAAGATACTATGCAAACTAAAGAATGTTTCTTTCTTTATTCTTCATAACTTTTTTTTACTTGTTGCTACTGTCCATAATTTTATAGTATGATTGAAATATCTTAAAATACTAGAGTGTCCATTGATATATTTATAGAAATTACTAACTTAGTCACTGTTGACCATAAGGTTTGAGCATATACATAAAACTAGCTCACCATAAAAAAGAAGAGTGATAGTTGCAAGACATTCCATATTCCAAGAGAACATTTAGGCAGGATAAGGGTTAGCTGTACCTGTTGCTTGAAAAACAGTACTATAAAATTGTGCAATTGAAGCCTTATGTTGATGTCAAGCCCTGTCCTGATATCCAGGCTTATTGTTTCAGAGGGCTCATACTAAGTTAGATAACATCATACCTGTGGATCTTGAGGAATGGAATTAGTTGATTCATTCCAAGTTGTTATTCATATATTGATATATTGATTTGACTTCAAGATTAAGAGATGGTATTGTTCCTTTTTGTTTATATTAGTTAATTCGTTAGGATTTTAAGATGTTTGTACAGAAATATACAGTCAATTTTCAGTAGAACAAACAGAAAATACATAGGTATCTTTATTTACAGGCTACAACAAAGATTTACACCTATTAGGTGATGATTTCCATTTTGAGACACTTGATCTGGCTTCCAAACTCACATTGTTGTTTTTCTCAATTTACTATTATTTTCACCATGTGCTCTAATATTTTTAGGTCCTTTTCTCTGCTATTTTGCACCTTCACTGAACAAGTTATTTATAAAGCATGCTTCAATTTTTTTATCTGAGGTTTTAAATAACTTCCAGATTCACCTGCTTGTCATCTAAAAGGTTTATAAGAAGATGAAGATTTGAAAGTTATCTAACCTGTGCCATATGTACTGTTGACAGTTCATGTAACAGTGGAATTAAGCTCAGAGTCTTTGGTTCCAAAACTAAACAATTCTTCTTTTTGAGCTTAAACAGTCTCATTCATAGCTGTTAGAAACATGGAGGTATATAGCCTCTAAAAGGCATGATGATAGTGGATCTCATCAAGAAACAAACTTCTAGTAAATGTGGCTTTAGAGTATACTGTTGTCAGTAGAACAAGTGTAAGATCCAGAATGATGAATTTAGGTAAATTGAAAGATGTTGCTTATTTGTAGTGCCTCCATTATCTGAATGAAGTTTTTTGAGTTGAAACCTTTAGTATGTCAAAGCTTAAGATGACGTTTAAATGAGACACCAGGTCATTGCCTTTGGAGGAGTGTAGTACATACATAGATTGATGTATTCTATTGCAATGTAAGTGGAGTGCATCTCCAGGCAAGGAAAGCTGTCATTGTTTGAAGAAAGTATCTACAGCAGGAAGTGGGAAGGCACGGAGAAATTCCTGGTCAAGCAGTACATGTTAGGTAGAGCACAGATGTGTAAAGGTATCCCTGGAGGCTGGAGAGCCACTGTAGTTAATTTGCAAGAGGGAAAAGGCTAGAAGGACACACATTATCAAAAATCCAAAATGAAACAACCCCTCAAAGTCATCCAAAATGCCAACCGAAATATTTAAATAGCAACAGACACAAGACCAAATAAATTTGTGTCTGACTTACATAGCCTAAATTCCTTCAAAATCCCCAGCCTAGTGTTTCCAATTTGGGGCCTTCAAGTGGCTTCTAACAACATGAAATGCTAAAACCAGGGAATTTTGGTCATCTGTATCTGGGCCATTCTTGTTAAGAATATAAGGAATTACAAAAGGACGGGGGAGGTGATGAGGTGATTGGTTTATTATGCATTATTGAAGTTTGTGGTATTCTCCAAATCAGTATGATGTAATAACTGCATACACTTAAGAGTTTACCAGATGTGGTGCAAAAGTAATCCATCTTTGTGTCATGATGTTGATGTCAATGAAATAGGGATAACTAGGGAAGAAGAATAAGAAGTAGAATATCCCCAAGAATATAAAAATTACCTTATTAGTCAACATCTAGATTACCATATAGCTCAGTTCTGAAACAACATTGTGTCCTACTGAGCTTCCAAAATCCACAATAAGCATACCTAATATGAAGAGCTTTGTGCTGCATAAAATTAATTAGTAGTAGGCAGTAATGTTAAGTGACCTGAGCATTTTGTTGCTTTCGTATGTAACCTTATGTGTTTAATAATGAGCAAAATGATGAAAACTGCTGAAACGTAATACAGAGCTTGATCTGCAACCCATAAAGGTACTGCATTAAGATTAAGATCTAGTCAGCAAGCTATTGTCCTGCATGAAACCTGCTGGAGTCAAGCTCCGAAGAGAAAGATCTGGGAGTCCTGGTAGACAGCAAAATGACAATGAGCAAGCAGTGTGCTCTTGTGGCCAGGAAGGCCAATGGAATCCTGGGCTGCGTAGGGAAGAGTGTGGCCAGTAGGTCGAGGGAAGTCATTCTCCCCCTCTACTCTGCACTGGTGAGGCCACAACTGGAATATTGCATCCAGTTCTGGGCTCCCCAATTCAAGAGGGATAGGGAACTACTGGAAAGAGTCCAGCGAAGGGCAACAAAGATGATTAAGGGATTGGAGCATCTCCCTTATGAGGAAAGGCTAAGAGAGCTGGGACTCTTTAGCCTGGAGAAGAGAAGGCTGAGGGGAGACCTTATTAACGCCTATAAGTATCTCAAGGGTGGGTTGAAGGAGGAGGGAGCCAGACTCTTTTCAGTGGTTGTCAGTGAGAGGACAAGGGGCAACGGGCACAAGTTGGAACATACGAGGTTCCACTCGAATATGAGGAAGAATTTCTTCACGGTGAGGGTGACAGAGTACTGGAACAGGCTGCCCAGGGAGGTTGTGGAGTCCCCTTCTTTGGAGATTTTCAAGACCCACCTGGATGCAGTCCTGAGTAGCATTCTCTAAGCAATCCTGCTTCAGCAGGGGAGTTGGACTAGATGATCTATATGGTCCCTTCCAACTCTAAAAAAAATTCAGTGAAATTCAGTGAAATGAAAAGAAACTGGATAAAATTTTAACATTAAAAAAAAAAGTATCAGTCTTTCCCATGTCTGAAAACTCTGCTGAATTTGACAGAGCCAGTCTCTTTTGAGTATTGGAACAAAGTTGAAAAAATCCAAGCTATGGATTATGAGAAACGCCATTCACCCTGACTCACATTTCTGTTATAAATTTGTATACAATGATTTAACTGAAGACACTTAGTGAGCTTTATTGCTGCTGCACATGTATTTCATCAGGAATAAAATTACACTACATGGGTTAAACCAATCTAACACACTTTCCAGCAGCAGAAATCTGTTAGATGAGCTCAGGTATTGTAATTTCCTTCTGCTATATGTAATCTTCCAGAGTATATTCCTTGTTTCTTTATGCTGCAGAGAGTGAGCTGTTCTGATCTCTTGCTGATATATTGTGGAAGAACAACTGTCTCTCCTGGAAACACAGTGAGAGCTTGGGAAGGCACTAGAAGTTGTTGGTTTGGTCTTGCATTTTCTTAGCAAAATATACAGTTCAAGCCATACTGTACAGTTTCCCAAAAGGTATGTGGCTGAGAGGGGCAAACAGTTAACCACCTTGGTTAACCCTGCGAAGAAGAGACACATGTTTATAGGAGGTGGTGAATGGAAGAGACAGAGTACAGAAACAGCATTTGCTGTCTAAGACACAGAGTAACTGACAAGACCAGTACAGTCCTCTCTCCCCAGTTTTAGAGGAAAACATACACTTAGGTTATCCTCAATCATTTCTTAGGTTTGTCAAATATTGTAAATTGTTTATCTTGTTTTGAATCTTTTTTTGAACATTTGACCTTTCAGCATGTAAATTTTTGTGATAGAGCAAGTTTCTTAGTGCAGTTGTCCATTTTTTTTGCCAGAAGGTATGTGTCCTGATGTTCCTCAGCATGGGTGAAAGCAGAAACAATCTCTGTGCTCAGTTCCAAATCTCAGCTCTTGTGTAAGCTGTCCACAAGATACTCTGTTCTATCCCCAGGAAAGTGAGCCTAACGTATATGTCTTCAATCTCATGTTTATCACTGTAGCTGGTGCTGTTAGGAGGAAAATATGTTATGCCAGATCTGACAGCCCAAGAGACCTGAATGTGCTGCAACTCTGTGTTTTAATTTTACACACATAGAAGATAGTGCTGACTGCCTTATTCACATGCATGGCATGGCTAGACAAGTGTACTGACCAGCAAATAATTTACACGCAACTGACCCTTTTTATCACCTTATTCCGCTATTTTCCCACTCTTGTTCATACTAAATCACTTAAATCTATCCCTTTCCCTCCCTGTGTTTCCTGCCCTACACATCCCACTTGTAGTCTTGTCCTGAAATGCGCTTCCTCTGCATGCCATAATGTGTCCCATTTCCCTTAGGAAATGACCATTCAGTCACCATTCAGTCTGAAAGGTGCTCTGGAGTAGACTCATCTTCAAGGGTTTCATGCCTGGACAATGCAGCTGGAACTCTCCTGGGACAGCTGTGGGAGGGGCCAAAACAGGGTGTCCCTTCTGAGTCCTGACCTTGGGTTCCCACTTGTATTTGTTCCTCTGGGCTCTTCAGGGCTTGTGAAAATGGGCATTTGATTGGCTGATGAGTCCTTTGATGGGCCTGGAGTAGGCAAGGCAGGGAGTAATTTGGCTTCCACACCTGCTGTTGTTTCTCTGTGCTCCTCTGTGGGCGTACAGATTAGCTTTTATCACATAACCTAGCATTACCACACTTAAAGGTACAGCTAGATGAGACCACTCTATCCTCTCTCCTTGCACTGCACTTGACATCTCTTTCACCTCCTGGAAGAGCTCTGCTCCCAGAGCAGAAGACTTATTGCTGGCGCTAGATGCCTTCTAAGGAGGCCTGCAGGCCTATGTGGCTCCAGTGTTCTGAGTTTCACAGTGCCACTCTCCAGGAAGTGAACTGCAGCGTCAAAGTTGCTGCAGGTTTCAAGGTGACTGTACTCAGCTGGAGAAAAGCATACCACTTGTGTGTACTGTAGACTCCCTTGGGCTTCATTCCCACCTCACCCTTCCAGCCTTCCCACAGCAGGGGTTGCTGACCAGCTGTGCTTTGACAACAAAATCATAAAATCGGGAAGATTTCATGGCACTGTATGTCAACCAAGGGTAACAATACCCCAGGTTTAAAGGAACTTTGCTGGAAGCCATATTCCCTTCCAGGGTCTGCAGTGTTTCCACTTGTCACTAAGCCTGCCTCCCTCCTTCCTTCCTCTACTAGATGACCCAGCAGGTAGAATCTCAAGCACCAGGACAGAAAGTAGTTGAGAAGTCCACACATTGATATATGTCTATACCTATTTACCTACAGTTATATATGTATATATGGGAAGTGAAAATTTCAGCTCAGAGAAAAACCAAGAACCCTGAAGGACTGAGAGTATAGCTGGCACTTCTAGTTTCAAAATCAAAAATGTTTCTTACACAATGAAACTCTGGAAGAAACTAAAACTAAAAGACATTTTTCACAAGCAATTCCAGATCATATTATGATTGTTTGGTAATTTTTTCTGATTTCTGCATTCTATGTATTATTATTTATATGATAATATCAACAAAGTGTCAGTGAGCAGAAGATTCAAAACAGAAAAAGAAGTACCATTTTGGAAACAATGGCAGTTTCAAGATTAGCAAAATGCTTCATCTTGTTATTTGAGTTATTGTTTTCACTGAAAAGCCATCATTATTGTTGCTGTCTGTTTGCATTTCTCAATGCACAAGAAAAGGCCTTGCAGACAGCTCTATTCATTGGAAGAAAGATCCAATTAAATGAAAAAGTTAGCACATGTGTTCCTTGACTTTGGCAATCTGCTACATTTTGATTTTAAGAAATCAAAAAGAAAAAGATAGCATACAGGATTCATTCCTGGTAGTTCTGGCTGTTATTTCAATTATATGAATATTCATTTTCCACAGAACTGGGTCTTAAAACCTTTCATCTAAGAGAAAGATAACAAAAAAGATTTAATGACTCCAAATAATTACAGTCCTTTTAAAGGGCCTTTTAAAGAAAATCTCCCTTTGCTTTTGCTCCTCTGGCTTATGGTTTTAAAGCCATGTCTTTCTGATTGCAGTGATACTATGTAGTGATAATCAAGGAAGACTAAAATAGTCCTAGTCCACATTTATTCTATTTACATCTCAGAAAAAATATAAAAGACTAAAAGTACTTCTTGGATGGATTGTTCTATATTTTATTCTGACCAAGTTGGAGAAATAA
The DNA here is from genome assembly GCF_964106895.1 of Numenius arquata. Classification (NCBI taxonomy): domain Eukaryota; kingdom Metazoa; phylum Chordata; class Aves; order Charadriiformes; family Scolopacidae; genus Numenius; species Numenius arquata. Next base: position 59,881,633 of record NC_133616.1, on the reverse strand, counting down.
CTGTTTAAACATGACGGTTTTTCACTGTTGCCACAGTAGCGAAGGATCTAAAAATTATGGACACAAAATCTACTTTTCTATGAACTCCAGTATATTTGGTTAAACTTTGTACTTCGCATTTCTGGAACATGATTTATTTTTGAGGCAGACCATGAAATTTTTCTGAACATCAAATTTAGGGATAGGGAGTTTGTTGAGATATCCTTTGAATTAGAAAACTGAAAATCATATGCATTGTATAAATAGAAAAAAAGTCAATGAAGTTAGCGGGACTTTGTGGACAGCCTGATCACTGCTCTTTGCACCCACAAATCAATTTAACTCTAATCCTGCTCTCTTCTGCTCTAGGCTCTCAGTGTTTTATTTATAAAGGATGACAGAATCCTTGTCATGTTATCCATAAAACTACTGATTAGACAGGAATAAAGTGTAGTATTCAGGGAACTAAAATAACATGCAATGACCTTTACTATTTATGGCTATTGTGCCTTTATTGTAATGATGTGTGTGGGTGCTACTGAAACCTCCCTGTCCAGCTCACAGAGCTCACATGAATGAATGAATGAATGAAGATGGAAACAATATTGCCAAAGAAAATTGAAGCAGACACTTGCATTTCTACCACTGCTGTGAAGATATCCTAAAGAAAGCCTAACGTATGTTTTCAACCTGCTTTATTTCTGATTATTTCTGGGTTTTATGCAAATACTTCTTAATGTGGAACAAAAAAGTCGCGGAAGGAGGGACAGGAGCTACTTACCTGCGTTTACCATAGGATTCACAGTAACATTTGCTCTTGCAAGTTTTTTCATAGGCCCATAATATAGTCTATAACCACCTCCAAATGTGACTTCTGGATTGTAACTTCCACTTGGATCACTAAGGAACAGGGAAATCTGACTCCTATCAGTCTAATTATTGAAGTCTCCTATTTCTTGGGTGAGTCTCTTTATTCTGTATTAATAGGCAGAAGACAGGCAAGCTTTTCTCATGTATATGTGTTTTAAATCAAAGTAACAAAGCTCCTTTGCTATGCAGTGAAAGCAAAACACATTAACTATCAGACAGTATGTCCAACGGAGAGGAATCTTCATTGCAAATTGGATGGGAAGAACATTTTGCCTGTGTAGCTCAAAAAAATTTAGATGGGACAAAGGTCCTAGTGGACAAAGTGGACAAAGGTCCACTTAATCATCTCTGGGAACGCTCAGAACAGAGTTGTCAGCATCTAATCATAAAATCATAGAATTGTGTAGGTTGGAAGGGACCTTTTAGATCACCTAAGTCATTTCTGGCATCAAAATTTGAATGGGGAAGTAAGCAGTAAAGACATTTGGATGCCTTCTTGTAAGCCTGAGAACCTGGTAGATTTTTACATTATTTCATTTTAATGCTCTTTGATTTTAGGTCCATTGTGGCTGTGTTTATGGTATGTAAGTGGGATTGTTTTAGTTTTCCCCATAAGCTTTTAAAAAATATAAGATAATAACAAGAAAATTATCAGAAAATAACTTTGACAAGGGACACTACATCTTTACAAATGCCCACCGACGATTATGAGAAAAAACAACGTAATAAACCCAACTCTCTTAAACTTACTTCTACTTTCATGACAGTTCTACTAGGTATTTCTCCCTTGTTATACTGTGCAGAAGATCCATGACCTTACATCCCAGTGAAACTGCTCTCTAAACTATTTAATTATGGACAGTGTTTCTTTCTGAGATTTACTTGAAGACATTCAGAACACTTGCAGTCCTTTGGGAATGCACTAATACCTTACTGTTGATGTCAGTGACAGTGGATAAATCTTGAGTAATGTCTTTGAAAGAAATGATGTTACTGTGGGCTTACAAATTTACTTGGGACCTAACTACCACCAGAAAGTAGCAATTTCTCACTATCTAACCCTGAAACAGAAGTCTGCTGCAAAATACGTATTTTCCATTAGGATTCTCACTTAACATTTTAATGTTTTAAAATTCTTTGAAGCCTGCCTTCTCATTTAAAGAGCAGCATACCTGAGATTTGAATATTAGAGAATCCTGTCCCCTTCTCAAGGCATTAACTTATAAACTCTCTGAATTCCTCAGGAATTTAGAATATCAATCTGTTTTTATTTGTATTCAAGAGCTGAATATAAATAAGTGAGAAATACTGGTCTTGTGGAAGAGATTCTCTCGTTTATTAGCTATTCAGACAAAAAGTATCATGGTAAGGAGACACTGTAAGAATTGTTTTAAAAAATAGTTGTACATTGGAAACAAAATATTTGAGTTTCTTCATAGCTTCTACAACAAAGTAGAGAAGAAAAATTTAATTTGGAGATAATGCAAAACTGTTATAAAAGCTTATTTAGCACAAAAGATAAAAGAACTAGTGAAGCTTTAAAAATGGTAATTAAAATAGTTGATGCATGTCTAATGCATTTCCTCCGTGTCTTCTAGGACCAGATCATGATAATATATGTTTTACTTTTTATTCCATTTTATTGAAATTATTAATGCTAAAACTCCTTTCTCAATAGTCTGTCAATATCCTTATATGACAGCTGTACTTGGAGCATAAAAGCAGTACTATGTTTTCTACTGAAAATTTAGTATGTGAATGTACAATAACTGAGCCATCAGCTTTAGCATTCTGCCTAATGAGAAGGCAATGCATAAAGCATGAGCTGACATGAACAAACAAGGCCTTTGTAGCATATCATGTATGTTTTAGGATCAGCATAATAAATAGTTTATAGAGGAAGCAGAGATGACTCAGTGATCTGTGATACTTTTTATGCTTCCCAGTAAATGCTGCCTATCCCAATTCTGTGCTTTTAGATTTTGTGATTTATATGATGGGGTGCTACCAAAGTTGAGGGTCTGTTGAGCATTGTACCCTTATTGCTATGGTGCTAAACTCAAAAATTGCTTAAGAACGTTTGGAGTATCTGACTAAAACCACAATTTCTAGACTTCAGATTATTGGAATTATAGCCTACAAAAATACACATGATTTGGACAAACAATGAAGAGCGATATTTGTTTCAATGTGTGCGTGTTAATCTGATTCTCAAATTCTAAAATGTGTTTTGAGTTAAACCTGTACTGTCACATAAAGGCTTCACCACCTTGCTTTTCTCTTTTGCAAAACTAACTGCATGCTTGCTAATATGTTTTGCATTTTGCAGTCGATCTGTGGCATATTACACTTGCCAATCTGGAATACATATTCTGGAGGAGTGTGTTTTCCAACATTTTCTTTAGGCTTTTGAGCTGCTTTCCCATACAATGGAAGAACCCAGCTGTGTTGGTCTTCCAGATCGTTCTATCCTTACTGCAGTGCTCATGTCTATATGGCCATTTTAGTCCGGTTTGCACATCTAGAAGTGGCAATTATTTGTATATAAGGTGATTTCTTTTTCACAGTCTTCTCCTGGCCCATCAAAGGACACAAGCTGCTTCATGCCCTTCCAAAGGCTGTCGAACTCTTTGATGCTTTCGATCTGCTTATCTCTTTGGAGAGGGGAGGTTCTACCAAAATCCAGCGTGTGACAGGAATGCAAGGGAAATTGTTCTTGGCAGACACTTTCAACACTTTCACTTGTTTTCACTTGCTTGGCTGTCCACTTGCTTTCTTATTCATCTTTAAAAAAAAATAAAAAATTCCCAATGAGCAATTAGTCATAGTGCTCGCAATGCTATGCCAGTCTTTGAGGTGTAATAATTCCATTCCTCCAGCACGATGGCGTGGACTTGTCATCTTAAAATACTTTGTATATTACTAATCTCTTCTATTTTTTCTAAGGTTATTGGGGAGACTTTCAGCAATTTATCATGAACATAGAAAGCAGAAGAAAGGATTACTAATGACTATTATATTACCTGCCACATGGAAAGGTTTAACATATGATAAGGCGTAAACCTTGGGAATGCAGTTGCGGTACTTCATTCCGTGCCAGGACAGAGCTCACACTAAGTTGCTTGGAAACATCTCTCTGAAGAACTAGTCTGGGAGAATCTAATCATGTTTCCAGCTGTCTTATCCAATCAGGAGCTACCACAGTTACCACAGTGAAAGATGCTCTTTTCATTAGCCCCCTACGAGAAGATTCCTCAGGAGAAACAGCAATACAGAATATTTAGGAAATATTTACTCCATAGCTCTTTTTAAGGCAAAAAATATTTTATTCAACTTATATCGTTCTTTGATAGAAGTTTTAGTTAAATATAGTTACAAATTAAAATACTTATACCCGAAACAGGTAACACTGCCAAATAAGAATAATAAACAGCTTCTGAACATACAAGAGGCTGGGCTGAGAGACTCTTAAGATGACTTGGTAATTGCCATTCTACAACTTTGTGAAGCTCTAGTATCAACTGCCAAGAGGGGATTAGATGATGTGGCTCTTTCTACTGTCATGCCTTCAAGTTAGATTTCTCTCTTAGAAGTAAAATTCATAATGCTGTGTTCAAGTGACTAAATTTCCCACAGCAATTTGGGCAGATTTAGACAGTCAAAAATGCATTCACAGAAACCAGTACACTGAGCACCAAAATCCTTAATATACCTAAGAGGAAGTGCTGAAGAGATGCATGTGCTGAAATTCTCTCTTACTCTTAGATGCTTAACAAAAGCTCTAAGAAAAGTTCCTCTTCCTCTCCAAGATTCAGGCTCAGTTACAGAAACTGCTTCCAGTAGTAGGTGTCCATTTCACTCAGTTAGATGGGCACAGTGAACTGTGTGATTGCTTTTTAAAAAAGGGGTCAACAGCTGGCTGTGGATAAAACCCTCTTTTTTCATGGTGGTCTTATAGTTTAATCTCCTGCTCTCCAGTGAGTATACTGTATGACGAATGCCTGAGCTTGTGGGAGTCGGAGCCCACAGCACTTCGCTGCAGGTTTTGTCCCAAACGAGTGCTAGACAATGTGCATGAAAGAGATTGCGTGTCTCTATGTGTGCATGTAGTGATTGTGCATGTGTAGGCTTATGTGTGTGCAAATATGTGCACATGCACGTACTCTGTAGGAGTCTAGGAGCCTACTGAAATGCATACCATGTATGTACTCTTCCCCATCTTCCCAAAAGAGACACATTTGAGAAAGAATCATAATATTAAAAATATTTAATATTAAATATTAAATCTGGTGAGAGACACAAGACATTGTTCTGTCCTGCATGTGTATTATCTATTAAACTGTGATTTAAACTGCCTGGATGAAATCTGTAAGTAAACCTGAGGATGGGCTTTGTAGACTCTTCACTCTTGTGAGGACTATTAAACAGGTATGTTGGGGTGTTCAGAATATCACTCCTTCCGTTTTGCAGTGATCATGTTTATTCCTCTCTGGTGTAAATCAAGACTGATAATCTTTCAGTACTATAAAAGAAACAGCCTGGTTTCACCCACATCATTTTCTTGTTTAGCAGGATAAAACAAGCACTCAATTTTGTAATCCCAAAGCTTCCTCTCAGTTTCTATGGATTCCGCTTCCTTTGTATTTTCATACTGCAATCAAGGAATAGCACTACTTATCTGAATTATAAATCAGACTTTATTCAGTCTAGCCAGCTGTAACAACTTATCTGTATTACTATAATTAAGGAACTTTATTATCATTGCTTTGTGAAGGCCACCAGGTGCTCTGCTCACTGCTCATTGCATGACAAAGGATGCAGCCATAAAATTTTCTACAAACATTTCTTTAAAGATGTATCTGTTAATTCTTCTGTTCTTATTTTCACTTCTCCTTCAGGCAAGTCAAGATGACAGATTATTTCTCCTGTTTTCATTTTCTAATCTGACTACTTTCAATCTTTGTTGTTTCATTCATTTAGACATTTGCAATTCAAAGATTCCAGTTTACTGTGGGAAATCTCCATCACAGAGAATGTGGATCTCCTACATTACTCACCTTTTCATTTCACCTTCACTGACCCATAATATAATTTTCTTCATCTCCTATTAACTCCATCAACTGAGGTATTGAGATCATCAATTTGGTTAGTAATTTATTTTTTCCCTTGTCTTTAAATCATCTTTTAAATACTTAAATACTGTGTAATGGCAAATTGCAATCTTTCTCTCAGCCAAAGCTACTACTTACAGCAGCTTCATGATATCAGCCTGTGAATAAAAGGAAAACAGGCTATCAGCCACGTGCATTCCTATGGCGGCTTTCTCCAGCTGTTTGAATTACTCTTTTGCATCTTAGCTGTTTAATCACACCATCAGATCATATTGTCTTTTTCAAAAATAGACTCAATTCCAAATTCCCTTTCCTGCATTCTTAAGAGAACAAAGTAAAGGGAAAGTGCCTTCTGAAAACACCTACAAGGTGTATTGAATTCTAGCTCCTCACAACATAAAATCAAGAAACTTTGGTGACAAGTCATCTCTGCTCAGCTGTGAATTGAATTTGAAATTTTAAAGAAATATTGTATAATTTATTGTAATTTGGTATATAATTAATGGGAAATATATAATGAATAAGAAATCCGTTGCCAAATGGCAACTGGCGCAGATGAGTTCTGAAATAGAGCAGAAAGTTGCTAAGGCAGGTAAGGATTTCAGCTAAACCTCCATGGCTAGATAGGGAGAAGAAGTTTAGGAGTACTCAAGGAGAATAAAATTGATATTTATTAGACAGAAAGGGGGAGTTCAATAATAATCTTAAAGAAAAAAAAATATATATATTTCTCCAGTAAGTATTTATGAATGAGGATAATTTGCTTTTATCAGAGAGTGATATGAATTTCAGTAATCATTGGAGAAGGTGCTTTGTTGTGAAAGGAATAACAATGTTTTTTAAATCATTGGCCTGGAGTACACGGCACCTAAGAGTTCTAAAAGAGAAGTACAAAACCACTAAAAAAGAAGAACAATGATAGTGTTATGCTGACTTTAAACTAAAAAAAAAAAACAAAACCAAAAAAACCAAAACAACCAAAAAAACCCCAAACCACAAAAACCAAAAAATACCCAAAGAGGATGATCTAAATAATGATGGGCTAGAGAGATCCACACAAATAATGAAAAAGCTCTTGCAAGAATCATTTTGTAAACAGCTTGGATACAAATTTAATTCAGCTGATACTCTTATATGGAAAATGGATCTTCTGAAACAAGTCTAATTTTATTCTTTGCTGAAATAACAAATTTAATCAAGAAAGGCAAATAGATACATTTGGATGTCGTAAGGTATTTGACCATGTTACACACTGAATAAAAGCTACAAAACCAATATAATAAAACCAATATAGCAAATGTTCAATAAAATCTACCTGATGGATTGGTTTTGAGTTATACCTTAATAGCTAGAGTACACAATAAATTGTAAGAGTGCTCCTCTATCAACATAGCATGGAAGTGAAAACAAGTAAGAAATTAATTCTCTGGATGAATTGATGAGACCAACCTGTTCTGATATACAGCATTTTCAAAAGGTAATGAGAAACTGGATACAGTATGGAAGAGAGACGCTAAAAAGATTTGAGAAAGAAGAAAACACTACAACATGAATGTGATAGCTTTTCTCTCTTTTGCTCTTTTCTGATCTAAATGTGCCATATTTTCTGGGAAATATGTTCCAAGCAAATGCAAGTTTGTGTTTTCTTTCTGTATAGATGAATTGGTTGCAATACTGAGAAGACTGATGTTTGTCCTGGCCTTAAATGCTATGACTTTATGGCAGCTGTACCTCGGGCTCTGGAGTGTTTTTTAATCATAATTTAAGTAGTTCCCAAGTTTTGTTGGATTTAGTCTTACCAGACAACTGCTCTTTCCTCTACAGAGACAAAAGTTTGATACATGATACCTGTCAAACACGCCTTTGGTAAGCTGAAATTCCTCCTCAGGCAAACTCTTTTCCCAGTAGTTTTATATTGAAAATTTTTCTGCATCTATCCTGATTTCTAAGGTGAAAATCTCTTAGATGCGTTACATATAACTCACTGTATTGCTAGCAATAATATTTCATTTTAAACCTGCCTGGAAAGTGCTTTTCCTTAGAAAGTAATGTGCACTCCCTTTCTGTAGGACTGTGCTGTTTGAAGGTGAGGCCTCTACCTGTTACTGAGGATCGGTGCTAAAATACAGAATCAAATTCTGTTGTTTAATGTTTAGAAGCCACAATATTTTATTAACTTGTCACGTCAGGTGTACTAGGCTTTCACACACCTGTGCGGACAGAAGAGTTTGCTAACCTTCTACATGGAATGATAGCGTATAAAACTCCTCTGAGGAAACATGAATAGAGGGCCTTATTTGCTTTAATACATGCCTTGCTACTACCAAAACCACTTTTGTACAAGTGATTGCAAAAATGAACTTTTAGGGAAGAGTCTGTAAGAGGATAATGTGGTTGTCTAAAATTGCAGTATAAGTCACTTCTATCGATTTTTGTGGCTGCTGTTATAAAAAAGAAAGAACTGTTTGCAAGGAGACAAGGCAGTGTTTGAGATATTAAGGTAACGTTTAAAAATCTGTTTGGAGAATTCTGTACTTAGGGAACTGTATATTAATCTTTGATAAAGCCAGTACTTTTAGTCCTAAATACAGCATAATTCAAATGGAAGTGCCTAGCCTTCTTGTAAATCTAAGCACAGTAAAGATCTTATAATGAATGCTCAAATGAGAACAACGTACCAATTTATCAAATACTTTTATATATTATCTTCATGTCTGTAATTACTTTAAGGTCCAGGAAGACTGATATATATGACTAATTTGGTTTAGAGTAACAGAAATCAAGTATTTTTCTATTCCAATAAAATGTATAAAATATAAAGAAGCATTGTAAGATGTTTCCTTACAATGTTCTCATAACTCATTAGTGTTGAATCATATGAAATAAAGAAATAGACAGGTCAGCTTCTCCCTGACTTGGATTTCTTTCAGAACCAGGACTAATATTTAAGATCACAAGCCAGAGCTCAAACACATAATTTCAGTTCAGGTGCTGAACAGCTTTTCTAGTGTAATTCTGAATATGTGGTCTGCTTCTAATTTCTCATCAATTCATGCTCCAGTTGCCCCTAAAGCCTTTCTCTCTATTTCTGCCTTGAGATTCCTTACATATGTCTGAAAATTACTACTGCGAAATGCAAATATAAGTTTATGCACCTAATCCCTTTGGAAGTAATGGATTTTGAAACCCTTTTGAAAATTTAAATAAAGATGCTCTTGAAAATGTAATTTTTCTTATTTATCTTACAGTGCAGTTTAATTTTTTTCATGAATATCAATTGTATTTGATTAAGTAGTCAAAGAAAATAGTTATAAGAAGCAGTGACATGTTACTGAGGAAAAATATCATAAAGAGTAAATCCTGCAAAAAATGGAAATAATAATTAGCAATAACAAAAGGAACTCAATTTCTGCACAAGGCTTAAATGAATCTGCTCTAAAAATTACTTATTTAAAACAATGTTGGATAAATGTCAAGCTGATTATATTTTAGTGAAAAGTATAACTACAGTATGATGCTTGATACAACACAATATCAAGCTCATACATGGGTATTTGTTGTGCATTCTGTGTTTTTATCTTTTCAAAAACAAAACAATTGTAACAATAGCAAAAAAAAGAATGTTTTTTAAATTCATGGGTCAGATTCACAGTGTTTGCTGCGTCCTGATTTATACCATCTAAGAAAGCAATCCAAAATTTCCTCATTTCTCAATCATTTCCTTGTATGTCCAACCACGTACAAGCATTTCTACTTGTAGTCACAGAGGCATGTTTTTTCTCTAGCATTCCTGCTGTGTACTACTGTTAACCAGCAGATTTCTCTTAAATTTGTTAAACTGCATGTGATATCTGTGTGCTATTCGCCTTTTGTGTTTGGGAGGTAGCCTGCCTCTGTATTAGTTACTTAATGAGATATATGAAGTCTTCAGAATTATGAATGTTAAAATTAATGCAGATTCTTGCTTTGCCAGTCTTAAATACTGATGTATTTTATTAAAAAGTTAAAGCCTATGTTCTTTATGATTTGCAGGAGTAACATGCTGAAGTTTTTGCATACTTCCACTTGCTCATATCAGAGAGAGCTTGTCATCCAAAGTAAACAAAAGAAAAAAAAGGAACTGAAATCAACAGGTAATCAACAGGTAGGAGATATGCGTTGGATCTGAGAAGACTTTTACTTTAAGATGCTGAATATTTCTCTGTAAATATTTTTCTCTCTCTTTAAATTTCCCTTTGGTGCCTCAGTAATCTGTACCCTGACACTGTTAATTTTACACATTCCATCTCATTTGGGCATCAGCTGGTTGTATTTCCTAAGTTCTTAGCCTTTGTGTTGACACACATCATTCTACCACAATTAACTTACAAATATCCTTTGTAGAAATGAGAAAGCATGATTCCTTCACTTATTGAAGTCCACTAAAGAAAAAGGATGATTGTTTTTTTCTGACAGTATCCGGACACACTGTGTCAGTGAAAGCTGCATTTTCCATTAAGGGAAAAGAAATACCATTAGCTTTGGCACGTGCTGATTTTCCCTCTTGTTTTGCTCACTCCCTAAGTGTCTGCCTGAGACATTTTAGTAAAATTCTTATTCTTCAAAAATATAGGCATGTTCCAGTGGGTCTGCCTGTCTATGTCAGGGTAATAGGCAGTCACAAGCTATATTCACCGTAAAGGACTTAGGTGTTGCCCCAATATTACAGTCCATGATCTGTCCCTAAATGAAATAAATGTATTTCTGGGTTCCATTTCCTTTTGTTTTATTGAGCATCACAATGCTAGTTTAAAACAGGCTATTCCAGTCTTAACTGCATCACAGGAATGCCTTGTCTCACTGTCATGGTTTTGGCCAGATTGACCAAACAGAATGACAGATGCCCCCTCTGCACCTCTATCTCTAAAGAGTGGAGAGGAAGAGAGAAAGAGATTTATGAGTTTAGGGAAAAACCCAAGCTACTTTAATGAAAATACTATTAAATTAATGAAATAATAAATAATAACAACAACAACAAAAATAATAAAAACGTATACAATATATACAAAACTGTATCAAGCTCCCAGGATGACGATTGTGTCATGAGCAGGCACAGGGAAAGTCCCAGACTTGACTCAGCGATGGGCAGGAACTCAATTCCGGATCTGGAGTCAGGAATGCTCAGATTGGGATTCAAGGCAAACAAACAGACAGAGTCCTCCTTGGACGCTGGCCACTGAAGAAAGGCAATTGAGCCTTTGATCCCTCAGCTTTTATACTGAGCATGATGCAGATGGAAAGGAATACCCTGTTGGTCAGTTTCTGTCACCTGTCCTGTCTACTGCTCCCCACAGGTGCGACCCCTCTACGCTTTTCCGCTTCCTACCCTCTTAACGGGGCAAATAACAAAGTTAGCTGACCTTGTTTTTTATAGCAATAAGTATAAGCAAGGGCCTCTCTGCATACCATTCCTTGGCATAATCAGGTCTTATCGCTCTGAGAGTGAACAGTTTCTGAAAAATATGCTGTTAATTTCAGAGTTTATTTAGTTAGAGGAGGCCCAACTAAAGAGTGAAATTACTAACACAGAAAATTGGTTCTGTTTCACCTCAAACCAGGACACTCACTCTCAACATGGGGCAACAAGGGCTGAAGTCACTGGCAAGCACACTAGGGGTGTTTAGCTGTTTCTTTTCTCTCTAGTCAGGATTTTGAAGGCAATTTGCTTGTGGTTACTGAGGAAGGATGGAATCTGTCCATGAGCCTGGAAACTTGCCAGATTTAAAAAGTTGTAGCATCAGGAGCCAGAAGCGTCTCACTCTGACAGGTCAGGCAGGCGTAGGCTGGTAATATGAGGTTATACTGTCAGCTGGGTGAGGCTCTCCTTTCTTTTACTCTCTATGCCTAAATCTTATTTACATAAATGCAGAGCATGAGCTTAGAGATAGATTTTTGTATTTAGTCTTTTTTTGATCTCCCATTGTGCTGTTAAATTTTAACAGCTTATTTACCTCTATTTCTCTCCACTTTTCTTCAAATCACACCATATTTGACAGACAGACAGTTTATAAGAGTTTCAAATACCCTACCAACTTTTCACAAAGTCGTTCCCAACCACATCACTTATCTGTCTCCTGCATATATCTTCTAAGCCCTCGTTTATGGCCAGATTCCCAAAGGAACTGTAATCTCAGGTACACTGTTACCTCTCTAGGCCTAGGCAAAAAAAAAAAAAAAAAAAGTGCTGCAAAGCACCTGCCCAGTGCTTTGGAATCTTCAGGCATATCCTTAAAGGGTGTTGACATATGAATGGTCATTGGGAAGACTGATTTGGGCAACTGTGTCGAATATTGTGAGTTTCCTGGCACTGGTAAAGACATCCTTGCTCTCTTTGCCCCAGATTCTTCAAATGATAAGGCATTGGCCCTGGTGCCAATGAGGCAGTGGTAAAAGACAACTAAGAAATATTTGCTGACAGGCACTGTAGAGTACACTGGCCAACAGGTCCTGCCAGTATCTATGGTGAAGGCCACCATGGGGATTCCCAGCAAAGAAGGCTCACGAATACGCAGAAACCTCAACACTGCATTGCAGTGTGTCATTCCCACATTGCCAAACCTCCTGATAATTCTTCTGATCCCCTACTTACTGAAGAGCTACCCTGGTAACCTTTGTGCCAAGGGCCTCTGTCTGCTGGGAATGGATCTGCTCTGGATACAGTAGACTTGGGCTAAGTTGCATAACTTTCTCATTGTTATTATATTTTACAGAACCCCACAGAGGTTTGTATTTCCTGTTCCATAGGTTTTTGAAATCAGTGATTTCATAGTTGGTTATATTTCTATTTATAGCTTCTCTTTCTTGTTCATTTATCCAGGATTTTCACTGCTATGCTTGTTATTTTCCTCCCTGAACCATTCTTTTTAGCTGCTGGGCAGAAAGTCTTCTTTGTCCTACAATACTAGAATTTTCTAATTTAGGACTCTTCATCCAATAAAGATATATTTTGAATTTAGGTGTGCTCTCCTCTTCAGCCTGTTTAACTTGATTTGTTTTATTAGCCTGCCCTAGGACATAGCAATGTGGCTAAGTAAGGAAAGAATGGCTCAGGAGTATTCAAGTCCTAAGGTAGGGTCTGGTGTGAGTAGCCATGACCATTTATTCAGTGTTGGGCTCATACACACATGGCTGTTTTGGGAAAAAAGGATAGGAAATATAGAATAAAAGAGCATGAAGACTACATAACTAACTAGCAGGATATCCAGGTATGGTTCATAGAACAGTAACAAACCATGCAGGATGGTTGAAAAGGAGAGTGCTGGAGGAAGTAAATCTTATGGTTTATGAATGGTTGTGAGACAAAGAAAGGAATGACAAGGAAAGGGCATTTTGGTTTGGTTTGATTTGGTTTGGGGTTTATCTTTTTTTGCTTTTGGGATGATACATCTGTGTTTGTATGTATGTAAGAACAGCTATATAGGATCCCTTTGGTCCGGTATCCTCCAGTCATATCGTCAAGATGACAGTGGTGAAAAGGCGGTGCCTACAGAGAGTATGAAAACTGGTTAAGCATGGCATGGAACATTACACAGATTTTTCTTTTTAATTTGGCTGAGCAACATCCTTACCCAGAGTGCAACAGGCTGACATGATCTCTATGGTAATAGCCTTCTCGCCTTTAATTGATTGTCCACATTTCTCAGCAGGTCTTCAGTCAGCCAAAACTCCTTCATGATCCTGGCAAGAACGCTTGTGTTTTCATGATCTTATCAGTCATCCATGCCCATGTCTGATACATGTGATGCACCATGAGGTGCTCTTATTCCATTTTTAAAGCTTCCAGAAAGTTTTGCCTTTATTTAAAATACTTTAAGCAGTTGTAAGAAGCCTGATTTTCAGTAATAGATTTAGAGGCCTTGTGCTTAGCAAGTGAAGAGTTGTTTAGAAGGCAGGGTATTGGACTGACATTTTAAAAGAGTTGTAATTGGAGTAGGTGATGTAGGGCCTTCAGCTCTAAATATTCACATTTCAGTGATGAAAAGAACTGCTTTTGAGTAGCCAAGAACATATAAAGGCCTTGATATTTGGTATCAAAATCCAAATGGCATATTCTTGAGTATGTGATTCAGTCTGGCTTTGGGAGAATATGTTTCTCTTCAGCACCTCTCAGAGTCTGGCATGAAGTTAAAAACATTCAAGTTCTGATGCTGTGACACCCTACAGAAAGAATTTTGTGTAACTTTTCCTGTAATTTCATCAATTTCGTATGGTTTGTATGTGCTTTGGTCTGTTTAGCCTTCTGCATAGCAATCATTAAACAATAGCTTCCTATCCTATGTTAAGCAAAGTACTTTTCAATAACGAAATCCACCTTTTCCCATGCTGGGTATGCATTGGAGTATTAACTCTAGATGTGTAATTCCTGGAGCATTGCCCAGTGCAACACTGTCATTGTCCAGACCATTGCTATGGTCTATTCAGTTGCCGTACCATAAGCAAAACAGCCCCATCACCACAGACAAAGTACTCTCCTTTCTCTACAACACATGACAGAGACAGCAAAATAGCTGCATTGCTTCCAGATTCTGATTGGTATTTATGAATGACGCTGCACTGTGACTTCTAGGTGTCTTTGGCAGCATTCAGTTACCTAAAGATGTACTCATTGCCATTACAGTCCATACAAGAAGTTTTGCCTGGCCTTGAGCAATGGTGAGGCCTGACCTGTCATTAAACACCTGGAAGGCCTGTGCCATGTCTGCCAAGCCACACAGGTGTCTTTCACTCCCCATGGACTCTCCAATGGCACAAGAAACCTGTCTTTAGGCAGCTGAATCCTGCCCTCCTGTTTGGAAGACAGATGGGGGGATCTTATGCACCAATGTGCTGCTGAGCATAGGCATGCTCTTCCCTTGCAACCAGGCTGGGAATTTTGCTGAGAAGAAACCAGTGTCAGAGTCCTCCTCCACACTGATAATAAAGCAATACTTTTATTGGTGATGTCCTTTGACAGAGGTGGAAATAAAGCAGCAGACTGGCCTGCGGTCTGCCAAGGTGTCATGTAACCTTGCCTGGACATTGCTAATAATAGCTGGGTGCCAGCAGTGAGTGTATATTGTGGGCCTCATTTTCCTGTAGATGTGTCCAAGAAAGGAAAAAGGCTTGCAGAATCCATTTTTCTATGGTATGGTGTGATGTATAGTTAGATGTGACAATACAGTCTTGAAGAGGTGTCTCAGTCTTGCCACACTCCTGAATTATTGTTCTGATGATACTTCTGCAGATAAAGAAGACAAGATGTAAATTTTTTTCATAAAAGCAGGTATAGAAATTTCTTTAGCTTGCAGAAAAACAGGGGAAATAGATGTCATCTCAGAAAGAATAATTTCTCAAAAGGCATGTGGGACAGCGAGAGGTGCGTATAGAAAGAGATAGTTTCTTAATATATTTTAAGAAACGTGCATTCAGTCTAATTGTGGGTAACAAAATTACAGGATGAGCCATCCAACATTTATTTATGAAGTTTTCAACAACACTTAAAAGCTTGCATGAGACCTGCCCACTTCTCCATTCCTGAATTAAAACACTGTGAGAGATGACTATTTAGTAGGGGGATTCACAGTCAAAAATTCCCTCCAGAGTGAAGCAGCTAAGTCATGTCTTAAAATGCGTACTGATGGTTCACTTCTCTTTTACAAAGCCAGTAAAGATGCAAGAGGAAAATCCCACTTTTTGCATAGTAACTCAGTGCTTACTGGTGACTATATGATCAATATTAGTCAACCTAACTAGATACATTCTTCTAAAAAATTGCTGAACTCCTGGTTCCACTGAAAATGGTGATTTTTTTTTTCTTGTGGAAAATATATTTTTTGGGATACTGAGAATACAACCATGCAAATAGTTGTCAGATTTTATATTTCTGATATTTATTAGACATAAATATCTATTAGACATAGACACGTCTATTAGACATAAATATAGGCTTACCATCTCCTTAATCTTTCACACACACACGCACAGATGTGTTTTTCTTTTTCTGCATCTCCAGAGCTCTAGCAATTGCAGACAGCTGTCCCAAGTGCTAGTGACAGGTTCACTCACGGCACTTGAAAGAGAAGGCTGGCAACTTCTTATTTTAAAAACATTTTATCTATTCATCAGGAAAGAGTCAATCCATATTTGATTGACTATTCTCTTCTTAATCGCTCCATAAATAAATAAATGCTTGCCACTAAACCCAAGGTTTTAGAAACGTTTTTGGTATTTTCCTCCCCTGCACTTACACCTTCTTTTCCGTGCAGTAGCAAAGTAGTGGCAATGGAGGCTACCAGATTATTTCAGCTCATGTGGTTCCATGGTCTAATGATCACTAAATATTTGCCATGATCCCAAGCCTGTGTAGGATTTCTAACTGGTTTCAATTCCAAAGATTAGTAAGGCCAAAGATTATTTAATTTCCAAGATGAGTTATGCATTAATTATGGTAGAATCAGGCTACTCAGAGCAAAAGAAGTTATCAAGCCCAAGAACTCTTCCCTGATTAATATGGCACAGCAAGTGGTATCTCACGTATTAACAAGCAGGTGTAATGTGATTTAAATAACATGAACTCTGATTCAAAATGGAAGACTTTACTGAGGTGGAACAGGAAAAAAACTAGCCTGCAGTTTTGATAATACATGGAAACATTTCACAGCAATTCTTGCAGGCAAGTTCTATACCAAATGCTTCACAACCTGCCTCTGTGTGTGAGCTGATAAACAAAATTGGAGATAAAGAATTAAAATCCTTTGAAGGGCAAAAAGGATTTGTTTTCATGTGAGATCTGAAAAGACCAAGACAGAAAGAAAAGTTCACAAACATATGTTAATAAAGTGGTAGGTGTTAGAGGGTTTAATATGAGGTCAGTTGGTCATAGATTCTTAGCAATTCCTGTCATTTTCCATATTGCAGACCATTCTGTGGAGGTTGATGCACAAAGGGAAACATGGTGAGTTTCCTGAAAGAAAAGTATTCATCATGGAATAATGTCAGTTAAGAGGATGAGATAACTCAGGCCATTAACAGTAGTTGCACCAAGGGACAAGTCTGGAGCTGCCAACAAAACTGCTTGAGTTGTCTGCCAAGATGCCAGATGCTGCTGCTAAAAAATAAATATGAAAAATTGTTATCCAAAATTGGCATCTGAGCTTCATGTCTGCATTCCACAGAAGAGAACAGAAAAACAACATAGTAAAGAGGTATCTTCAGTATCAAGCACTTACAGATCTATTTCTTATGAAATTAACTTCTGGGGTAAATGGGAAGAAACACCTCTTCCTATGTAATTCTGAGGCTTGCTACTTGATACCACAAATCCTTTCCTTCCCTGGATTCTTTCTATTCCTTTATCGAAAAATGAAAGAAAAATAAATTGAAAGCCTGTTGTAAGTTTCCAGCAGAAAACTCTATTTCAATCTCTAGCATGGAATTAGAGGTTATCGTCAGAGTTTTGCAAGTATGTGTACTCATGACGCAGAATTTCTATAATTTAAGCACTTGGCTTTGTTTTTCCACATTTGAATGTTTAGGGAAGAAAGCTGAAATTTTCCTGGCAGTATCCACAAGATGGTTTTTCCTAGCATAGTTCTTACAGCTTAGTGGTGTCAATTTGCTGTGAAACAATGAGATTGCAAAACCTGATTACAGTGATGCCTATTAAGGAAAGACATAGCTGGCCACAAACTTAAAAAGATTCAAACATGTCCTTAAATTCTGATGCAAACCTGCTGATTTCACTGTGAATATTTATTCTGGGCTCTGCTCCTTGTTAGCAGACCAGGGGTTCTCAGCTCCCGCTCAGTCTTGGACATTTGGAAAGAAATGAGGTATCCAAAGTACTTGCCATGCCTCAACCAGAGTTAAAAGGAGAGAATGAGTGAGGGCTCCTACTGTGTTGGTAGTCTGCCACCTGGCTGCATGCACAGCTGCAAGCTAGAGGTCAAGAGGTCCCTGAATTATTTTTGTATCAGAAATAGTGTGGCTAGCAGGACCAGGGAAGTGATCTGCACTTGGTACTGGTGAGACTGCAACTCGAATACTGTACTCAGTTTTGGGCCTCTCACTACAAGAAAGACATTGAGGTGCTGGAGCATGTCCAGAGAAGGGCAATGAAGCTGGTGAAGCATCTAGAGCACAAGTCTTATGACAGGTGGCTGAGGGAACTGGGATTGTTTAGTTTGGAGAAAAGGAGGCTGAGGGGAGACCTTATCACTCTCTACAACTACCTGAAAGGAGGTTGTAGAGAGGCGGGGGTAGGTCTCTTTTCCCAAGTAGCAAGGGATAGAACAAGAGGAAATGGCCTCAAGTTGAGCCAGGGGAGGTTTAGATTGGATGTTAGGAAAAACGTCTTCATTGAAATGGTTGTCAAGTATTGGAAAAGGCTGCTCAGAGAAGTGGTGGAGTCACCATGTTGTCAGCCCTGGAGGTATTTAAAAGACATGCAGATATGGTGCTTAGAGACATGGTTTAGTGGTGCACTTGGCAGTTCTAGGTTAATGGCTGGACTTGATCTTAAAGGTCTTTTCCAACATAAATGATTCTACAATTCTACGATTCTATGAAATAAACACAGCAAAAGGGGCAAGTCCATATGATACAATGCAGCACTATATGAGAGATCCCCATGCTGGCAGTAAGTCAGCACAGACAGTGCAGTATTACAGTGCAGTATTACTGAGGTCCCAGACTTGTGCCTTTCAGACGGCATAAGATGTCACATTTAGCTCTCCTTGAAGACTAGGGAGCTGCTTATGTCAGGCAACAAGGCACAGAAGGCATGGTGGATACTAATGTACAGACCACAAATCAGCATGCGGGGCCCAGAGAGGCATTTAGATACCCACGGTCTCTTTGTGACTGAGGCTCACCATACTTTTGTTCTGGATTAGATTTAATCCCAGCTAAGAAATCAATCAGAAAACCCTAAGCACTGGATGACTTTGCCTTTGTGATTATTATTTTTTTAACAGAAGATATAACCGATATTCTCAATCTACATCTCTATTGTTTATGACATACATTAGTCCCTTTATCAGCATTTGCAAACAAAATATATATGTTTCTGGGCTTTGGGCAGAAAATGCACTTAGCTTCTGCGTGTGTTTTAAATAGTAGATTATGCAGTGTGTGGCAAGAAAGTATTCATAAATACCTTATGGATATAATTTTAAGTGAGGATAATTAATGTTATCACCTATTTACAGATTAAATATATACCATAGATTTAGATACCTTTAATGAAGGCATCTGCCTTTTTTCTTTGATGCCCTCCTTGCCTGCTGTTTTGTATCCTAACCATCAGCCAGTGAATCATCAAACTATTATCAAAGTCAGTGTCAAGGTGAGTATGATACAAAAGTAAAGCTGTGTCATAACACTTCAGCAATACACAATACAGCCAGCTGAGAAGAAAAGAAAAAAGAAATCTAGTTAGAACACTGTATAATGCATTGTAATCAAAACATCTATCCTCACTAAGTGTGCAACAGAACTGGAGAAGTAAAATACTGATTGAATGTTTCAGTCTCTGTCTGTAAAAACTGGAGCAAAACTGTAGCACCCACTCTTCCCATCCCAATTTCAAACTGGTACTGGCTGCTACTAATTCACATTTCAGCTATATTCAGGAAAGATGACCTTTTCCAGAAAAAAGGCTCTCGTGTTCTGAAACGGAATGAGCAAATTAAGAGCTTGACATTTTTTGCAAAATACTGGGCCTGTACCAATTTACACAAATGCACCTTTAAAGTACAAACTGCACCTGGGCATATTCTTTTGACTTTAGTCCACATGTAGAGAAACAAGAAAGGTGTGTGTGGTTCAAAGGTGACTGATTTCTAAATACATAGAAAGATTTTTGAATATTGAATTCATCCCTATTATGCAGAACAGTGGAAACATTACTTTAATTGTTTCTTCCACAGGGAGAGTTTGGCCATCCAGCTTCGAGGAGCTTCAGAGAAATACAGTGAAATGTGTCAGTGAAAATATATGCAAAGCTTGTCTTCTTCAAATCCTTCTGCAACTGTTTTGGCTGCTTTTAAATGCTTGAGCAGTGCCAAGGAAATAGATGGAACTTAAAACTAGATAAATTGTTATGCCAGGTAATCACCTCAGTGTGATCACTCACATACTTACTAGCAAAGCCTTTGCGGGAACGTTTTCACTGAGCTTTTTTTGAAAATGCTTTCAATCACTTTCTTGGCAAATCCCAGTATTATTGCTGTCTGCAAATGCTTATCAGACAAGTATCTCATGTAATAATTTATGGTGGCCTTCAAAACTAGATTTTAGACCCAACCTTTCATTATTTAGACAGCACTGTTCTCCCACTGAGTCTTTCATAGTTACGATGAACTTCACAAAACATCATACCATGACAACATTACTAATCTGTCAGATTGTGTATAGATTTTTCTTCTATTTTCTAAACAAAGGTGGTTAAACACAATTACTTCAAATTTAATGAATGATTAGAAATTACTTTTCCTAGGTCTAATAACCATTTCTCTCGTTTTGGACAAAATCAAACAAAACCAAACAAAAAGTGATTCCTAAATTAACATTGAAATTAAAAAGGAACAATTCAGTACATAGATAGACTTTATAACCATGATGGACTGCAGTCTGAAATGTGCTGTATTATTCAAAACAATTTAAATGTTGCTACCTCTCTGATAATTGTGGCCTTTGTGATGACACAAAATAGCTGCGTATCAACACAGACACTATATTAGAGCTTTTCAGCAGCACAAATAAGAAGATACAAGGCAAATGGTAAAAATAAACAAAATTTCTCAACGACAGCACTAAATCTGTGTTAATCCCATTTAAAGCCTTGGTATTAACTTAAGTGTTGCATAGATCCTGGGCTGATCTTCCGCAAACCGTTGATCTTTTTATTCAGTAAGACCTCTGCTTATAGCCTACTGAAACCTTATTAAACAAATAATTAACTGAACAGACTATTTATTTTTGATGTCTATGATAGGAGTGTACTGTAGTCTAATCCTAATTCTGTATACGAGTAGTCATATTTCTGCTTTCTATTCCCGAGAGTATTAAAACCGCAGAGCAAAACAAAATGTAAGTATGCTGTTAACCAATGGTCCAGTATTTCAATGTGTTCCAGGGCTCTGGGTGCAAAGTAAAACATCTTGCAGTGCTGATTTACACAGTACGGTGGGAGAGTTTTCAATTCTTTCCAATATCCATGAGTAATATCCAATATCAGCAATAATATTTTTAGCCCTCCAAACTAACCAAGACATTTATAGCCTAGGCTCTCTTTCTTTTCTCTGACTGCTTTAGCATCTTTATTTAAACCAGGTCTTACGGGTGTATTTTGGACAGCTGTCATTTCCACAATATTTGTGAAGCTTTTACAGTATGAAAGCATCACATCTATATATCATAACACCCTGAATATACTATTTCACAAATTACCAGGTGGCATGGTTTAGGCTGGGCCAGCCACTGAACGAACGACAAGTGCTCTCTTTAACCTCTCTCGGTTCCCGAGAGGATAAAGGAGAGTGACTTATAGGTTGAAAGGAAAACTACTTTAATGAAATATTCATAATAAAAAGAAAAGATAATAGTTTCAAAAAGAAATAATGAAATATATACAATATATACAAAGCCAGTATCGAGGTCCCAGAATGACGATCACTTCACTGGCTGGCACTGGGAAAGTCCCAGATTGGACTGTGCAAAGGACAGGAACTGGATTATGGAACTAGATTCAGAAATGCACGGATCAGGATCAAAAGCAAACGAACAGATACAGTCTTCCTTGGACACCAGCCACTGAAGAAAGAGGCTGACGCTTTCAATTCGTCAGCTTTTATACTGAGCATGATGCAGATGGGATGGAATACCCTGTTGGTCAGTTTTGGGTCACCTGTCCTGTCCGCTCCTCCCTGCAGGTGTGACACCTCTACACTCTCCTGTTTCCAACCCTTCAACTTGGTTCATAGCAAAGTTAGCTGACCTTGGTTGTTATAGCAATAAGTATAAGCAAGAGCCTCTCTGCATACTTTTCCTTGGTATTCACTATAAATATCAGGTCTTACCATTCTGGAAGCGGACACTGTCTTAAGAACATGCCATTTATTTCAGAGAGTGCAGTTAGTTAGAAGAGACTTAAAAGTTAAATTACTGAAAAGAAAATTGGTTCTGTTCTACCTCAAACCAGGACACCGGGAAAATAATTTTGAAACCTTAATTGGAAAAAAAAATAATCAGTGATAGATTTACTTAAAGAAATTTTGTGTCTTCATATTGATACCCACAGTAGGATGCAGACCGACAAAAGCTTTCTTTTAGAAATTGTGATAGTTACTCAAAGCTTCACACTGTTGGGGAATGAAGCTTTAGAGAAGGACATATGATGCAACCAGATAGCTGTTTTTGTTTCTATTTCACATTTCTCTTCTGATCACTCAGCAAAGCTATTGTAGATCTTTTTAGCAGGCAGTTGAGGAACTATTAACAACATCTTACTATCTGCCTAAAAGAGCCATTGATGACTTGGACACCTGGAAGGATACTGCACTTTTAGTACCTAGAAAGGTGTGATTTTCTGGTGGTGGTGGAAAAGAGAAGGAAGAAAGAATAAAGCATCCTCAAAATCTTCAGCAAGACTTACCAGATGTGTAAAGATTGAAAAAATGAAAACAGTCAATGGGTCTGTTCTACCAGAGAGCCATTCACTTGTTTTACTGTGTGACTAGGACTCTTTAATGCTGAAATGTATTAGACTTAGTTACTTTAGAGGGTGTGACATGTTTCTGTGAAACCACCCATGCCATCAAACTACATGAAACATTCCATCTGCCGAGATTTTTTGAGTTTTATTCTTGTATTTAAAAGGATAACGCTGATTCGTGACACTTCATTAAATGAAGCTTTTAAAAATTACTTATTTGGCTAGTATAATTAAGCGTAATTGAGAAGCTCTAACGGAACAGTTATCCAAGATCATACAAAACTGACAAGATACAATTCCATTTTAAATACAGTATATCTTCCAATGATGTTATAAATGGTAATAATCACACAATTTAATTAATCATGCTATTGTAATTCAATAATTGAGGAAGTATTATCAAAATTATAATCAGACATTTAAAATATAGCTGGTACAAAGGATTAAAATGATTAAACAGCCTATAAATTAATAACGCACCGTATTGCTATCATGAATGTGACTAGTAGCAGCAGAAAGTGGTCACTCTGACCTTCATGTTGAAAGTACTGATGGACAGGTACCTATTAAGTAATCTCTGTTCTGCATTAGTTAGAAATACATTCTGATCATAATAACATCTAAGTTATTAAAATGTCATAAGGTCTAAATTCTCAGCTGACATTCAGCTAACAAAAAAGACAAGAAGAGTGCTTGAACGATGTCTTACATTTCATTATACCTTTTAATTTATGTCCTATTAGACTCCCAATGCCGCAGATCTAGCTGATCACATAAAGGGGTGAATAATACTCAGGGAAATATGCCCACTTGGAAAGGATGCATTACTGGACTAGCTCATTTGTCTGGAAAGCTTTGGGGACACAAAAAATGAAAATACATGGGCTTTGGATAACTGGGAGCATTACTGGGGATCATGGCAGGGGACTTACAGGTTAAAATTGAAATAGGAAAAATTCTGTGTTGCATAGAATTTTTCTGTATTTAGTTAATAGAGCAATATCTTATGTGGTCCATTTCAAACACCTTTCACGTTTGGCATGCTCTGCTGTCAGAAGACATTGCACCTGATCCTGCATACAGGCTCTATCTGTAAATGTGAAGATATAATCATAGAATCATAGAATGGTTTGGGTTGGGAGGGACCTTTAAAGACCATCTTGTCCAGTCCCCCCTGACATGGGTGAGGACATCTTTCACTAGATCAGGTTGTTCTATCTACACCTTACCTTGAACACTTCCAATGATGGGGCCTTTACAACTTCTCTGGGCAACCTGTTCCAGTGTCTCACCACTCTCAGAGCAAAACATATCTTCCTCAATTACAATCTAAATCTATCCTTTTAGTTTAAAACCATGACTCCTTGTCCTCTCTTTATAGGCCTTGGTGAAAAGTGTCTCTCCGTCTTTCTTATAAGCCCCCTTTATACATCTAGGCACCACACACCTTGGTGTCATCTGAAAACTTGCTGAGAATATCTGTGCCGTGGATGAAGGTATTAAATAGTGCTATTCCCAATACAGACCCTTAGGGACACCACTTGTTACTGGTTTCCACTTGGACACTGAATCATTGACTGTAACTTACTGAACATGGCCATCCAGCCAGTTCCTTATCCATCTAACAGTCTGTCCATCAAACCCATATCTTTCCAAGTCAGAGTCAAGAACGTTGTGGGGGACCATATCAAAACCTTACAGATGTTTAGGTAGATGGCATCTGTAAGACTTCCCTTGTCCAGTGATTCAGTCACTTAATTGTGGAAAGCCATTAGATTAGTCAGGCAACATAAATGTCTTAGAAGGTGGTCCACAACAGCCAACAGCAAGAAACAAGGAGTTACTTTGGCTAAACAGATCCCCTGGGGTGCACTATCTGACTGCAGTCTTGTCTATCTCCAGATTAGCACCACTTTTACCTTAGAGGGCATTTAGCACTTAAAAGTCCTGAACTCCCTTCTGAAGTCAGATATCTATGCCTGGCCTTTCTCCAAAAAAAATTCTGTAACAGGCACACTTTTTTAACCAACAGTTGTACCATTTCACCTTTGCCATTTCTTCTTCTGTATAGGGAAATTTGAACCCACAGCTTCCTCTCTACCCCCCACACACTCCATTTTCTTTCTGCACCTGAATATGACAGAGGCTCTTACTGAGTGATGGGTATGAAAACCACCTTGATGGCACACATTGAATTCTGGAGTCATGTCAAGTTCCCATTTTGCATGCGGATCCCCTTTTTTTTTTTTTTTTTTTCATTTTCTGAATGAGGAAAGTGATACCTAGTCTCTCTGACTGATACAACAAGGGTTTAGTTCTTGAGCATCAAACAGGCAAGAAAATAAACCACTGTCACTCTTGAGAATGAGGAAAAGTATAACTTTTCTAGGTCCTCTTTCAGGGTCAAGAAACCTTCCCTCCAGATGCTATGCATTGAAAATGTAAACAGCTGAAGTAGCATATTTGAACGTCTCTCCCTTGTGTTCTCTCAGTTGTTTGTTATGGGCCCCTACTTGCATTTTCCCATCCCCCCGCTGAGTTGATTGAACAAACCAGATGAGAGGGGTGAGCCCAAGCCATATGGAGAGACTGCACGCTCACATCAGAGCTCTTGTGATGGGAAACTGTGGGGACTGTCACCTCCAGTGGGTGGCATTTCTGAACAGCTACTGGTAAACAGTATTTTGAATCATTTAATGTGTATCTGCAACCATGTCTGCAATGTATCACTCACTCTCCAATTCTGTTCTGATATTCAGGCAGCTGACTGTCCATCTTATATATTTCCTTTTCATTTCCAAATCCTGTTCTCTTCCAGAGAAGCAGGCATTCTCTAAGAATGAGCATTGCTGTGAAAAGTCTTTGGGGAAGAAAGAGAACCAAATAATTTTTTAAAGTGCATCAAAAAAAAAAAAAAGCTGCTTTTCTGTATCCAGGCTGAGAGAAATATATTAGATGCACTTTGTGAGCTCTGTATAAAAAAAAAAGATTGGCATAACTAAAGATTATGCACATCAATTCCACTTAATTGACTTTTTACATGGTTCACATTTCTGTTAAGTTAGTTAATTAACAGAGCTTTCAAATCACTGTTGCACTGTATTCTCTGGAGCTATCCAAGTTTTGGTTCCCAACACTCAAAAGGCAAAAAAGAGCCCTCTTTCTGCTTTAGAAAGGAGTAAAGATGCAGCGTCTAATTGAGATAGTGTAGCTATTTTTTTAATATTGTAATATTTTTCCCTCAAGGAGATAAACTGCTTAATCCATGAGATTGGTCTGATGCTATGTTTCTATCCATCAGGAAAAACAAATTCATAGAACCTTTTGAAAATTTCTGTAAGACTATATCATACTTCTCCACAGCTTGCAATGCATGTTGCTTTCGCGAAATTTAGCCAAGGTTATGCTCACTGTAGCGAAAATGAGTGCATTTGTAGAGAAAAAAAATTGACACTGGGATCCCTACCAGATGCATTTCAGGGGTTTACCACAGACTAAATCCGCTCTGGTTCCAAGGACTGAATTACCATCAGTGGCTGAAGCCCAATAGGTGCATTCCCAGAATGCATCTTCTTTCTTGCCATTCAGTGTTATGAACTAAAGCATACTAAACAGGCAGAGTTAGGAGGTTTTTTTTCAAATGTGTACTCATGCTAGGAGCAAGATTACACAGAGAAGTGGAAGTTTCTAAAACAAACCATTAAGAGTTTGTTGTCATCCTCTCCTAGTCAGTTGGTTTGCTCAAAGGCAGCTCCAAAAAACTCGTCTAAACCCTCTGTTATTCCTTATTCAGATGACATGACTGAGTCATGTCATATATATATACTCTCTTGCCTAGTCCAAGTCAAAAGACACTAGAAATAAAACAAACAAAAAAGTCTTTGCAGCTGAAAGTAAAACAATTTTGTTCATTTCATAAAAGCACCAAAGAAATACTATTGGTTTTTTAAGTTTTAATTTTAAAATATTTTAAATTTTTGTATATGTAACATAATTTTGATAGGTAAAAATAATTTGTATAGAAAATATCTTTGTGGTAAGTATTTCATACCAGTAAAATGAATGGACACATTTTTATTTCTTTTTTTTTTGGTGATGTTCTTAGAGGAGGAAATATATCAAATTGTATGCACTGAGTGTGTAAAATGCACAAAATCAGCTGGCAATATTCCTTTGCTCTCACTTCTGTCATAAGGATCTGATCCTTGATTTCTCTCTCTCAGGCAGCTTCTAGCTGCAGCTGCTATGGTGTTCTCTGCATGAGTGACAAACATTTAATCCTCTGTAGAACAAGGTTCAAAACATGGCCAAGCTGGAAAGCACTGGGCCTTGTCCTGACAACACTTTGTTTTCAAAACAATCCAATTCCTGACCCTTTGGCTTTATCCAAGGAGGGTGTCTCATAGAACCAGCTTGCATCCCTGATGTGTCTGACCATGGGTTCAGGGATTCTGGATCCAAGCCTCAGAACTGGAGGGGGGAGGTAGTGTGCAGTTGCAATAACAATGACACAGTAAACCCCACCGTCAGTGCCGTCACTCCTCGTATTAGTTGTAGAGCTGATAAGAAAAATCAACACAAGTGAACTGCTATGATTTATAAGTGCTTCTGTATCGCAGGTTGTAGATCCTATTTTCAGTCTGGGCCCAAGGTGATATAATTTGAGCATATATATAGAGTCCACATGTATTAAATAAAACCTGAAAAGCTCCCCCATCACTTATCTGCGAATGCTGCTTAAAATTCATTACTTTGCTGTTGTTTAGACTTTCTCTTTAATTAGTTTTCAGACTGTACATTCTTTATAATTACCCCAAGCAAGATAAAATGAGAAAGTTTAATACACTCCATTTGTGCAATGAACTGAATCATTTGTGGAAGGCGCTGTATGATTAATGTAGGTTTGTTGCTGACGTACCATTTTCCATTTGATTACTGTTCATGTATTGCTATGTCTAATTTAGGATCCCATTGTATTTTGTGGCTATATCTTAGAGATGTGCTAGAAATGTCCTCAGATATCAAAAAAATAAATAAAAAAAAAGGCAGAATAATTTTTGAAATAATTGTTGCATTCAAAGCATAGAAACCAACTCACTTTGCTTGGGTTTGTTTAGTTGGTTGGTTGGTTGTTGTTATTGCTTTGGGTTTTTTTTTATATATAAAAAAAATTTTTTTCAATAATTTGTCATTTTAATATATTTTTCTAATAATAATGAAATCTTGTCTTTTGGACATGTACAGGTATTGGATCCTAACCTGTTACAAACCGTTGCTTTTGATGAGAGGATTGTAAAGTTTACTGAAACCAATTATATATTAATGAAGCTCATCATCACAAGAATTCTTGTAATATTCTCTATACTAATATGTTTCTTCACAACCTTCATGAAAGGTTACAGATAAAACACTAGTAATTATTTAAATATTCATTTTCTGATTTTTTAAAATATTTAATGAAGCAATTTATTCTCTGTTTTCCTTATCATACAGAAAAAATGGAAAACTCTGCTTCAGACGTAAAATTATTTTTACTGTTTCAATTCAAACACCAAAACTGAAGCTATTTATTTAAAGCATATAAAAAAAAACAACAAACCAAACCAAAATGGAAATAATATTTTAGCAAATGCAGTATCAGTATATGTGAAGGATGATCCACCTGATAATTTATATTATAATGGTCTTCATGCTTAACTAACTAAATTGAAGAACATTATTATATTTAAACATATATTCTTATTCTAATGCAGTAAATAGGGCTGCAGGTGTAGAATTACACAGCCTGGACTGACACCTGGTAGGATAAAGTCTTTGAAAGCTTAGGCTGTAATTATATTCTGGGGAAAAAATAAGGACCTCATTCTTTTCAACAGAATTATTTTCTTTCTTTTTTTTTTTGGTATTTCAGTAATTATTCCATTCTTTTGTTTCTTACTAGAAGATAAAGAAATTGATTTCAACCTGAACTAAAGCTTATGGATCATGAAAACTAGAGTTTCTGGTCATGTTTGCTCCAGGTCTTTTACAAGACATTTAAGCATGTGCTTTAAACACAGGCACAGCTGCATTAAACCGCTCTGTAAAGCTGAGCAGTAAGAATAGATCTCAATGGATTCTAAGATTTCTTCATTCTTTACAATGAAGTAGATGCTCTTGCAACAAAATCTGGCTTTCAGGTTTCTTTCTATTTCCAGCAAATGTTCTCCTCCTCATTCACAGTGAATCTGTCCTTCCTGGGACAGCCTAGCCCTAAGAAAAGAAGACAAAAGCTGCTTCTGCTCAGGTATGCCATGTCAGACACTGGTGACTACTGGATCTGTAGAGAAAGAACGTAGAAACAGACATGTACAGGAAATATTTTCTTTGCCTCTGAAAAGCATCATTCAGAAAATTCCTCCTTTGGAAATACAACAGTGGCTCTTCTGTCCCCATGGCTATCCCATATCAATGGATTTTTGCTTCCTGCATTTAAGTCTGTAGGTTTTTCAGGCACAGCATCCTTTGGCAAAATGTTTGGCAATCAATTTTAATTTTATGCTAGGTAGAAAATGACTTCCTTTGAAGTCTGATGTCTTAATTTAGGGGTAAATAGTGAACAACTGTCTCTGTAACTTTCCATCGTATTTATAACTTTATAGACATTGATTGGAGGGTGTGTTTCTCTAAGAAACTCTCAAGAATGACTACTTTATTCTGAGTATAATGATAAATAATATTGCATCCTGTCTATTTTTTTTAAATTTTCCAAAAAGTAGATTCCAAACAAATTTTGTTTGGAAACAATCAAAGAATCTCTGAGAAACAACAGCTATGCTGGTCTCCCAGGACTTCCCATCTTCTCCCAGGACTGTACGGCAGACAGTTGGGAATTTTTAGAGTTCCCACTTCGGACAAATGTGGGTCTTCAATTTTGCCACCCTACACCACCTATCTGATGATGCAGTCATAGCATGAGTTCCTTCACAAATCCCAGGGAAATTATAAACTCTAAAATGAATTAACCTAACTTACTACAGGATTAGCTACACAAACCTGAGTGCCCAATATATATCTGGATATTCTGCAAAATTTGATAACAAACTGTTAAAAAGCACTTTCTCTTGCTGGCAAGTAAACCAATGACGTGGTAGAGAGGAATACAGAGCAAAAATCTTGGGCCATGATATGCTCCAATACCATGCAGCTAAGTTAAAGGGCATCCAATCTTGCAAAGAAATGGCTGTATGAAAGACAATGAGCAAAACTAGACTGAGACCACACAGCAGAAAGTGTCAGAGGAAGACAGGTTGAACCACCTTGGAAAACCTCATCTCTAATTCTCTTTAGGTGTGTTTCTGCAAGAACTGGGTGCATTTCTTCTATAAAGCTAGGAAATCTGCCATTGCAGACTCATCAAGGGATGATGTTTAGATCTGAAAAATGTCACCAAAATCAGAACAAAAGCTGAGTTGTCATTGAGTTTTAGAACCATCATAAACAGAGTCCAACAACTGCAAAAATATCCTAAAAAAAAATACGTCAGTTAAACATGACCCCTGTCTCTCACTTTCTCAAATAAACAGCTTCAGCACTTCCAGCTTCTTATTCATATGAAAACCTTTGTGAGCCTCTAAAATATATGTATCTTTGAAAGCTTTGAGGTTTTTTATAATGTAGAAATTGTAACCTGTCTAAAATTAAAACCCCCCACATATTAAAAGCTCTGCAGGCAGCAAGTAAGAGTAGAATTTTACCTAGAAAATTCCCAGTGTTTGACAGTTTACAAAGGCTTTCTTGAAATAGGTACATACTTCAGTGCACTGTTAGTTGAAAGTATTATTTCAGCTGTAGTCTTGTTCCAATATTATTATGGTCTTCTAGAGGAATTTATGAGAGACTAGGAAGGTGTTTAGCCCTGGTAATTCCCGGTTGCATCAAATAAGTAGTATTTCTTAGTGGCCAGATGAGAAATCCAATGCTTGGTATTGTCTCTCATGCCTTCAGCTTGTGAGAAAGGCTTTGTCAAAATCTCAATAAGCTTCTTGTGTTCAGTTTCGACAGGCGGTTCTTTAACTAATTCCTTTCTTGAAAAGCTGATGTGGTCTAGTCCCTACCAGAATTTTTCTGTCCATAAAAAAATGAAATTAAATCAAGCAGAATACAACTTTTTCTTCATGTATCACTTTTTTAATAGTTCAGAAAGAATGCAAGATTCCTGTCTAGTGATTTCACATATGGGATATTCAGCCAGGCTACATGTAGATTTTTTTATTAGAATCAACATTTTTTCTGGAAACCATCACAGTCAAACGCTTCAAGAAGTCAGCAGTTTAGGATTTTAATAAGTACCTAATCTAGGCTTGTTTTTATTGTCATAAAAGTAATTTTAAGTGCTTCTCAATGTATTTGTTCAAGGAAATGTTCAGGACAGATACCTAGAATAATTCTCTTGATTAACTTGGCAGAACTTCCTTCCTATTAGCATTAATATTTTGCTGTTAGTAGCTTTATTTCTCTGAATAATTGGTTCTTCTAATACAAAAATCTTACAAAAAAAAAGATGGCTTTGGATCAGAATAAACATGTTTAGTCTAACACAGCTGGAGGTGTCCAGTTTGCAAACTGTATAAGACTTGGATGTTCATCAGCAGAACCAGATAGTCACATATTACACAACTATCCTTATTACTACTGCTATCCTTACTTGGTGCTATTTAATGAATATACTGGAATCACTTCTGTGTACATCCAGACTGTATGTTTTACTATTTGTAATCAAGCCCAGAATACATTCAGTATGTTTCCCATATTTCCTCAATATAACCTTTTTCTAAGGCTGTATCTTAAAGTATTTTATATTCTCAGTATCCCCATAGCTTTAAGTGACACAAAAACTGTGAAATGTAAGTGTTCATTCTATGCTGAAACATTTGTTACATGTATGGAAGAGTGTAAAAATTTATACTTTAAGAAATGCAGAAATGTTAGTATTTGTTACATTAGTTTCAACTTGAATGTATCTTCTGTAAAGCATTTAAAACAACTGGAAACTCATAATGTTGCTGATATTCATAGACACCATGAAATTTGTATTCCAAAATGTTATCACAGTGAGGTGATGCATGACACAGTCCTGTGTTTTCCTATTTTCAGTAAGTTCCTTTTATCTGAGTAAATTATGCTTCCTAAGACATCTATAAAATAATCAGTAATATTTTAACTAGAAAGAAATGACCAGCTTAATATTTTGAACTACTCGATATAGTAGCATAAACCATAAAACTAAGGAAAACACACAAGATCAATCAAGAATGATTGGTAAAGAGCACGTGACATGTCTTAGTAACGTCTTGTAGATAGGGAATAGCTGAGGGTTTAGACAGGTTTTTTGGGCTGTCTTTGAGTTTCTCAGATGGCTAGGAGAGGATGGTAACAGACTCCAACAGTTTATTTTAGAAACCTCCATTTCTCTGTGTAATCTTGCTCTTAGCAGGAGAAAATTGAACAATTCAAATTGTGCTCTAATTCTCTTAGGAAACAACCTTCTCTGTCATACTATTACTTAATTATATAGATTATATCAATAACAATTTATAGAGATTACACTGTGCATGAGCAAACAGCATATGTCCTTTGCTAATTTATTACATCCATTAGAAACTGATTTTTTTCCCTTTATAATCAGAAATCTAAGTAAGAAAATATTGTTAATCATTCATAAACAAAAAACATCAATGTTATAAAAAATAATTAAACATTTAATGCAAAAATTATTGTAAACCCCATCTAATTATGCTACTCTCCTTTGAAATTCCCTGTGCTGGCTTTCTCTTGGCTTTTTTCTTAGGTTTGTATTTCTTGTTTCCACCTAGAAGCAGCCTATTATCCAAATAGATGGGAAACTCAACCTGTGTTATGATTTGCATTTATCAAAGTGATTTTGCTTTTGAATTTGGCATTTACTGCAGAACTCATGTTTATGCAAAAAAATTCTGACCAGCTCCACCCATTCTGCTTCTGCAACTGCCAATTTTTCTGCTGTGTTTTGGAGCTTGAACAACTGTCAGTAATGGATAGATTTTAACAACCCTTTTTATTGTTTCTAGCAAAGGCAAAACAAAACAAATCTCTTTCCCCCAAATTCCTAGAGAAAATAGAAATTTTTCATAGAAGTTATGAAGGACAGATTTCAACCATTTTTTTACAGAAATGTCTGCCTAACCATATCAAATTAGCTTCCTTTTCTTCAGTCACTCGTACAGTGGATGTGCTGTAACTTAATGTAATGTAATTTAATTTGCTATTTGAACTCAAATTCAGGAGATATCTATTTATTCTGTGCAAACTGACTTTTGGAGTGGGCTTCTGTCATACAAAGCTGGACAACTGTGATGTATGCTTTCTTGACAACTTAAATTGAACAAGACACGTCAGTAAAAATTCTTATTTTCCCATTAAAACTAGGAATCATGGAAGGTGCAAAGTGATTCTGTCTGGTTTCAGAACTAAGGCAAAGAAATAAGTGCAGAGGATGAATCTAGGAAATTAATATTTAACCATTTATATCATCAATTCATAAGTAAATATAGGTTATAAAGCAAAAAATCTTGCTCTCAAGAGAAGTCAGTTAAATCATATCTTTTAAAGTTATGGTTTATTTATACTTCTTTGCAGTAAAACTTACGTATTGTCAACAATAAAAATCACTTACCCTATACTAGACAACATAAAAGTTATATAGTGTAGATATGCATTCAGAGCAAGTGAAGTGAAA
Organism: Numenius arquata; assembly: GCF_964106895.1. Classification (NCBI taxonomy): domain Eukaryota; kingdom Metazoa; phylum Chordata; class Aves; order Charadriiformes; family Scolopacidae; genus Numenius; species Numenius arquata. The sequence goes on along the minus strand of NC_133616.1, from coordinate 59,848,185 downwards.
ATCATTGGCTGGTAAATGTCCATGACTAATTAGATTTATGCAACTATAAACCTAGCAGTAGTTATCCAGAAAATTATTAAAGGAAAACATTTGAAGACTATCTTACAGAAAAAATCCCTCATGTTGCTTTCTGTCTATTCATATTTACTATACGGCAGTAGAAACAGCATCTATCCTAGAAGTTCATCCCAGGTTTTTGGTTTTGGTTTTGGCTTTTTTAGCGACACATTAATAAGATAAGGCAGACAAATACAATGAACACATTAATGCCAGTATAGTATAAATTAACAGAAGCAGAACGAACACATTGAATAGCTGTAAAACAAGTCAGGAAGTACAGAAGTAAGAGAGATGTGTTTTCAGACCTAAGTACGGCTCTGGAGGCTTTATTGTACTTTCACGTCTGCAGCCATGGTGCTTTATGCTGTCAGTCTCTGGCAAACGAGCTATACTGAGCTTTAGAACCAGAGGACCACAATATCACAGGACAGATAATTCAGGCTGGAAGAGGCCTGAGGACATCTCCAGCCCAGCCCGCAACCCCCTCAGGGTCAGCTCTGAGGGCCGTGTTGGACCAGAGGTGTAATGACAAATACTTGGTTCCTCCAAGCAGGGCCAGTTCCTCTCAAAATGGTGCTCTGTGAGGGTGCTAGCTCATGGCAGCAAGCTTTTGATAATCAACATTTGGAGGAAATGCCCAAGGAGTAGCAAGTGTTGGCTTCTACACTCTGCCCATTGCCTTATTTGAGAAAGTATTAGGACTTTCAAGGGTACTTAGCCCATGCTGTAAATTAAGCAGTGCCAGATAGTATTCAAGTACTAAAACTCAACAAGCTGTTCTATGTTAAATGATTATAGTGTTAAAGTGATCACAGGTAATTTTAGGGGACCAAAAACTCTCCTAGAAAATTCTCAGAGCCAGTTTTGGAGTCAGAAAGGACTCAAAACCCATTCCAATAGACAGCTTGATATTCTGTTTAGGAGGTAAAATATGTTTAGGTGTAAGGATATAGGCTGTGCAGTGCTAAAGTATCAGTTGTGTTCATTAACCGTATTTACAAAGGAAAATTAGTCTCCTGAATCACCACCATGAATCTGAAAAATTGAAAAGTAAGTGAAGGCTTGTATCATTATCAGGGCTTGTTTTCCCCCATCTGTCCTTCAACCGATCTGCTAGATCTGACTGCTTTTTCTTCCCTTTTCCTTTCTGCCTTATATTGGAAAAGCTGGTCCCCATGAAAATGACAGTGAAAATCATTATCATTTTCCAGTAACAAGTATGTTCAACTAGAACTACTTCTGTCACCAGTTCCTTCAACATTGATTTTTTTCACATAAGCATATACACAGAGAGTGATATAGGAGATAATTAAAGCATTTTAAGAAGTCATCACCAACTGCAGTAAGAGATACTGCATTACTTCTGCTAATAATAATATTGTTAGAATGTTCTGAATTGTCAAACTATTAACCATTGGTTAAATGATCCCAGACAAACTAAATGGATTTAATACAGCTAAAGGTAGTACATCTAGAGCACAAATAAAAGACTATATAAGTAGGGCAGCAGATTTCTTTCAAAACCAATGGGCCATCAGAGGTAACAGCCTCAACATGAACTCTCAATGTAGAAAGACAAAGAAGAAAAGTGCTTTAGCTTATGTGAACAGACTCCTGCTAGGACATTGTTTCCGCTTCTGGCACTTACATTTCCAGATGAAGTAGGAACATCAAAAGGAGTTCAAAAAAAGAACTGCAAAAACAATACAAGAATTGGAAAAAACAGGTAGTATATTAAAGTTCAATGTACTCAGTTTCTCTAAAAAAGGGTTTAGAAGTAACAAGTATGAATTGGGAGAGGAGTAGCTGGAGAGCAGCCCTGCAGAAAGGGATCTGAGGGCGCTGGTTGGCAGCAGGCTCAGTAGGAGTCAGTGGTGTGTCCTGGCAGCCAAGAGGGCAAACCACATCCCGGGGTGCATCAAACACAGCATGGCCAGATGGTCAAGAGGGGATTATCCCACTGTATTCAGCATTGGTGCAGCCTCACCTTGAGTACTGTGCGCAGCTGAGGAGGGGAAGTGGAGAGGGAGGTGCTAATCACTTCTCCCTGGCATCCAGTGGTAGGACGTGTGGGAATCGTTCAGAGCTGCTCCGGGGGAGGTTTAGACTGGACGTTAAGAAGCATTTCTTTACTGAGAAGGTGGCCAAATACTGGAAGAGGCTTCCTAGAGAGGTGGTCGATACCCCAAGTCTGTCAGTGTTTAAGAGGCATTTGGAAAATGCCCTTAATAACAGGCTTTAACTTTTGTTCAGCCCTGAATTAGTCAGGCAGTTGGACTGGATGGTAGTTGTAGGTCCCTTGTAACTGACGTATTCTGGTCTAGTCTATTTTAAAGCTTCATGAAATGCTGCTAACACGATGTACTACTGTACCCACATTATATGCTACATTCTTGGCCAAATTTTATTGCTAATGCCTGAGAAATAAATTACCCTTTCTTCCATACTAGATTGCCTACTAAGAGCACAGTCTTTTTTCATATTTAAGAATTTCATTTGAATAAAAGTCTTTCCTTATAGGTAGATAATCACTGAGTACTTGGTAGGTATCCACCTTTGCAAAAAGTCTGATATGTTTGTCAGAAAACAGCAGAGAACAGTGAATTATTAAAATGTCTAAAATTTGTTTCTGCCTCTTAACAACTTTCTTTACTGAATATTAATTATAAGCAAAGTATGAACCAAAAAAAAAATATTAAAAAAAACATTTACACATAGTTATAACTTGAAAGAAATTTGGAACTGTAAAGCTGTTGAGACTTTTATCATGCACAAAACCTAAATTGTTGGGACCAGGTAGTCTAAACATTTCACAGGAATACAACTTTCTTTAAATGTCTGCATACCTGCTCTGCTCACAAAAGTCAACACAACTGTTGTGTCCAATGTTTTTCCAGTTTCTGCAGGAGAAGCTTCATACATAATAACAGCTTGTGCAGTTTTATAGGAACATGCACTGCCAGTTTGGCCAAAGGAAAAACGCAATTCCATATTCAGTGGAACTAATACATTCTGGTTTCCAGTGTATCATTCCTGCACACATTGTATTTAGTTTAATAGACTAAATTTGTAGCTTTCCTTCTTTGCTAGGATTTCTCTCTGCTAGGGTTTTTCTCTCCCCTATCTTTTTTCTGTCTTTTTTTTTTTTTTTTTTTTTTTTTAATCTATAGGAAGATAACATCTTTGAGAACACTCTCTGTCATCTAGATGAAATGGGGCAGCATCTTTCATTATTAAGAGAGGCTAGCAGAAAGAATTTTGTAATCATGCAGATTACGTTGTGATGAAGCTTGTTTCCTTAGAAAGCTGGGCTAAAAGCAGGAACATACCCACAATAACATTTCCTTTGCAATACAGTGTAATCCAACTGAGAGCCAAAGAAAAACACAGATGTTATTTTTGCACCCTTTCTAATGTTTCCTTCTACTGGGAATTATTTTTTGCATCAAGAAATTGCACAACAGACATTATTCAGCTTTACAGTAATTGTTATTAAAATGAAAGATGACTGAAAAAGTTGCAATTTAAACACAATTAAGAACACTTAAGAATAGGATTCTATCAAGCATAAAAGCAGTCTTCAACATTGATTTAGTAGCACAAAATGTTTCCAGTGTGTATGTGTATTTATTCATTTTTATGTATTGAATTCTTTCCAAAACATATTTTGGAATACCATGGTTCTTGGTAATGTAGATCCAAAGGTGAAATATTCTTCATCATGATGAGTGATCAGTACTTCATATTTTTGTTAAGTTCCTTATGTAGTCTTAATTCTTGTTGCACATTCACACAGAAATCTACTTAATTAATGCCATAATGTGTGTGTGTGTGTGTGTGTGTAAGTAATACAACTAAGAAGAGGAAGAAGGGGAACGATTATCTGGATTGATATTCGTTCATATCCTTGATTATCTGGAAGACTATGAATTTCTATATGCCCTCTCACTTAATGTCTTAAATGAGGTTTGTTTCCTCATTAAGTTGTAGTTTTTGTGAATATGGACTTCTGACAAATACTACAGACCTGTTTTCCTCAAACTGCTCATGAAACTGCCCTTTTCCAAGACACACAATCTAAGAAAGAACTTATTCCATTGTTAAAAATGGCTTCAGACTGAAAAGAATGCTGCGACAATCAAGACTTTTATTAATACAGTAATATTTATGATACATGTCCAATTTTGAACGTGTGCACACATGCAGAAGCATCTTCAGCCTTACTAATGTAACTAACCACACTGGTGAAGAGCAAAGGCTCTTGGACCAATGTTTGTTCTCTAATATATAGCAGGCTAATAAACGTGCACTGAAGTAAACAAAGTATGACATGCAGCTCCATTAGATGTGTGTAATAAATAGAAGACATTATAAAAGGAGATTTACAGAATCTATTACTGTTTCCTGCTGGAGAGAAATACAAAATGAAGTCCTAGAGGGGATATATGATAAGCAAGGAATACTAAAAAAGATTGCTTATGCAGCACTTTGTTCCCTAGGGTTCCCTAGTTTAAGGCAGGCCAAGCAGAGGACAAGGAAGAGCAGATATAAAAAGTGCTTAAACCTTGGGGAAGCATGAAAGACCGTTGTACGGATGGATAGTTTATAATCTGAGCAGCTGCTTTACAAATCAACAAGGAAAAAGAAAGAACTGGAAAATAATAAAACATTAAAGACACATTATTTTTGTTCCTAATGAAAAACTCAGTAAAAGAGGTGTTGCTTAGAGAAACAAAGGTAATTCAGCAAAAATATGTGATTTATCTTTGCCAGACTGGTTGCAGCAATTGACAAAAATCTGTCCATTTGTCTTACACTCTAAGCTTGCTACAGGCACTGCCAATAAGTCCTTGTCATTGTTTTTGACATCACAAGCATCTGCCCGTGGAAGTGACAGACCCGGTGATCAAAGTGGTAATGTAATGTACTGCATAAAGAGTTCACAATTTGCATTTCACCTATACTGTCAGCAATGTTCATTTCTGAGAACAAGAAGGTTTTGGAAGGTGAGGTTGTACAGGTGTCTGAGCACATGAATCAGAAAGAAAATAAAAGCTGAACAAAAATGTCCAAAGGGCAAAAATATTCCTGTCTCACCTCTTTGTTTCGATCAGATGTTTCAGATTTATAAGAGCATTGACAATAATTGAAACTCTTATGAGGTAAAAGTATATCATGAATAATATGACTATTTTTGATGTCTGACATCCATCCCAAAGCACTTGATCATATTTTACAGATTTTGGATCTGAGCCTACAAGCTGTGCTGCAGACTCTCTTTCTTTTTACTGGTGTTCCACACAAGCACAAAAATCTGCCAGCAAACTGATAGGTAGAACTGACCTGGTGAAATTGATTTCTACACAGATGTGTACTTATTTTCTCATGCAAAAGAATACGAAATTCTTGCCTGACATCTTGTTCTGAGGTTAACTAAGTGAAATGTTAACTTCTGAGGTTAATGTTCCCCTTCCAAGTTGTTCACCACTGCCCTAGCTGGTTGTCACTGTTCTCCCATATCTTCCTGAAGAGCAGTCAGTTAAACACTCCCATGCCTGTCTGGGGTAGTTCAAACTAACAGCGAACCATCTCTCCATCCCTCCATCCTCCTCTCCCCCCACTTAATTATAAAACAAATGCAAATTATTTATATGAAGTGACTAACTACTCTGTGTCAGAGGGAAATAAGAAACAGGTGAACAGAAATAATACCACATATCTTTGCAAACCGAGTATTTGTTCATTCCTTCTATAAACACAGTCTGCTAAAGTTTGAACGGGTATTCAGGTGCCTGAACTATTCCAAAATGAGTTTACAGCACAGTTTTTTCCTCTCGGTTGAGAAGTTGGTGTCCAGAATAGCTAATTTAACAAAATTTTGCAGCAGTGTACGCTATTGAAATTTTAAGCATCCGAAGGCTGGAGGAAAGCTTATACTTACAATTTAGGCAATCAGCCACCCTTTCAAACTGATGAATGTTTACTCCTTTCCAGTAAAACCCTAATGATTTTTAAACTATGAAATTATATATATTTCTTAGCTTCCTATTCCATTCTTCAGTACATCAGCATACAGAGTCTCTGCTTTTGATGTAAAGCTTTGTGGTTTTGTTTTTTTTTTCTTTTTTTCTTTCTTTTTTTTTCCTTTTTTTTTTTTTTTCATTTTTTATTTCTTTTCCATTATGAGTATGCTGGGCTCATCCTGGAGAGGAAATAAGCATTTCTTAGAGCACATTCCAGGACACAACATGGGTAAATCTACAATCATTTCTACAATCTCCAAGGTTTTGTAATAGGGGCAGAAAGTAGTCCACTGATGTCTGACATTTCTTGTGGTCTATTTACCAACAGTTTGTATCCTGGCACTTTCATTTCTGCTACCTGACTGACAACCAAAATAAGATGATAGGATTCAGTGTCACTCTTCATCTGTTATTGTGGAACTATTCCATCTGTTGAAATGACAGAAGAAAGAAGGGAGAAGTTTGGCAGGACACTGCCAGTCTGAAGAATTAGCACAATGAACTAGCAAAACTGATCTGCCATTTTTAGAGTGTTTAATTAGTAGCTCTTAGACTGAGTCACAGTCACAGCCAGTGTTTGACTTTGAATGTCATTCAGGTTGAATTTTCATATAGCAAACATTCCTTAGTAGCAGTTTTCACTCTCAGGTGACATTCAAAGAACATGAATTACATTTCAGCAATACCCTTAGTTGCAGGAGGAAATCCTGAAAGAAATAAAAAGGCAACTGCGATAAACAAGTGGCTCAGAAACTGGTGCCATCACCGAAATTTTGGGTATTCTGAACTCAGGGAATTTTATATGGCACCGAGTCGGATAGCAACAGATGGAGTACACCTGTCTCAGAAGGGGAGAAAGATACTGGCAAGTGAGTTGGCGGGGCTTGTTGAAAGGGCTTTAAACTAGGATCGAAGGGGGAGGGGGTTAAGCGTAGGTTGAGCAGAAAAAAACTCAAAGAGAGCCTTCAACCTGCCATCTCAGCTAATAAGTCGGCCCCTTTAGGCACCCAGCTGAAGTGCCTTTACACAAATGCACGCAGCATGGGGAACAAACAAGAGGAGTTAGAGATGTGCGCACGCCTCCAGGGCTACGACATTATTGGCATCACCGAGACGTGGTGGGATGGCTCTTACAACTGGAGTGTTCGAATGGAAGGTTACAAGCTCTTCAGGAAGGACAGGCTGGGCAGAAGGGGAGGGGGTGTTGCCCTCTATGTCAAGGACCAGCTGGAATGTATGGAGCTTCACCTGGGGATGGGTGAAAACAAGACAGAGAGCTTATGGGTCAGGATTAAAGGGAGCACGGGGGCAGGTGATGTTACAGTAGGAGTCTGCTACAGGCCACCAGATCAAAGTGACAGCGAGGATGTGGCCCTCTACAAACAGATAGGGGCAGCATCGCGCTCGCACGCTCTGGTCCTCATGGGGGACTTCAACCACCCCGACATCTGTTGGAAGGACAACACAGCAGAGCACAGGAAATCCAGGAAGTTCTTAGAATGTGTCGACGACAACTTTCTTCTGCAAATAATAGAGGAACCAACGAGGAAAGGAGCAGTGCTGGACCTTGTCCTCACCAACAAGGAGGGGCTGGTCGGGAATGTCAAGTTCAAGGGTAGCCTCGGCTGCAGTGACCATGAGATGATAGAATTCAAGATTCATAAGGCAGCAAGGAGGGTGCGCAGCAAGCTGGCTACCCTGGACTTCAAAAGAGCAGACTTTGATCTCCTGAGAGATCTGATTGGTAAGGTAGCGTGGGAAAAAGAACTGGAAGGGAGAGGGGCCCAAAAAAGCTGGGTGGTATTTAAGGATTGCCTCCTCCAAGCTCAGGAGAGGTGCATCCCAAAAAAGAAGAAATCGGGCAAAATAGCCAGTAGGCCGGCGTGGATGAACAAGGAACTGCTGGACAAACTCAGGACCAAAAAGGAGGCCTATAGAGGGTGGAAGCAGGGAAAGGTAGACTGGGAAGAATACAGAGAAGCTGTCCGAGTCACCAGAAACCTGATCAGGCAAGCGAAAGCCCAGGCAGAACTAAATCTAGCCAGGGATGTGAAAAATAACAAGAAGAACTTCTATAGATATATCAGGGATAAAAATAAGACGAGGGAAGCTGTGGGTCCCCTCCGGAAGGAAACGGGAGACCTGGTCACCCAGGATGTGGATAAGGCTGAGCTACTGAATGACTTCTTTGCCTCAGTCTTCACTGGCAAGGGCCCTAACCACACTGCCCAAGTCACGGAGGGCAAGAACAGGGGCTCTGGGAATGAAGAAGCACCCACAGTACAAGAAGACGAGGTTCGAGACCTCTTAAATAACCTGAAGGTGCATAAGTCCATGGGACCTGATGAAATCCATCCACGGGTCCTGAGAGAACTGGCGGACGAAGTTGCTAAGCCCCTCTCCATCATATTTGAGAAATCGTGGCAGTCTGGTGAAGTTCCCACTGACTGGAAAAAAGGGAACATAACTCCAATATTCAAAAAAGGAAACAAAGAAGACCCGGGAAACTACAGGCCGGTCAGTCTCACCTCTGTGCCTGGCAAGATCATGGAGCAGATCCTCCTGAAATCCTTGCTAAGGCACATGGAGAATAAAGAAGTGATTGGAAACAGCCAACATGGCTTCACCAAGGGCAAATCGTGCCTGACAAATTTGGTGGCCTTTTACAATACTGCCACAGACTTGGTAGACAAGGGCAGAGCGACTGACGTCATTTACCTGGACTTATGCAAAGCATTTGACACTGTCCCACACGACATCCTGGTCTCAAAATTGGAAACTCATGGATTCGATGGATGGACCACTCGGTGGATAGGGAACTGGCTGGATGGCCGCATCCAAAGGGTTACAATCAATGGCTCAATGTCCAGGTGGCGGCCAGTAACGAGTGGTGTTCCGCAGGGGTCGGTACTGGGACCAGTACTGTTTAACATCTTTGTCGGTGACATGGACAGTGGGATAGAGTGCACCCTCAGCAAGTTTGCTGATGACACCAAGCTCGGTGGCGCAGTTGACACGCTGGAGGGAAGGGATGCCATCCAGAGGGACCTAGACAGGCTGGAGAGGTGGGCTCGTGCAAATTGCATGAAGTTCAACCAAGCCAAGTGCAGGGTCCTGCACCTGGGACGTGGCAACCCCAGGCACAAATACAAGTTGGGTGGAGAATGGCTGGAGAGCAGCCCCGAGGAGAAGGACTTGGGAGTGCTTATGGATGAGAAGCTCAACATGAGCAGGCAGTGTGCACTGGCAGCCCAGAGAGCCAACCGTGTCCTGGGCTGCATCAGGAGAAGTGTGGCCAGCAGGTCTCGTGAGGTGATTCTGCCCCTCTACTCTGCGCTCGTGAGACCCCTCCTGGAGTACTGTGTCCAGCTTTGGAGTCCTCAATACAGAAAGGACATGGACCTGTTGGAACGGGTCCAGCGGAGGGCCACGAGGATGATCAGAGGGATGGAGCACCTCTCCTATGAAGACAGACTGAGAGAGCTGGGGTTGTTCAGCCTGGAGAAGAGAAGGCTCCGGGGAGACCTTATAACAGCCTATCAATACCTGAAGGGAGCCTACAGAAGAGCTGAAGAGGGACTCTTTGTCAGGAAGAGTGGTGACAGGACAAGGGGCAATGGTTTTAAATTGGAAGAGAAGAGATTTAGATTAGATATAAGGAAGAAATTCTTTACAGTGAGGGTGGTGAGGCACTGGAACAGGTTGCCCAGGGAAGTTGTGGATGCCCCATCCCTGGAAGTGTTCAAGGCCAGGCTGGATGGGGCTTTAAGCAACCTGCTCTAGTGAGAGGTGTCCCTGCCCATGGCAGGGGGGTTGGAACTAGATGATCTTTAAGGTCCTTTCCAACTCTAGCCATTCTATGATTCTATGATTCTATGAAGAGTACTGGCAAGCCTCAGTAAGAGAATCTGGGGGTGACAAAGGTGAGTAAGAGAAATCAAATCATACAAGGACTTTTGGAAGGCTGGAACCGATAAATATGGTTGACTTTTTGTGGGGCAGAAGGGAAGGAATTCTCATTTTTTCCCAGCCCCTTAGTTGCATCCTGTTTTACCTGTCTCCTTGAACCAGCCATAGCATGCCCATTCTCAGCATTTAATTAAGAAGTTTTCCATGTAGTTGCTGAACAGGTTTATTCCTTGTGTGCCAGACTGTTGTGGTTTCGGCCGAATTTACCAAAACCAGACTGACAGATGGCCCTTTCCCCCATCTCTCCCCCCTGCAAAAGAGAGGAGAGAAAGAGATAAGGAGATTTAGAAGTTTAGAATGAACTAAACTACTTTAATGAAGAATTAATATTAAAATAATAAAAAAAAAAGAAATAGATACAATATATACAAAACTGTGTCGAGCTCCCAGGATGACAGTCACGTCACTGGCAGGCACTGGGGAAGTCCCAGACTGGACTCAGTGATGAATGGGAACCGGATTCCAGCTCTGGAGTCAGAAACACACAGATCAAGATCAAAGGCAGATGAATAGACAGAATCCTCTTCGGACGTTGGCCATCGAAGAAATAAAAAGTTGACCCTTTGATCCCTCAGCTTTTATACTGAGCATGGGGCAGATGGGATGGAATACCCCAGTTGGTCAGGTTTGGGTCACCTGTCCTGTCCACTCCTCCCCACCGATGTGACCCCTCTACGTTTTTCTGTTTCCGACCCTCTAAGGGGGCAAATAACGAAAATAGGCTGACCTTGGTTGTTATAGCAATAAGTATAAGCAAGGGCGTCTCTGCATACCGTTCCTTGGCATGGAGCACAAACATTGGTCTTATCACTCTGAGAATGAGCAGTTTTCTCCACAATATACCATTAATTTCAGAGAGTTAGAAGAGGCCTAGCTAAGATGTAAAACTACAGAACAGAAAACTGGTTCAGTTTTACTTCAAACCAGGACACAGACATAACGTGGCAGCAGAATCTTTGGGCGTGTTCTCGGGTAAGCAACACACAAGCACAGTCACAGAGCCAAATATGTTCAAGAATAATGCGATTGGCTTTGTCCAGGAAGGCTGAAAAATTGTGTTAAGACAGAAAAGGCCTGTACACTTTGAAGGGAGGAGAGAGGGAGAGAAAGAGAATGGATGAAAAAATATGAGTTAAGCAGGATCTGCAAAAAGTGTTAGGAAATGCCACTAAATGTGGAAGTGCAAATGGTATGTTATAAAGTGATGTGTTGCCCACAAAATAAATTATAGGACCAACGATAGAAGACAAAAAGATCACTGTAAGAAAGAGTACTCCCTTTCTGTATGTAAACACACACACAGAGGAAGAAACATCAGCCCTCATATTTCCCATTCCTGGGGGGGGGTCTGCAGCATCTGTACCGTCCTCCACCTTTCAATTACTGAGCCAATGATCACAGCTGAGGTGGCTGTGTGGCTAGGACTAGGGTAGAGATAGGAGAAAGCTGAGATTTTGCCTGCCTGTTACCCTGCTCTAACCATGTATTTCTGTAATGATTTGGTCATCTCATGTCCCAACACAGACAGATGCAGCAGAGAGAAAGAGAAGTGAAAAAACCCCAATAAAATTCCAGACATCTCTGCTGCCAAGCACATATTTCGGTTGCTTATTCAGATATATTTTAGTATTTCATGTTTAATTATTCACTTTTCATCTGGGATTCTGTCTAAACACCTTCAAGGATAATTATAAAGAGGTCTACAGCTACATTTTTGGAATAAAAGTAACTATTATTGGCTTTAATAGAAAGTTCTCCTGTTACAGACAGATGTGCTTGTTAAACCTCTATCCCACTTCTCTCTTAAAAATTTGACCATTAGTATCACAACAAGAGCCGAATTTTTCTGAAAATCCATCAGCTATTTAGACACCTAAATGGAATAAGGATTTTCTGAAAATCTAGTTCCATATGTACTGAGGCCAACAACGTCTTGCTTGAATTCTAAAAATCAAGTTTATGGGAACTACAGGATCAAGCTTGTGCAAGTAAAACTTCAGATTCACCTTCAATAATTGAATTTCATGAAAACCTCTTCTAGGCTTGTACTTCATGAAAAAGAAACAGACTTGTGAGGTTGGAGATAAATAAACAAAAGGTTGACCAGTTTATACAAGGGCATTTTTGCTCTTTGGAAATTTCCAATAGCATAAAAATTGTTGTTCTTTCAAATTAGGACAAAATTGAAATAGATAGACATTTTTCACATGTAAATATGCTCTGATATTATTTTTCAGAATTCAGTAAAATGAAACATTTCATTACTTTAAAGTAACATTTCAATATTTGACAGTATTTCAAATGAAATGTCAAATGGAATTAAGACATAATACGGACAGACAAATGCTTACTTGAGACTGGAAATTTTGCTTCATCTCAGGAATTGAAAAAAGTGTGACTTTTGTTTGCTTGGAAAAAAACCAGGAGTTATAAAACTTTTTTAAAAATAGAAAATATTTTTTCTGAAATAAACATTTTTCTGTATAAAATTTTTCTTCAACAGATTATATATTTGGCTAGCAATATTTCCAAACTAATAGTTTTTGTATTTAGTGATGGGTCCTGATTTCTTACAGTTGGATCCTCCATAGTCATCCCCATATTAAAATATTGTGACAAGTGTCTCCACTGGTCCCATATTTATTTTCTATAAAATTAGTGTATTTTTTTTCTTATGCAAAACTTTGCAAAATGTCTGTTTGAAAAATAACCACGTTGTTCTGACCCATACCACCTCCAGAGCTATGCCTTAACACTGTCTGGAGAGCATAAATTGAGCAGAACTGTCTCAGGGACCATTAGGAGTATGGTAAGTTACGTTCCAACATCTAGAAATGTTTCTACAGAATATTTAATCTAATGCCGTTTTGAGTACTTTCTGATTTAAAAGTTGCAGAACATGACTGATGAGAATCCAGTTTGTTCTGAAATCTGCCAAATGAAATGTTCTGAAAATGTGTTTATAGCCAAATACCTTCATTCATTTCCTTGTACATAAACACTGCAATTTCTATGGAAAGCATACATAACACTTTGTGTGGAATTTCATCTCTAAGTATAGATTCACTATTCCATCCATCTTGACATGGTTATAGCACAAATACATTAAACATGGGAAGATTCACTGAAGTTGGCATGACATACTCACACCTGAGACTGTTCCTATATTTACAAATCTGTACTGAGAACACATACACAACTTGTGATCTTGCTGACGTGTCACAGGGTTAGCAACAAAAATTCCAGATAAAATACATCCTTAATACTCTAATGAATATTCAAAGAGTTCAGGTGCTTTCAAAAAAAACTATTCACCTGCATCAAACTGTAGTGAACCAATACACTGCTCCAACTATTATGCAGCAATCTGTAAATACTTGATCACTGAATGTATGTTTATTGCACAGAAGCATATGAGGCCTATTAATGGCCAGCATTATTTTTTTCCTAAAACATAGCATTTTAGGCATTTTAGACAGCTGCCAACTGCCTGAGATATGAGAGACTTCTCTTTGGGAAGAAACTTCTCTTTCAGAGGACTATATATGTCACAAAATTGATGCTTTCTTCCTGGAAGAAGCAGCTGACCTAATCCTGGGTTTTACTGTAGCTTAGAATCATAGAATCACCGAATGGTTTGGAAGGGACCTTTAAAGATCATCAACCCCCCTGCCATGGAGCAGGGACGGCTCCCACTAGACCAGGTTACTCAAAGCCCCATCCAGCCTGACTTTGAACGCTTCCTGGGATGGGGAACCTACAACTTCTCTGGGCAAACTATTCCACTGTCTCAGCATGGTCAGAGTAAAGAATTTCTTCCTTATATCTAATCTAAATCCACCTTCTTTCAGTTTAAAACCTTGTTCTAGCTTGTACCAACTGAGAGAACAGAGCTTGCATTTGCACCGGAGCTAGACAAACCGCTAACGAGTTGAGAGCCAAAAGGTATTGCTGATCACAGCAGATTCATAGACTATACTGCAATGACAAAACAAGAATTGGGAAAATCAAGTAGATGAGGTAAGAAGCGGATAAAACAGGGAAAGCATTCTTTAAAAAGAACATGGCGTTGCCTCAATCAAAATCTATCTCAGCTCTCAGGCCCCTCTGCCTATTGTGTTGCCAGGATCAGGAGCCATTTACCTGTTCTTCCACAGGAAGCTGCTGGTGAGGAGAGATGGCGTATCATCTCTTCATACTGTTTTCTGCATAACCTGAGTCTGTGCAGAGATACACCGCATGGCACCATTAAGCTTTCACGTACTTTAATGATTTCAAGATTGAAAACCGGGTTGCCCAATATTGTGACTTCGCAGGAATGGGTAGCAGTTGAGAAAGAATTCTATGAAACTAGATGTTGCAATAAGATAAGGAGAATAGCAGTTGTGTTTAAGACCTATTTTAAGTCCTTTTAAGAATCTAGCCCTGAAAAGTGACACAAATATGTGAAGTAAAAAATGGTCTTCAAAGAACACGGTGTGATTTGAAAAATGGAAAATAATTTATGCAGCAGTATAGTGAAAGAGAGTAGGAAATACTAAATACCATTTAAATAAATACAAGTAACCTCTGGCTCTTTCAATTTCCTTTTTATGAAGACTTTCAAAATGTGTTTTAAGGAAACAAAATATTTGCATTCTTTCCAACAGACTCTCTTTTTCTTTCTCTCAAAGATTAAAATGACCATCCTCCTGTTTACAGCACCTGGGTCCTGTCTGAAATATATTAGGAAAACTTTATGACAGCAATGATGTACCTGGAAAAATATGCTTATAGTAAGTATGGGATCTTATGGGAGCTAATGAGATGGAAAATGACTGTTTTATAGCTGTTCTCAAAACTCACAGCGTAAATCATCTACAGGAATCCTTACCTGCTTTTTTTTCCTCTTGGACACTGAACACATTGCATTTCATGCAATAATATTTAACCAGAGGTGCTGATCTTTCCTTTAGTCTTCACTTTGGTATTTCTAATTTTCTACTTCCATTTTTATTGCCACAGTGTTCCCTTCTTCCATTAAATCTTCCACCCTTGCATTTCTCCAGCCTCCTTTCTCTTTGGATTCTACCTTCAGTAGTGGTGGAGGATCTGAGAACTTTGTTTTCTCTAAGCAAGCTGACACTTCCTGTCTCCTGTCCTCATCATTTTATCCTGGTTTTACTCTGTAGACACAAAGGAAGAAATTAAAATGCCACTTTTACTTATGCTTCATGTACCAGTCCAAAAAAAAAGGGTAATAGTCTTACAGAATAATTTCAGAAACTTCCACCTAGATTCAGGTAGACCTGTGTCTCCTACTTAAGAAATGGTCTAACCATGTTTCCTATGGAAAGAAACACCTAAATTAAGGAGGTTCAAAAGGAGGCATGAATCATATGATCACAGTGATCAGTGTTGTCCATTTGGGGCACTGGACCAAAGAAGGTTTACTTTACAAATAATAATCATTTTAGTTTGCATTTTTATTACACTATAGAGCCTATCAACTCAAAGGAATTAACAGAGATTTAACATCCTGCCTTTTCATATATGTAAATGTTATACTCGTGTAACACTGAGTATTACATGGTAGTTTTACATACTTATGCAACATACTTAAGTTTCCTAGCATTTATTCATTTAGGTGTTAGCGTAGGATCATGGAAGGCAGTCAAGAATCCATAGGCCAAAAAATAACAGTGATGAAGGACTAAAAGGAGCTGAAGACCACTTAAATGGTGAGAAATGAGGGGATAAGAAAAGCAGAAGTCCCAGTTTAGAAATGGATTAACAACGAATGTCAGTGTCAAGAAAAACATTTAGGCTTCAGTAAGTTCTGAGTTCAAAACAGTAATGAAACTCAAAATGCTGAACCGAAAATGCAATATGTAATCAGTGATGTTGCTCTGTTCATTTAATTTTTGCTTTCTTGTCCATTCATTTTTGTTGTCTTGACCCTTCCCAGCTTGGAGAAGAGAAGGTTGAGGGGTGAGCTCCTTACAATGTACACATTCCTCAAGGGGGGCAGCAGAGGGGGAGGTGCTGATCTCCTCTCTCTGGTGACCAGTAATAGGACATGAGGAAACGGAATGAAGCTGCATCGGGGGAAGTTAATGCTGGATGTTGGATATTCTTCACTGAGAGAGTGGTCAGTCACTGGAACAGGCTCCTCAGGGAAGTGGTCATAGCACCAAGTCTGTCAGAGTTCAAGGAGTGTCTGGATGATGCTCTTAGGTTAGTTTAGTTTTAGGTAGTCCTGCAAGCAGCAGGGAGTTGGACTCAATGATTTTTATGGGTCCCTTCCAACTTGAGATAGTCTAAGATTCATCAAATTCTAATTCTTAGCTTCTTCTTGATGGTTTGGTTGTATTTCTCTTCCCAATTTTTAAGATGTAAACAAATCAAAGTTTTGTGATTTGCACACCACAGAGTAACACAGAATTAGTTATCACCTGCATATCATAATGGTATGTTTAGAAACGATATTCTAGTGTGAAATATGACCAAGCACATTAAAATGATTGCTAACTTCCTGCATTACAACAACAGAATATACTAACTTACACATTATGGAAGAATGTTAGTGTACACTAGTTGCATACAGCACTAGCTGTATTCAAGCTATTACAATTTCATTTATTAATTATTGATGTGCTCAGTAAATTTCTACCATTGTCTTGGGTTGTACAGCCACCAGCACACTCCACTCAGTACACTTTTGCAAAAGCAATGACACTGCTCTTATAGAAGCAGTTAACACAAGAAGAGGAACAATAGGAAATTAAGTACACAAACAAACCACCAGCAACCACGCAAGAAACAGAAGGTATTCATCCTGACTGAAGAAAGGTATCGGTCACCTGGGGTCTCCCAATTGTAAAAGAAAGATTTTGGTGAAGATAGTTCTCAAAGATCTATCTCACCAGGGTAAACATAAAATGAAGCAAGTTCTCAACAATGAACTCAGATCAAGGGGAAACAGGAAACTGAAAAAAATACAGCATTATTTAAAAGATAAGGGTGGATATTTTTAAATAGGAGTGCTTGTTAGAATCTATATACAATGACATGGTCACTGAGATTTGGACACTATTGAAAACAAAAGGACTTTGAAGATACTTATTTCATAATTGTGATTGTAAAACATTTATTAAGAGATGCAGGACATCAGATGTTAAATACTGTGTGTAAATTTCTTTCCTTACGCAGTTACAACAATAAGGCTATAGAAGGCCTAATCTCATCATGATCCCAGTTTACACTTGATTCTTACTTTCCTAGCCTGATCTAGGATTTCAGCAAGATTAATTTCATTTTAATTTTTTGCATCCATTTTGAATATAAATGCATTTTCTCTACCTTACCATGAACGAATGACAAAGCACCTGCAACATTATTTCTATTAATTCAGTTTACTATCATAGTGGAAACAAAAAGAATCAGTATTCCAGTCTTTAAAAGTAGTGATGATATTTATAAATAAAGAGCATTATCACACAATAAAGAATTACAACATATGTGAATAAAAAGCATTTTATAAAGCAGCAGACAGTGAACAATATTTAACTTCAATGCCATGTTTCTGACATGTACTCTGTTGAATTTACATGGTTGTTTTTAGTTATTTCACAAGCACAATAATCACCTTGTTGGATGCCCTGCTTTTCAGATGCAATCTGGGTGAATAAATATGTTGATTAAAGATCCACTTTTGCAACATGAAGAAAGGTTTAACAGCCTGCAAAAGAACGTTTTACCTAGAGCCAGACCCCTGCAGTATTTATAGTCACTTGTAACTCTATTGTGGCAAGATTCAGCCACGTCTACCTATCAGTTGGAAAAAGGGCATCAGAGAATGTTAGGTTTTATTGCTAACAAATCCCTTAAAACAGAGCTCATTATTAACAGTTATCTACTCATTTCTGTAAAGATTCTGGGTCATACCCCATCTTTATATTATTTAGTGCAAATTCACAGATTGAGCAACCTGGTCTACTGGGAGGTGTCCCTGCCCATGGCAGGGAGTTTGGAATTGGTGACCTTTAAGGTCCTTTCCAACTCTAACCATTCTATGATCTAAATCTATGTCTTCGTAGTTCTTCTTCATCCTCCATTTTCCATTTCAAAACTGTAAGCTGAGCTACAGGAATTTCCATGATGAAAAATTGCCATAAACTGAAAAAATAATAATATGGAAAACAAATATGTTTTCATACTAGTACAAATCACTTCAGGAAAAAATTGTCCATATGCTTTTTCCTACAAAAATAAATATTTGAACACTCCCACTCCATTAAGCTGTTTTATGTATGTCACACTGTACTTAGACCTAAGTTTCTATGTCAGAATCCACCATAAGAGATATGCAGTATATTGCCTATTCTCATTTTTAACATGCCATAAAAACAGAAATAAATTTTCCATCCACCAAAAAATGCCAAAATGCATTTCTGCAGAATAATTGTCTACTGAACCTAACTCAAACAGCACATGTTGTACCTGTTCCAGTGAAGTTCACACACTTCCTTTCCACCTTTTCTACCTTTATCTATCTTCTTCAGTGGACAATATATTAA
The DNA here is from genome assembly GCF_964106895.1 of Numenius arquata. Lineage (NCBI taxonomy): Eukaryota > Metazoa > Chordata > Aves > Charadriiformes > Scolopacidae > Numenius > Numenius arquata. The sequence continues at coordinate 59,829,575 of NC_133616.1, read as the reverse complement.
TGTAATTATATACAGATACTCCTTAGTGTTTTGACGGAAACACGTTTGTATACTGTACTTTCTCTCACAGTAAGCTTAACTGTTTTTCCTTGGTGTAACACTGTGGGGTAAGGTGCTTGCTTTAAAGAAATAATATTAATTCAGACCTGCAATTCATCTCTTGAATTAAAAAGATGACATTCATGGACAGGCAAAGAATAAAATTACGTCTTCTATGTTTAGAACATGCAGTACCAATGCAGTTTATTTTGCTGTAAAAGTCAGGATGATAGTGTTTAAATAGTTCATGTGAAAGCATGGTCTCACTCTGTAAGTTGTGAAACTGTGATTTACAATCATAATGATAAAAAGCCATTGATATTCTCTGAGAACAGCTTGATTTCTGAAAAGAATTATCTCTTTCATAATTCACAGCTGGGATAATTTGACTGAGTCTGCTTAAGTGAAGGTATCTGAGATAACATAATACAGAGAATATGGTTCTGTGCCTATTGCACTTGTGGCAGAGTTGTGGCTGCTTCTATTTAGATGCATTAGTCTTTTTCTTTGTAGCTCAGTTATAAATCACCCCTGCCAGCAGGCACACCACATAAAATAGGATTCAAGTGAATATTTACAGGGCATTTAAGGGGATCTTTAACAACTTCTCAACAGGATTCCTAATCGTTAGACACTAATAAAACCCAGGATGTAATTCTTGCTAGAATTTTAAAAGAATAGAAGAATCATTATAAATGCATGAAAACCACATAATTTTCAGCAGTATTTAAATTTTCAATAAATGAGGCTTGTCATCCTTTAGTTGTCCAAATGTAAGCCTTAAAAAAAAAAAGAAAACCCTGGCTTGTTTGAGGAAACAAAGAACCATTAAATATTTTCCATTATTTGATCATACATAAGTCTTTTTACAGAACAATACTGGCCACATTTTTGAATAAATACATTCTTTACAATATGAAAGTACTTAATTAAAGGAAGAAAAGTAAAATCATACTTTACTTGTCTAAAGAACATCTCATGAATGCTGAAGTCCTCCAAAATTTAGATATATATTGTGCACTTGAAGTTTTATAATCTATTTTATAAGGTATGGAGTAGTTCTGTTACATTTTTAATCATAATTCTAAAATCACTATAAAACACATTATTTTAATACATCACACTAAAAATAACATTATGTCTTAGAGAAAGGTAACTTCAGCTGTTCTCAACGGAGAATAAGATAATTTTGTAAGTAAAATGTATCTTACCAAATATAGTGAAAATTATTTTTTCTCCTCATCCTTCATACTTGAAATATGTTTGAAAGACTTGTTCCTGGCATTCACTTATTCACTGTTCTGTAGCAAAATCTGGAGCAAATTTGGAAAATTATTCTCCTAGGGTATTAGTTCCTGCATCCTATTTGATTTCCTCGACAGCTTGAAAAAGTCCTTTTTTTCCCTTGAATACTTACTTGCTTCCACTTTCAGCAAAAGTTATCACTATCATTATTTTTGAATACTGATGTCAAGTTGTAGTAACCTGCCAGAAGACTCCATTTGTTAGCAAACCTGAAATTAGAATTTACACTCTGCTTAAGAACTCCGACTCCAAACAGAAAGAAAAAGGAAATATTGAGAGCCCTACAGTTGTGTCTTGGGCTTATCGGAGGGTTTGGTGTGCCTTATTACTCCCTCCGGGTCCTGGTGAACTCCAGACAAGGAGCCTCGGGCTTCAGGCTTAGTGCTGCCACCCCGTGGCCAAGAAAACGAGTGAGGATGATCCCTAAAATTTCTAAGCTATTATATATATCAGAATAACAGGAAATCAAGGGTATTTTTTTTCTAAGTAGGGGAAAAAAAAAAAAGTGTTTATTCCCATAGAGAATTAAAACATGTTTAATTAACGGAAAGGAAGGGAGGGACTCAGGCAAGGGAACCTTGGATACCAAATAACAAACATAAATTGCTAAACATTTAAGTGACTCAAACTAAGTATTAGCAAACATGCATTGTAATTTTCCCACACGCTTTGGCTGATCGGCAAAGTGGAGCTCTGTGTACACATCCCTGTTTAGGGATTCAACTTCCTTTCAGAAGGATTAAGTCTCCAGTGACATTTATTCCTGGCTACCCACTACTTCCTGCTGCTGCTGTGGCCTAAAATAGACAAGCAGCATTGAAATTGATAGAGTTTGATTGTTCCTTGTGTGTCTGAGGGATCCAAACTGTTTTCAGGACCTTTGACTGTGGGCAGGCAAATGCCACTTCTTGGTTTTCTGCAAGAACTTTTAACTGCTCTGACTCATCCTCCCTAAAGTGTCGTGTCTGTCCACATTCAACCAAGTATGACCAACCAGTATGCAAATGGAAACCTGGTGCATTAATTAATTTCTCCCACTCTTTGCCCCAAACATCGCTAGTTATGTCTAAGAATGCCTTGTTGGAACAATCTCTTGCTGGCCAGCAGCTAGTCTCCTAACTTGTCTTTTAGTCCAGCCCAAGGATTGCACGGATCATGGGTAGGCTCTGCAGTGTCCTCTGGAATCCACCATCCCCATACTTCCTGTTAGTTAGGTGTTTAGGCATTACTTGTAAAGTAATTCCTCATTCCGAATAAAAAAGACCCTCTCATTTCATTATTTATCTACATATAACTGGTTAGACATTCAATAGAATCTACTTTATTACAGGAAAACCAAGCCCAACCATCTAATTTGTGTCACATGGTAAGATGATCCCTAGTTCAGAAAAGGGACCTCATTTAAAAACTGGTCCTTAAATATTAAGTTGTTACATCCTTTTATCACTCCTTCACAAGAAAAATGACAGGAAAGTGTCTGCTCTCATTTTTCTTGAGTGAAAGATCAAAAGTGGTTAGACTAGCAAAGAGTTTATGATTTGCCCTTCCTGATGCAAAGTTTGTGGCAGTTAGTAGTGGACACTACATCCTGTAGCCATAAAATGAAGACTCCACTACTTCTTGTCTATTATCCCTGCTCTGCTACACCTGCTTAGTTTTTAAACTCTTGGTCTGTTATTGCATTTATGTTGAACCATTTATGCTGAATCATACACAGTAAATCCTTGATTGTCCTTGTTAGAAACATTTTGTAGGTAAAGAATAAAACCAAATACAAGTGGTTGGGAAGGAAACAAACCAGGTGTTTACAAAACAGAGCACATGGCTGAACCACAGCAAGCCAGATTGCTGACATGCATGTGTTGCAAACTGGAGTAAAGCATATCCTCAGACAGAATTTAAAATCTGCTCCTGCCAGATAAATGGTTCCTTCAACCTTTTAGTCTGCCAAGCACTAAATTCCTGCTCAGTCATCCTCGAGCAATAACTATTGAATTCTAGATAATTCATGCAGTTCACAGATCCAGCTTTGTAACAGGTTATTCAAAGCAAATCAATTCAGAATTAGTTTCTCTTAGACAATGAAGTAAATTGAAACCTGTGGAAAGTATACTCCAAAGACTGGTCTTTATTCTTAATACATCATCTCAGATCCCCTCCCCTCAAAGAAATCCCCCTTCCTTCAGAAGTATCTTTAATAAAATATTCCCTCTCAAAACAATCACAAATTTAACAGTTCCCAAGTTCATCTTCCTGTTTTTTTCTCCTACTAGTCACGTTCTCCAATGACAAATAACTTTTCTTTAATCATAGCAGAAGAAAGTTGCCCCCTTGTGCATACGCACTGAAATACAATCCTTAATTACATAATCAGAAAGTATTTTTCCCAAAGGACCCTGCTTCATTCAGCATCCCAGATGAAGTACACTCGAGGAATGAATTAGGGATACATGGTGATTAATGATCTATGTGCTTTATTACAAAGTTAAAAGGAAAAAGAAAGGGAAACAAAACTGAACAATACTCTACAGAAATAGATTCTACTCCAGGCTCTGCCACTGAGTTTCCAAGTGACTGCTAAACAAATCTTTTAACTCAAAATTTGTCCAGTTTGTCATTTGCTATGTATTTCACATTTTCTGAATGATGAAATTAAGATTCTGGCTCCGATGTGTAAAAATTCTTACAACACAATGATTAATAAACCAACACATACTTAGAACATGTGAAATGCTTCAACACCCTGAAAAATAATTTCTAGCTGGTTTAACTGAAGCAAATTTACAAAAATTAGAAACATTTTAGTCTCTCATGGTCTGAGTATCCTATCTGTAAAATGGGAATAAGAACTTCTGATGTTTCTGTGAAAATTGATTTGGTTTTATTCATTTGAAGGTCTAAGCCACATTGGCATGGGCATCTTGGAAGAAAGCTAAGAGGAAAGTAGTCATATATTGTTTATGTATAAAAATATTTGAATTCAGGAATAAGGCCTAAATCATGCAAATGTATGAGAAAAACAGCACATTTAAAATTTATTTATTAATTGATTTTCTTCGTCCTGCAGTAGGCAAGGTAAGTCCTGGGGAAAAACCTTTATAAATTCAGTAATATCATCATTACTTTACACATGAGAATTAAATTAAGGTTGTGCAGAAAATTTGGATGATATTTTCCAATATTTAAGCACTTGATCTTTTATTGTAACTGCACATACATACACAAGTCATGAGAGAAGCTAACAGCAATCAGAGAATGTCTATTTGAAATGTTGTCTACATAAATATTGACAATCAGTTCTCGACTAAGAATTCAATTGTTAATGAAAAGGTTTTAAGATTAAAAAAAAAAAAGTGTGTAAACCCAGACCATTGTTACCCTAAGCGAATGCAAAACAGTAAAAAAGGGAAAACCAAACTTCTGATCCTGAAGAAGGCCATACTTGGAACAGGTGTTAGCGAATGGATGTGAAGATTTATGTCTGTCTTAAACACAGACTCATATAAAACAAGAACCTTCAAGCAAATGAATTTATTTCTGAAGACAACAGGGAATTTGATTAAATTCCTGGGAAATTAAACACATCAACAAGGAATAATGTTTAACACAGCACGTAGTTTAATTTTCAATATTTCATACTGCCATTAAGTATGTAAATGTCATTTTTAAGTTGAATGAGTGCTCCTCTTCTTGGTACACTGATGCACCTAACCTCCTGAATATCTGCTGTTGAACACATGCGACGAAAGTGGTTTGCAAGTTCTGCAGATGTTGCAAGTGATCGTTTAAACGCATCTACTTCAGTAAGCCAAAACTATGGTATATCAGATTTTGCATAGTACTACTAAGTAACACATAATTTATAGACATGAACAGGATATTCTGTCTGCCTGCACACTTCCATAGAATGGAAGATACCTTTCCAGGTACAGGTATTTGATTTTTCCAGACAATCTGGAATTTCATTACTGTAATTTACAATGTTTCAAGATCTTAGCTGAGTAGAGACGTTAGACATGGGTTAAATCCAGTTGACCTCTGATTAAGCATATGATTAAGTGCTCCAATAAGTTTGTGTGTTTTCGTGTTGTTTTAAATAAACACCTATTAATGCCTAGTAAGAATATTGCAAGGCAGAGCTGTGAGCAGTGCAGTTATTCAGGAGTTAAACATGTACATTGCTTGTAAATAAACTGTTTCTCCTCTTAGGACACTGTGTTGAGAATGTAGAAGAATCTGTCTCAATTAGAGCTCCTTAAAAAGGAATTAAATACATTGTAATGAGATATAAAACCATCATGCCTAGATTGCTCCTTCACATCGAATCCAGACTCGAAATGAAAATATTATTATCTGCTGCCTGTTTGAGCTTACGTCTACATAAAATGAGCTTGGTTGCCCAGATGCATTTATCTCAGAAAAATATCTGTCACAAATATGAGACAATGATTCGCACAACTATCCAGTTTGCACATGCCTGAATGACTACATCCAGGTCAGTCTGCCACATTATTCCCAAGAGTTTATTTAAGCTACACAGCTTCACCTATATGCACATACCATTCCCACATGGCAAGAAATCTATGTATCTCCAGCTGTATCTATGCTAATAAACCACAGAGGGATTGCTAAATCAAGATCTAAGACATGCAGAATGCATGATCTAAGGCAAAACGTCCAGATTTGCTCTAAGTTTGCCAAGTCTATTCTGGGCCTCTTCTCACTACTAAGTCATCAAAACCTCTGTCATCTATCGCGTGTTTTAAGCTCTGTCTGCCATTTACTTTCAACGTCCACACAAACCTCATTGAGCCAGTATGGTGCACCAACCTATGACCTATAAGGTGGGGGTAGAGAAGACAGCTTTTATGAAGTAGAACTTCAAGAGACATCTAGGAAAGCACAGTAGAGGCAGCTACTGAATATGCAACAACTTGGTCATAAAAAAAAGAGTAAGTTGTTGCCTGAGTAGTTTTGAGTTGTTGGCAGTTGTTGAGCCTACATCCACCATTGTTAAAAAATTACAAGTATACTCGTTGATCCCATCAACTTCTGTACCCATAAATTTCTTTGTGCAGGAGGTTACATTCCTGAGCCAGTTGTTGGAGCTGATGCTATGTTCAATTCAGCAGCCTGCATCTTCTGGCCTTTTCTTGCAATCCAGAAGCAGGCAGCACTTCAAGGGATGAGCAGCACAGCAGTTCAGTACTGCATAATTAACATAATTATAATCAAGATCTGCGGCACCACCTAAAACTTTTAGCATAAGGGCCACAGAATTCAGTTCCAACGCTGCCAGTCAATAGACAAGAAATCCAGTGACTAACACAGGGAGCCTGCAGTCACAATCAAAAGAAGAACTGACTGAAATGACAGCAGTGCCTCAGCAGAAGTGATTCATGTGTACTTAATTAAGACTACTGGCTGTAAACACCCCTGATGTGTACCAGTATAAGAACTCCAGCAGCTGTCTCTTGTGAGGAACTAGCACCTGTTTCAAACAAAGGGCAATAACTAGAACATTGTCAGCAGCACTGCCTTACCTCTGTTGTCTGGTGCCCAACGTTGTTCTGCACAATCACCAAAACAATTGGAAATAGTGGGTCCTTAACTTCTGCCAGGTGACCATGAACCAGGCCTTTAGGCATCTCCATACACACTGGTTTTGCCTTTTGCACTGGCTAGATTATCATGATCTGCTGCACACTTTGTAATTCACATGAGAAACGACAAACCCATCCAGCCTGGTGGCTTGCAGGTTCATACATTGTTTCTGAACAGTGATCCTCCTCAGGAGGACATTTCATAGGAAGGATATTTCTCCTTGCCAGTACTTATTATACAATAGAAAAGGGTGGATTTGTTGAAAGAGTGAGGAAGGCAGACGAGGAGGAAGGGAGAGAGAAGGCAAGACATGGAATTGTTCATAGTCCAGCAAAGTGTAATCGCTTTCTTCGTATATCCAGTACGTCCAAATGACACCTATGAATGACACCTATGAAAGGAGGTTCACCTTTCCCTTCCTTCCATGGGTCCCCAAAGGCAGGAGCCTCCATTCCACTTCATATATCTCCAAGTGGTCTGGACACAGCCTCTCTTCCTTGAGACACTAACAGCAGGACAAGTCACATAAAAGGTAGGATTTACACGTCACAGAAGGAGAGAAAACTAGGGCCTTTCCAAGACAGAAAGTGCTTATGTTGTAATGTGCAACTATTTTGTTACTTTGTCAACAAGTGCCAAAAGCGTACCTAAATTCACAATAAAAGGTGAAGAAATACGTCTGCAGTACTGCATCAGTGTTCCATTGACAGCTGTTTATCCAATGAAGGGTACTTCCCTCTTAGGTTACAAGGAACAGCTTGCAGAGCTTGAATGCTGTGAAGATCAAGTCCTTCCTCACAGCAGTTTCACTGCACTACTGGAAGGGTCCACTTTTGGGTTAAGCTGGTCGAGTGATTTGAAAAATAAAACACACAGAATCCCAAACCAAACATGTATCTGTAATGCTTTGCTGATAAGGAAGAGGAAGCCTGGATGATTAGAGATCAGCTCGGGAGATGCTGCTGAAAAGTCCATGCTGACTGACAACACACAGGTTAAAAAGGAAAAAAAAATGCCAAAACAACAACAACAACAAACAAACCACAAAAAGATGCTTGGGCTACCAGCCAGCTCAGCCAAGGAGTTAACAGCAGAATGTTAGGGAGTATATTCATAGAATCATAGAATCATCTTGGTTGGAAGGGATCTTCAAGATCATCTAGTCCAACCATCAATCTAACTCTGACAAAAAAAACATTACTAAACCATGTCCCCCAGCACCATGTCAACCCGTCTTTTGAAAACTTCCAGGGATGGTGCCTCAACCACTTCCCTGGGCAGCCCATTCCAATACTTGATAACCCTTTCAGTGTAAAAATTCTTCCTAATACCCAACCTGAACCCCCCCTGGTGCAACTTGAGGCCGTTTCCTCTAGTCCTGTCGCCTGTGACTTGGCAGAAGAGACCAACGCCCACCTCTCTACAACCTCCTTTCAGGTAGTTGTAGAGAGCAATAAGGTTCCCCCTCAGCCTTCTTTTCTCTAGGCTGAACAACCCCAGCTCCCTTAGCCTCTCCTCATAAGACTTGTGCTCCAGACCCCTCCCCAGCTTTGTTGCCCTTCTCTGGACACGCTCCAGCACCTCAATGTCTTTTTTGTGGTAAGGAGCCCAAAACTGGACACAGTACTCGAGGTGGGGCCTCACCAGTGCCGAGTACAGGGGGACGATCACCTCCCAAGTCCTACTCACCATGCTGTTCATGATACAAACCAGGATGCTCTTGGCCTTCTTGGCCACCTGGGCACACTGCTGGCTCATGTTCAGCTGACAGTCGACAAACACCCCCAGGTCCTTTTCTGCTGGGCAGCTCCAGCCACTCTGCCCAAGCCTGTAGCACTGCATGGGGTCATTGTGACCCAAATGCAGGACCTAGCACTTGGCCTTATTGAACCTCATCCCATTGGTCTGAGCCCATTGATCCAGCCTGTCCAGATCCCCCTGCAAAGCCTTTCTACCCTCAGCAGATTGACACTCCCACCCAACTTGGTGTCATCTGTGAACTTACAGAGGGTGCACTCAATCCCCTCATCCAGATCATCGATAAAGATGTTAAAGAGAACCGGCCCCAGTACTGAGCCCTAGGGGACACCACTCGTGACTGGCCGCCAACTGGATTTAACTCCATGTCCCACCACTCTCTGGGTCCGGCCCTCCAGCCAGTTTTTAACCCAGTGGAGGGTACTCCCATCCAAGCCATGGGCAGCCAGTTTCTCCAGGAGGATACTGTGGCAGACTGTATCAAAGGCCTTGCTAAAGTCCAGGTAAACAACATCCACAGCCTTTCCCTCATCCACCAAGCGGGTCTCTTTGTCACAGAAGGAGATCAGGTTTGTTAAGCAGGACCTGCCTTTCATGAACCCATGCTGGCTGGGCATGATCACCTGGGTGCCCTTCATGTGCTGCATAATGGCGCTCAGGATGATCTGTTCCATGACCTTCCCAGGCACCGAGGTCAGACTGACAGGTCTGTAGTTCCCCAGATCATCCTTCCGGCCCTTCTTGTGGATGGGTGTCACATTTGCCAGATGCCGGTCAGCTGGGACCTCCCCAGTTTGCCAGGACTGTTGGTAAATGATGGAAAGTGGCTCTGCAAGCACTTCTGCCAGCTCCCTCAGTACCCTTGGGTGGATCCCATCCGGTCCCATAGACTGGTTTGTATCTAGGTGTTGGAGCGGGTCCCTCACCACCTCCCTTTGGATTACAGGGGCTTCATTCTGCTCCCTGCCCCTATCTGCTAGTTCAGGGGTCTGGGTACTTAGCGAACCCCCTATTCTACTACTAAAGACTGAGGCAAAGAAGGCATTCAGGACTTCAGCCTTCTCCTCATCCTTTGTCACTACATTACCTCCCATATCCAATAGAGGATGGAGGTTCTCCCAAGTCCTCTTCTTGCTACTAATACATTTATAGAAATTCTTTTTATTGCTTTTAACATCCAAGGCCAGGTTAAGTTCTACCTGGGCTTTGGCCTTTCTAATCTTTTCCCTACATAACTTTACTACACCTTTGTAATTTTCCTGAGTGGCCTGCCCCTTTTTCCAAAGGCCATAAACCCTCCTTTTTTCCCTGAGCTGTGACCCTATCTCTTTGTTCAGCTGGGAGGCTGAGGAACATTTCACTAGTATTTTGCAGCAACTTCAACAAGGTGGGCACCTGGCGCTGGCTGGTAACAACAGTGGACAGATGCTCAGTCAGTGTTGGCAGGATACCTGCAGCCACACAACTGTGCCAGAGGTATCAGTGACACTATCCAGAAGTACCCTTGGGATAAATGCTTGTAAGCCCTTCTGTTTTCATCACTGTTGGTAACAAAATACCACTTCTCCCATTAAGAACATACAGGCTGAACATTGACTTTCCTTCTATATTTCAGGACCTTCTGCACTAGGCAAGAGAAAGTGCCATCTTGTGGGACAGGATTTGGCTGGTCTCAGCAAAACCCCCAACACTGCTCAGTTGATTCATAGATTCATAGATTCATAGATTGGTCCAGGCCGGAAGGGACCTCCAAAGGTCATCTAGTCCGACCTCCCCGCAGTCAGCAGGGACACCCCCAACTAGACCAGGTTGCCCAGGTCCTCGTCGAGCTTCACCTTGAATATCTCAAGGGAAGGGGCCTCAACCACCTCCCTGGGCAACCTGTTCCAGTGTTCCACCACCCTCATGGTAAAGAATTTTTTCCTAATATCCAATCTAAATCTCCCCTTCTCCAGCTTAAAACCATTGCCCCTCGTCCTGTCGCTGCAGGCCTTTGTAAACAGACCCTCCCCAGCCTTCCTGTAGGCCCCCCTCAGGTACTGGAAGGCCGCTATGAGGTCTCCCCGGAGCCTCCTTTTCTCCAAGCTAAACAACCCCAGCTCCCTCAGTCTGTCCTCATAGCAGAGGTGCTCCAGCCCCCTGATCATTTTGGTGGCCCTCCTCTGGACCCGCTCCATCGGGTCCATGTCCTTTCTATATTGAGGGCTCCAGACCTGCACACAGTACTCCAGGTGAGGTCTCACCAGAGCAGAGTAAAGTGGCAGAATCACCTCTCTGGATCTGCTGGCAGCACTTCTTTTGATGCAGCCCAGTATGTGATTGGGCTTCTGGGCTGCGAGAGCACACTGCCTGCTCATGTCCAGCTTCTCGTCAATCAGCACCCCCAAGTCCCTTTCCTCAGGGCTGCTTTCTAATACCTCATCCCCCAGTCTGTATTTATACTGAGGATTGTTTCTTCCCAGGTGCAGAATCCTGCACTTGCTTTTGTTGAACCTCATGAGGTTCATCTGGGCGCACCTCTCCAGCCTGGCCAGGTCCCTCTGAATGACATCCTGTCCCTCCGGTGTATCGACAACACCACACAGCTTGGTGTCATCTGCAAACTTGCTGATGGTGCTCTCAATCCCTCTGTCTATGTCTTTGATAAAAATGTTAAACAGTACTGGTCCCAGGACGGACCCTTGAGGGACACCACTAGTCACTGCTCTCCATCTGGACTTAAAGCCATTGAGTACCACCCTCTGGGTGCGACCATTCAGCCAATTCCTTATCCACCGAACCGTCCACCCATCCAATCCGTATCCCTCCAATTTGGCAAGTAGAATGTTGTGAGGAACTGTGTCAAAGGCCTTACAGCAGTCCAGATAGATTACATCCATAGGTCGCCCCTTGTCTACTGACCTAGTCACTTCATCATAGAAGGCCAGTAAGTTAGTCAGGCAGGACTTGCCCCTAGTAAAGCCATGTTGGCTGTCCTGAATCATCCCCCTGTCCTCCATGTGCCCAAGCATGGCATCCAGAAGGATCTGTTCCATGATCTTCCCAGGCACAGAGGTGAGGCTGACAGGTCGGTAGTTCCCAGGGTCCTCCTTTCTTCCCTTTTCAAAATGGGTGTGATGTTTCCTTTCTTCCAGTCTGCAGGGACTTCACCTGACTGCCATGACTTTTCGAATATCATGGAAAGTGGTTTTGCAACTTCATCAGCCAGTTCCTTCAGGACTCTGGGATGGATTTCATCAGGTCCCATGGACTTGTATATCTTTAGATTCCTTAGGTGATCACGTACCATGCCTTAAGTTATAGTGGGATGGACTTTGTCACCTGGATCCTCAACTTGTGGGCCATCAATACAAGAGCTAGGAGGAGAGGGGTTGCCAGTGAAGACTGAGCTTCTTGATAAAAGAAGATGTGCTGGAACTTGTTGGCCACAGGCCCTGGGAAGGGTAAGATAAGAACTTTTAGAACAGAGAATACTGACTTCATACAAGGACAGCTGGTGAGACTGTAAAACAATCACCCTGTAAAGGAGAAACTATTCTCCTTGCTCAAGATGGATTGATGTATTTAGAAGAAATAAGTGTTTAGAAAAATGCTTTTCGCATTAGCATTAGCATTAGCCAATCTGTGAATGCCTAATGTGGAATGTGAACCAATCAGCTTAGAACACGCTACCTTAGGACTAGTATAAATGTATGTAAAGAATTATAATAAAATCGACATCTTGCTTGCATCAAGCCGTGTCCCGTCTCTCAATTGCGGCAAATTGGTGACCCCGACGTGATTCCAGGGCTCAGGAACTACCTATCTGCGTGGCATGCTGCGAGTCCCACAGAACGTTGAATGAGCTGCTGAAAGGAAGCAGGAGCCGGCTGGCCTGAAATCCCTCCGGAGTAGAGAGGTGAGCTGTGGGAAACATGGGAAATCAAGCGTCTTCCCCTGAAAGAGACGGATATGAGCTTATGAAAGCTCTCCTTCAAAAGCATGGAAAGAATATCTCTGGGCATGATCTTAAAACGATACTTAAATGGGTACAAGTGAAAATAACCACTGTAACTGCATCTACTATTTTTACGCGGGAACTTTGGGATGATGTGGGGGTGAAACTATGGGATGCGGCGACTACGGGGAACGCTGAAGCACAGCATATGCTTCCGTGGTGGAGAGGTATTTTTGAGACTTTAAAAGCCCAGGAAAAAAGTCACAAAGATGAAGCAGAGAGAGAGGAAGACTCTCCTGCGATACCTCCGTTATCGTCGGAGGGTAAAAAATCCATTGCACCACTAGAGGTGTGTGCTGCGGGGTATCCCCCAGAAGAGGATCCCTTTGATCCGGGATCAGTGGACCCTGAAAAGGAGCCAGACCTCTACCCCCCCGACCCACATGATGTGTGGGCTAACATAAGGCGCCAAGCCTTAAAGGAAGGAGAACTGGAAATTGCTAAAACGATAGTAGCCCCCATGATTTATCAAGGTCAGGGGGCACAGTGGGAAGCTCTATCTTTTCCAGTAGTTAAGGAGTTGCGCCGTACTGTCACTGAACATGGACTTTCCTCCCCGTATTTTGCAAGCTTGTTATCCTCTGTTTTTGATACATATGTTATGATTCCGCATGATTTAAAATCCTTAGCGCGATTGCTATTGACGCCGACACAATACACTTTGTGGGAGGCTCATTGGAGAGGGGGACTCCAAGCACTCCTCTTAACTTCCGTAGGTCACGGCGACGCAGCTATCGCTATAGAGCACCTCACAGGTACAGGTCAGCACACCAATCCTGTGGATCAGGCTCGAATTCCACGGGAAGCCCTTGAGGCAACTCGTGAAGAAGCAAAAAAGGCCTTTTTTAAGGTTCCTGGCTCTCAGAAGCCACAAAAGGCTTTTACTACTATTACCCAGGAACCCCGAGAGCCTTATATGCAGTTTATCGATAGACTAAAACAAGCTTTGGAGCGCCAAATAGATAATATGGAGGCACGGGAAATTTTGTTGCTAAAATTAGCCGTCGAGAATGCTAATGTGGATTGTAAAAAGTTGTTAAAGTCTCTCCTGAATCCGAACCCTACATTGGTTGAAATGGTGGAGGCTTGTAATAGAATTGGTACTATGGATCATAAATTTGAGGCCATGGCCGCTGCTTTCGCGGCCATGCGTGGTCCAACAGGACCAGGGAACTGTTATGGTTGTGGCAAACCCGGCCATCTGAAGAAAAATTGTCTAAATGCCAATGCCAGTGCTAGACCCCAAGCCCCTGGGATTTGTCCCAGGTGCCGAAAAGGGCATCATTATGCTAATCAATGTCGGTCTAAGTATGATTTTCAGGGACAACCGATACAGGGAAACCGATCACGGAGCGCGGGGCAGCGACGCGTGCAGGCACAAATAGCGCAGCTGACGTTCCAACCCCCTCGGAGGGAAGCAGCAGTGCCTCAAGTCTTCGCCCAGCAACATCAGGCAGCGCCGGACTGGACCTGGCAACCTCTCACACAGTAACGTTACTCGATTCCTCGGTTCACCTATTGTCAAAAAATGTCTCGGGACCTTTACCCCCTAGGACACAAGCGTTATTGTTAGGAAGATCATCTACAACATTGTCAGGCCTTTTTGTGTTACCAGGGGTCATTGACTCTGACAGCATTGATGAAATTAAGATTATGGCATGGACCCCGTTTCCTCCCTGCACTGTACCGAAAGGTAGCCGTATAGCGCAATTGATACTGATTCCCACGGGGAAGGACTCCCCGGTTTCTAGTCAGCCCCAACAAAGGCGGGGAGGGTTCGGATCTACGGGGAATCCACAGATCTTATAGGTACAGTCTATCTCCCAGAAACGACCTATATGTCAATGCACCCTTATTCGCGGGAGACAGCAAGTAGTGTTAAATGGGATTATTGATACCGGGGCTGATGTTACAGTAATATCTCAGGCTAAATGGCCCCCACAGTGGCCTCTGGCCAACATTTCCCAGACGTTGGCAGGAATCGGTGGAACTGGCAGCAGTCACCAAAGTCTGGAATTAATCCAAATTCAAGGTCCAGAGGGGCATATAGCTTCTGTTAAGCCTTTTGTGCTGCCTGTTCCCATGATTTTGTGGGGGCGTGATGTGCTGTCCCAGTGGGGAATGTCCATTCGGACCCATTTTTAGGCAGGGCCATTGAAGTGCATGACACCCTAAAATTAACCTGGAAAACCGATACCCCTATTTGGGTAGATCAATGGCCCCTACTACTGGAAAAGCTTCGCGCCCTCCAAGAATTAGTTACAGAACAGTTAATGAAAGGACACATTGTGCCTTCTACTAGCCCCTGGAATTGACCTGTTTTTGTTATTAAAAAACAGGCTGGCAAGTGGCGCTTGCTCCATGACCTTAGAAAAATTAATGATGCTATGGAAGACATGGGAGCCCTACAACCCGGACTCCCGTCCCCTACTATGATTCCTCGAGATTGGCATTTGACTGTTATTGACCTCAAAGACTGTTTTTTTAATATCCCCCTGCATCCAAATGATGCTCCTAAATTTGCTTTTTCAGTTCCAAGCGTCAACATGCAAGCTCCGTTGCAAAGATACCAGTGGGTTGTGCTGCCACAAGGAATGAAGAACAGCCCTACAATCTGTCAGTGGTATGTAGCTAAAGTACTTAGTCCTGTTAGGACCGCAATGTCTGGTGTCTTATTGTACCATTACATGGATGACATCCTAGTAGCTGCACAACATCGCGAGGTCATGGAGGAAGCTGTAGCCCTTGTCACAACTGCTGTTAACTCAGCAGGCCTCTGTATCGCGCCAGAGAAGGTTCAAAAGATACCCCCATGGAAATACTTAGGTTGGTGCATCAGGGCCCAGACTATAGTTCCTCAACCTTTACAGATACAGGTGGACGTAAAAAACTTGCATGATGTACAGAAATTGCTGGGAACAATCAATTGGGTCCGACCGCTGTTGGGAGTTTCTAATGTGGACTTAGGTCCTTTATTCGAACTGCTTAAAGGAGATACTGACTTGCATTCCCACCGCAGTCTTGATCCTGAGGCCATTGACTCTTTGCAAAAGGTTGCTACAGCAATCACTCTCAGACAGGTACACCGGTGGGCTCCCGAATTACCTTTTTATCTAATTATTTTAAACGCCGCTCGACAGCCTCATGCACTAATATTTCAATGGGACTCTCAAAAATCAGACCCACTGCTGATTATCGAATGGGTTTTCTTGCCGAATCAATCTACAAAAACCATTTCGATGCAGCATGAGATGTTTGCTTCTTTGATAATTAAGGCTCGGCAACGCTTATTAACATTATCAGGAGTAGACTTTGCTTGTATTTGCTTACCTGTGACGAACATGTATTTACAATGGCTTTATCAGCAGTCAGACACCTTTACTATGGCATTAGCAGACTATACGGGTCAACTCACATCCCACCCACCTTCGCATAAGCTGCTTAATGTTGATTTTTGCTTGATGCCCGGGCCGAAAAGGAGCGATCGGCCATTACAAGCCCTTACTGTATTTACGGACGGGTCTGAAAAATCGCACACATCAGTCATCTTATGGTGGGACAACCAGCATGGACGATGGGACTCGGACATAGAGACCGTTCCTGGTTCTCCCCAGATAGCGGAGCTGACTGCGGTTGTTCGAGTTTTTCGAAGGTGGTCCACACCGCTTAACCTCATCACTGATTCAGCCTATGTTGCAGGGATTGTTGAGCGAGCTGAAGCATCTGTATTACGTAATGTCTCACATTCTGACCTATTTGCTTTATTACAGGAACTTATCTTTCTCTTGGACTCTTGCCCTCACCCCTATTTTGTTATGCATGTCAGGTCACACACTTCTCTACCTGGTTTTATTGCAGAAGGGAACTGACGAGCTGATTTGTTGACATTACCGGTACAGGTATTGCCGGATCACATAGCACAGGCTAAACTCAGCCATTCTTTTTTTCACCAGAATGCTGGATGTCTCAAAAGGCAGTTTGGGCTTACCTCCCAACAAGCATCTAACATTATCGCTGTATGTCCTGACTGCCAAAGGCATTCTTTCCTGTCAATAGCAGGAGGGGTTAATCCCAGAGGGCTACAGAGCTTACAGCTATGGCAAACGGACGTTACGCATTATCCGGAATTTGGTAAATTGAAATATGTCCATTCCTCTATTGACACCTTTTCAGGTGCTTTGTTTGCTTCTTGCCACACAGGGGAGAAGGCATGTGATGTCCGCAAACATTTGATGCGTGCTTTTGCCACCTTGGGCATACCCTCTCAAATAAAAACGGACAACCGTCCTGCATATGTCTCCACCGCAACGAAAGCATTTTTTGACTCCTGGGGTGTGACTCACATTACCGGCATTCCTTATTCCCCTACAGGTCAATCCCTGATTGAACACTCTCACCAATCTTTGAAGTGTTTGTTACAACAACAAAAAGGGGGAGTAGGAACTGCTACTCCTGAGGAACATCTGCAGAAAGCTTTGTATGTTTTTAATTTTTTGAATTGCTCTTTGTTAGATAGCAACCCTCTGATAGTCTGACATTTTAACACAAATGCTTCACTAGAGGTGCGAGTCAAAACCCCCGTGTTGGTTCGTGATCCAGAAACAGGTAAAGTCATGGGACCGTATCCCCTTATCACATGGGGCAGAGGCTATGCTTGTGTCTCCACAGAGAAAGGCCCCCGATGGATCCCGGCAAAGAGTGTACGACCTTTCCGTGAATCCCTACCACAATCATCCGGTGAAAACTCTAATCACCCTCAGGACCAGTCTTTCGAGCAACAAACTGGTGAATCTCCCGAGGAGGACCAGGATAACAGGGACTGAAAGCCGTAAGCGAGGAAGAACTGTATGAACCAGTGTAAAGAAACACCAGTCACAAGAATCGCTTGTGCCTTATGTAAAACCTGTGAACCTTGGGTCTTGTGTATATGCTATACTTGTGAAAAACAATGGTGGCATCGGGAGACGCTCGCCAGACGTTGGTGTGATGGTTGTTTAGAAAAGGAAGTTGATGTAGCTAACATTTTGCTTGTTACAGGGCACGAACCGTAATGGAGTAATCGTTATTTGCATAACTGTACAGACTGGGCCAATTTGGTGATAAAAAGGGCGAAAGAGGCGTTGGTTTGTCATTCGGAGTGTAGCAAGGCAAACCTAGTGCCCGCTATATGGACTGTTCTTAAGCAGGATTGGAATCAAACAAAAGAGAAATGCAGAAAACGGTTCGCTTGGAAACTGGAGAAGGGCGGAAAGTTGCTTTTAAAATAATATCTCTTATCATGATTACGTTAGAGGGCGTGCGACGTCACCCACTTTTACCTGTGCTACCCAAGGTCAATGTATGGGTAACACTAGCAAATCTCACTGGGCAAGACACGTTGTGTCTTGCCTCCGCCTCTCCTAGTAACCCCTTTTCTACGTGCCTTGTGGGCTTGCCGCTGGACGAGTGGCTGATACCTACAGATCTCCGAGGTAACCCCCTATTCAAAAACGTGTCCCGGAATGTAACAGACTATTGGGACGCGTGGACCCCCCACCTTCCACTTGCTACCCTAGAACCACAAGAGATTGAACTCCTCGGATCAGTAAAAATGGATTTCTGTGTCAGGTTTAACTATACAGGAAAAAATCGGTCTAAGGCATGGGATGTGTCTCCTGTTCATCCCGTTTTTAAAAATGCTACTGCTTGGTGCAATTACACAGCAACAAACTCGTCTAAATCTAGCAATGCTCCCCTTTTATTACCGTCAGGGATATTTCTTATTTGCGGGGACAGAGCATGGCCCATTATCCCTTCTCATATAAAAGGAGGACCATGTAGCCTTGGACGCCTTTCTGTCCTGACTCCTAATACATCCATGATTTTACAACACCGTCTCTCTCACAGAGCGAGGCGTGGCGTCCATACATACACCCCCAATTCTGATGATAATGTGGAGTTTTGGTCTTTTAGCCAACGCTTTGCTGCCTCTCTCTTATTACCCGGGGTTGCTGCTGGAAGAGCATTAGCAACTTTGGATAAACTTGGCTGTTGGCTTGCTAAACAAACGAATGCTACTAGTAACGCGCTGTCTGGTCTTTTATTAGATGTAGATAGTGTGCGCCGTGCTACCTTGCAAAATAGGGCTGCTATAGATTTTTTGCTTTTGGCACAAGGACATGGCTGTGAGGATTTTGAGGGTATGTGTTGCATGAATCTCTCAGACCATTCAGAATCTATTCATGCTAGCATCCAGCAGCTCAAAGCTGGGGTCTCTAAGCTTCGACAAAGCGACAGTTGGGATTGGTTAGATAAACTTTTTGAAGGATGGGGATTGTCAGGGTGGTTAAGGAGTCTTGTGAAAATGATTATGTATGCTTTGGCTGTCTTTGTTTTCTTGTTACTTTTTTTGCCGTGTTTGTTGCAATGCTTACAAGGATTGATAGCTCGCTCCATAAAAAGAGTTCTTATTGTGCAAAAGGAAGGGGGAGATGTGGGACAGGATTCAGCTGGTCTCAGCAAAACCCCCAGCACTGCTCAGTTGATAAAAGAAGATGTGCTGGAACTTGTTGGCCACAGGCCCTGGGAAGGGTAAGATAAGAACTTTTGGAACAGAGAATACTGACTTCATACAAGGACAGCTGGTGAGACTGTAAAACAATCACCCTGTAAAAGAGAAACTATTCTCCTTGCTCAAGACGGATTGATGTATTTAGAAGAAATAAATGTTTAGAAAAATGCTTTTCGCATTAGCATTAGCCAATCTGTGAATGCCTAATGTGGAATGTGAACCAATCAGCTTAGAACACGCTACCTTAGGACTAGTATAAATGTATGTAAAGAACTATAATAAAATCGACATCTTGCTTGCATCAAGCTGTGTCCCGTCTCCCAATCGCGGCACCATCTTCTTCCCACAACCACTAGCACTTTTGTGATGATCTTTCTGTAGTCAGTAGTTTATTTTGTAAACTTCAAGCTGGTACTAACTAGAAAATATGACTTTGCCATGTCAGTAAAGTTCTTCTAGTATGCATATTTCATCCCTATGACCTCTTCCTCTTTGATTTGTTACCAAATAACATCTTAGGTACTAGGTTCCTGATTGCTAGTTAAGAGAAGAGAGACATATGTATACGTTGGAGCCTTGCTGCAGAGTTTTTTTAAGGGGATGTTGTATTTCAGTCCATGGTCACAGAGTCCCTGACAAGTCTAGGATCCATGTCAACAAGATACTATTTTGAAGGGTGCAAAGGACACTGTTGGCACAAGCAACAATGGTCAAAACACGAGTCTATTACCAACCCAAAATGTTCTTGTTGGTCAAGGGCTAAGCGTGTACAAAGCATCTGCTCTCTTCCTTCCACTATTAGAATTACAACTTCACTCTGAAGCATAGGCAAGTTTATATTGCTTCCCCTACATGCAAGACTGTAGTCCACGTATCCGCCAAATGTAATAATCAAATTAATCCTGAAAATATCACACAATTATCACCTTGCCACTTAACTAGGAACAGGTTTTAAGAAGCTGTAGATTTAACTTTGCTAAATAAAACATACTCACAGTAGCCTCCTCTTTCTTTTGCTCACTGGAGAATGGCATGCGTGCTACCCAAAACTGAACTTGTGTTTGCTGTGAGAAAAGAAACAAAATGATAACCCTAAATGTTTCAACAGGATTTTGCTCTAAAATTTCATATTCAAGGCAAGTCTCACAGTTTGGCATAAGGAGTGTTGAGCACAGTTACTTTCCTACAGTGACCATTAATACCCCTTGCACTCAAAAGTACAACTGAAGTGACAGTGACAACTGCAACATTACCCAGCTAGATGGCCTGAATCTTCAACTAAAATCTCCTTTTTCTGGAAGAACTGTTTAGTTAAAGATTATGAATCAGAGGGCGGAAAAACCACCAAAAAAACTAAACCTTTGCAACTTGCATTTTTAATCGGAATTTTGCCTGTTTATGATTTGAGAAAGAAGACTAAACTGAATCCAATAGGGAATTTTTGTTTTCATTTAAAATTTGAAGCGTTATGAACAACTTTGTTTGGCATCTCAATTATCACATTTAGCCATGCAAATAGGCAGAAGAGTATCTACACTGTTATATTCAGGAAAATATTTCAGCTTCATAGGTACTGAAAACAGATGTATCTGCACCAAGGACAACATACTTTATATTCAAATAGCAAAATAAATAGCAACACATTTTATAATTAACAAGTTCTTCATATACTCTACTTTAGCTTTCTTTTTCTTGAAACTTACATCAACACAAGTGAATTTAAGGGTTTTTCTTAAGAACAGCTAGAGTTGCCACAGTAATAAATTAAAATCTTAGATCACTCTGCTATTTATATCCAGAAGATTGTAAACACTTTAGTCACACCAATACTGCACAGTGGAGCTCAGATATTTCTGTATTATGTTAGTAGAGACCATATAATATTGGAGCCAGAGGCACCACAGCTGCTTAGGCAAATAAGCCCTGCTCTCATAGCACCTCTGGGAAAACAAATGCTCTCATGTCCTAGCTCGGATTGAGCAAAGCTCTAGAACCTCCATCCTGCTTGCAGATGTAGAGCAGATACATAGTTATTAATATTTAATTTAGAACCCTATGTCCTGCTTGTTTACTTTCTAGTATTGAATGGTTCCGATGCTGTTACAAAATCTAAGTCAATCCTAAATCAATACCAGTTATTTAGAGCGCTAAAACTGAAAATATGGTAACTTCTTATCTTTTATATGGGTAGGGGAGAAAGGAAGATTTTTATTTCTTATGTCTGTAAAATTCAGAAATTAATTGACTGCAAATTACTGAAGTTACACATAAGCCTCCAATCACTGAACTACCAGCTAGAACTTCAGACCACCCCTTTCTATCTCATATGGGGGAAAATTTTACCCAAGGGGAAACACCAACCAGTATTTTGACAGCTGAGAATATTAGCAGAAAAACTCAAACATGGATGCTGCACTCAGGTAAGGTGCATAACTGAGTAAGGAGTGTTGCTACTGCAGGAAAAAGCAGTTGTAACTACTGCTAAGAACTAAATCTACATGGCATAAACCAGCAATTCACAAATATCTGATCCAACCAAGTAAGTTGACCTGGATAAGAAATAGGCATGTTAAATAGGCCAGATAGAGTACTGAGCTGATGCAGCTAAGCTCCTTTCAGTATTTTAAGTTGGCTTATTCCTGGCTTGGTTTCTTTGCGTGGTCTAGCATTGCCATATAACCAGAAAAAAACATGCAAATAGAAGTTTTAAGATTATGTATTATTTAGCATGCTTAAACACACTTTAATCAAAAACTTACTACTGGGGTAGACTGAAAGCCTTTTACATTGTGCGAGCAACCACACAGACAGATTAGTGTGTAGAAAGTTGATTCCCCACTAGTTTTTTCAACAAATAAAAAAAAAAAAAGGCAGTGATCTTTGGCAGGGATAAGGATAGGTGGGCTATGTAACCTGATGTCACACAGATACTTTCCACTGCTGCCACCCCATAAACAGCATCCACTATCTTCTCTTTTGGACACTGCAGTTCATAGAGTGTGTGAACCAGTCAGTTCATTTCTAGAATGAAATGTCTTACACACCTACACCATAAGAGTACTAGGAAAGAATCAAGGGTGCTTTGTTCAGGCAAGACTGAGGGTGAACATAATGGTCTCGAAAGACATGGCAGATCTGCAATAGAACAAAGCTCTTTCTACCATTCACTATAGCTTAAGTGTAATAAGCTTAAAATTACTAAAAAGAAGATTTAGATTATAATCAGGAAAAATAAAATTAAAAACCAGTCTATTAGAAAGGGTAGTTAAGCTTTGAACTATATTTCTCAACTTACCTAAACAATCTCCATACTTGGAAGTGCAAAACTAATTTTCAGAAACATTGCAACAATGGCAGTGTAATTGTTCCTGCTTCAATCAGTAGGTTTAATGTTTATCCTCACAAAACGGTATTTTCTGTGTTTAGAAAGACGAGGAGCCTTTGGACTCTATCAGAGTACAGAATAAGAACACCTGTATTAAGTCTGAATAGAAATCCACCGAGCCATGCATCTTTTCTTGGACAGTGCCCAAAGCAGGTTCAAGAGAATAAGATCAGGGCAAGCATATTGTACGTCCCCTGCAGAATCTCCAGGTTTCAAAACATTTGTGGCATACAGGCTTTTGAATGACGTAATCTCTTGCAGAAGTGTTAGTTTAAAACCCCTAAAACTCGGAGTTTCATAAAGATTCCTCATAAATACCATTTACCTTACTGATAAGCTTGTCTTTTTATTAAGAAAAAGCTGTGAAATGAGTGAAATATTTGTTTGTTAGAAATGAGCAATCCTTTGTACAAAATTCGAAAGCTGTTGAACTGACACTGACTTTTCTTTAAAACCTGAACAACAAAAAGCTTAGGTGAGAATGTGTATTGTTTCATCCTCTATCTTTATGGATCAGGTTTTCTGAGGCTATAATGAATGAATCTTTGTTTCTGTTAAATAATATGAGGCATAAGGAAGAAGATCAATGAACAAAGTGTCCTTTTGGAATAACAGTTCAAAAAGATCTCAGACACAACTTTTGGTTTTGACCTCAGACTATGGCCTTGCCATATACAGAACCACAGAACAGCTCAAGTTGGAAGGGACCCATAACGATCACACAAGTCCAACTCCCCGCTCCTTGGACTACCTAAAACTAAACCATATGACTAAGAGCATAGTCCAGACACTCCTTGAACTCTGACAGACTTGGTGCTGTGACCCTGCGGAGCCTGTTCCAGTGACTGACCCCTCTCTCAGTGAAGAGCCTCTTCCCAGTGTCCAATCTGCACTTCTCCTCATGCAACTTCATTCCATTTCCTTGTGTCCTGTCACTGGTCAGCAGAGAGAGATCAGCACCTACCTCTTATCTTCCCTTTGAGGAAGTCGTAGACCGTGATGAGGTCACTCCTCAGCCTTTTCTTCTCCAAGCTGAACAAGACAAGTGACCTCAGTTGCTCCTCGTAAGCCTTGCCTTTGAGACCTTTCACCATCCCGTCTCCCTCCTCATGACACTAATAGTTTGATGTCCTTCTTATATTGACATGACCAAAACTGTACACAATATTTGAGGTATGGCCACACCAGTGTAGTCTAGAGAAGTGACAACCAACTCCCTTGACCGGCTAGTGATGCTGGGCTTGATGCACCCCAGGACTTGGTTGACCCTTTTGGCTCCCAGGGCACACTGTTGACTCATATTCAACATTGATGGCATTTGCCATCAACCCAAATGGCCAGATCTCTTTCTGTGGGGCTGCTCTCCAGCCTCTTGTCCCTGACTTTGTACGTTTAACCAGGAAACACAAAACATTTCCTAGCTGTGTGTGGCACACGTGCAACTGCAGATGAAACTTACCTTGGGGGGCTGATCTGGCATCCGTTACTTCAGACCTCATCTGAGTTGTTACTAGGGCAAGTAAGTAGGTTTCAGTCCAGCAAATCAGCTGGTACAGGGTTAAGAAAGTCTACAGTAGACCCCCCCTCCCTAGCTCATCACTGTAGAAACAACCTCAAAGACAAACAAGGTATTCTGATTTTGTTTAAATACTGAGAGGGGACTGAAGAATCAGGAAAAATAATCCCTCTTTCCCCATAGTACATAACACAGGAACTTTCAGGAAACACATCCAGCCCCACCAATACTGCTTTAGCAAGTTTATGACTTGATACTAAATATATACAGAATTAGCAACAAATTTACACAGTAATTTTAGTGAACTAGAATTTGAACATTTTGTCTGCATTTTCAAAATTCCTGTAGAAACTACAACACATTTTTAAAAAAATTAGGCCTTCCAGGTCTTAAAGCTTGTTCTATTAATTTTTATGGCACTAGCTAAAAAAATGAATGTAACTGCTGGATGCCAACTACATTCATGTGAATATTACTGCACATTTCATAGTAACAGCCGCTTCTGATGTCACTTTTTCATTTTAGAGTTACAGCAAATTCAACATTTGCCCTAGATTGTTTAAAGAGTACAAAACTAAACAAGGCTACCCAAAGGCTTATCTCTACTGCACCACAGGTCTAAACACTGACACCACATGGACTACACAGCAGCACCCTAAAGTCCGTGAGCAACATCTGTTCACACAAGTTGAAAATGGACCTCACAAAAAAAGTTGACTTGAGAGCTGCTTGAGAGTAGTCTTAACAGCAAAAAGGTGTTGCAGTACCATGTTTTACAAGATTACATTAACATCCTTAAAATCTACAATGTTGAAGTATCACGCTAAATGCTAGGAACACTGTAAACAGTTTTTATTTGTTCACTTACATAAAACATGTTAATTCAGTTTAAAAAAAGTCTCAAGACAAAAGGCAGTACTTTGGCTTTTTATTTGTAAAGCATAAAGCATCTCCTCAAATAAAATCAAGTTCTAACAATTCTGAGGAGTCCACAGAGGCTATGCTTACTTACAGTTTAATATCAGCAAAAAAAAATCTGTTAACATTCCAGATTACTGTAGAAAAAGTGTATACCACACTTATGGCATACAAGATTTGTAACAAGCAAAAAATACCCTGTTTTAAAAGTAATCTTCCTTCCAAATAGATTTTCATTTTAGTGCACTCTCCGTAGGCTTTACATTTAGAATCCTCTATATACAAAAAAGTACAACAAATTGGTACAGTATTTATTGCAACAAATTAAGAATGCCATAATATACACAAATTAAATTAGCCCCCACAACTTGCATACTCTCTTGCTTCTTATTCCTCCCATGAAGCAGTCTCCTTCTCTGGTTCTAAGATTAAGTTCTTTCACTGAAAGGCACGTACTTCTCTACAATAGAAGAAACAGATGCATTAAACTGAAATGCCCTGTTTCAAGGGGAACTTTAGTCTACATTTTTGAAGACCAAACATTATGAAAAAAACCATAGAGATGTAACATTTTATTATTCAGTTTGCCTGTAAAAACACATAGTTACCATATTACTGTGAAGCAAAGTGCCACAAAACCCCATTCATTTAAACCTCCCAAATAGAGACAGCTCACTTACAAAAAAATCTTTTTTTAGCATGCTGGATATGCTTTTAAACTCCCAAGGCTCCTGAGCTCCTGTTCAAACTTTGGTAACTCTTGGCAGCATTCCATAACTGGAATGCTATCAAAAATAGAGTAAGTACTTTTCCTTGTGCGCTGCAGCGTAGCAAGTAGTTTGCGTGTAAAAGTGATCTAATAAGGATTGTAAACTATCAGTGTGATATACCTTTGAAAAGTAAAGATGTGATATTAGGGCACTGTACTTCAGTTGACATGTAGATGAAGTTGCATGGTGAGAAACCAAAGGTTAGAATTTCAAGCTTCGACATGTAATAGTATGCTATTGAACAAAATGGCTAAAGCATCCTCCTCAGGTAAGCTGCCCCAAACTGAAGAGGCACAGAGACTAGCTTACATGTGTGATGATGAAAGTGGGAATACACTTAAATTGCATCCATGTTACAACAGAGGGCACTGTGGACTTTTTTTCATATAGCTCTGAAAAAAATCAGCAACATGTGAAGTAATAACTGTATCAGCACACCAGTATACTAACACTGTACACTAATACTTTCTCTGTCTAGCCTTGTAAAGAGGTTTTCTAATAGGTTTCTCTGTCTAGCCTTGTAAAGAGCCAAACAGACTTACCAGCTAACCCAAAATAAGCCTATAGGGATTTCTAACATGCATACCGTGCTGTAGAGTACCACCTTTAAAATAGCTTGACAGTTTTAGTCAAGAAAAATGAAAGCAGAGAGGATGCTACTGCATTCTAGTAACAGTTCATAAAGCAGAAGCAAAAAAAAGACAACTATTTTGCATATAAAACAATACTTACATAATTCGTTGTCTATAGCAAATGTATATGAACACACCAGAACGTGTAGATTAGAATTTCCTGTGACTGCGTGTAGTTTTTTAGTGTCTCCCATCATGAGTTTTGAGGGTGGGAAACTTACCAACTGAATAAGATTTTTGTTCACTGTAGCTAAGCATAATTGCAACTGTGATTTACTTAATAAAAGACTAAGCTCAACAAAAGACTAACCTCAAGAAACATTAAAGGGACCCCTCTTCCTTGTTCCAATTAGTAGTGTCAAGCCTAACCGCATATTTATGCTACCTTAAAAAATTCCAACCAACCATACCTCTGAATTAGTGCATCAGCACAAAGTGTAATGACATCTCCTGAGAATATCTGAGGATCATTAACATCAAGCTGTCCTCAGCGACTCTTTGATTACTTATGCATTTTGTACTCTCTTTGGTCATTCTTGGTTAAGCGGTGACATGAAGACTGATTACTAAGCTTCAGTGCAGATGCAAAAGACTTAGTTGAAACAACTACATTTCCAATTAAAGATTTTTTTTTTTTTTGGAGTACTCTACATCAGCTTTCAAACTTGCCTCCCAACAATGCTGTTGCTTTGCAAAGTTTGGACAGCATTTTATCAAGTTGTTCTATAGAGATTTGTGGAGTACATTCACATTGTTCAGCACTGCTACTACACACAAACACTGTTTCAAGACAAAAAAGTAACTTTTTTTTTTGAGAGCTTCACCTCATAAAGGAGAACACAGCAAGCTCTCAATATACATAAACAGAGTGTATTCACATTATTGACTAAACATAACAGAAGTCCTTGTTTCCTCAAGCTCCCAATATCAAAATAATGACTTTGATAATTTAAACGCTTACTTTTGAGCTATCTTGAAACAACAGTAACATCTTCTCCTTTGTTATTTACAGCTATTCTTTTCTGAGGGTATTACATCTGATCTGTTTAGTCAGTTTTCCTCAGCAAGTTATCAGAAACGTGTTGAAATTAAATTTGGCTAGATCACGCGGTTACTCCAATACAATTACTTTTCTTGCAGTTTGACTGAGAGGTTGACATTACCACCTCTTCAAATTTTATGACATTTTGCAGCCCCATAGGTCAGAAATAAAGGTAGGTTTATGCCAAAAGTTACATCACTATATATTTACTCCAAACTATGACTTGTTTAAACATTACATGCCACTTCTCTTTCCACTTTTTCTAGGCTCTTTGCACTTTGATCAGAACATCAGGTATTGCTTTTTCAGCTGAACCTGAAGCTTTTAAAGATCAAATACTACTTGTCTAGCAGTTCTTTCATCAGCAACAGCATGTGAGGAACTCCATCTATTAAAATAAATAACTGATTTATTTATCTTTTTGATTTATCAATAGCTATGCCATCAGCTAAACGAAACACTACTAAATATTCAAACTGTTTGTACCATATGTTATCCAAAGGACTACTTTAAAAATGGTCTGGATCAGTAACCTATTTTCAAATACTTCCGAATTGCTAAATTAAATGAT